>NC_041381.1:522244298-522254137 GCF_002162155.2 Triticum dicoccoides | reverse complement strand
ATCTGGCGGCGGCTGCGCGGTGCTGCGGCGGCGACGAGGCGATGAGGCGATGAGGAGGAGGCGGCGGGGGTGGCGCGGCTTATAAAGGGGGTCCCGGGGGGATCCGACTTGGAGGAGGGGTCGGATACGCGGCGGGAAGTGCCCGGACTCGTCGGAGTCCAGCGGCGGCACGGGTGTGCGGCGCGCGCGAGTGGGCCGGCTGGGCCTTTGGCCCAGTTTGGTCCAGAAGTTTTTTTTTTAATAATTTTGCTGCAAAGAAAAATCCTAACAAAAAATTCTGAAAAATCCAGAAACAATTTTCACCGTCCAAACCTAATATTTAGGACAAGATGAAAAAATTTCTGGACTAAATGCAAATTTTTCAAAAATGCATGTTTTTCTCTAATTCAAATAAAATAGCAAATAAAGTACAAATAAAATAATAATTTGATTTCAACATTTCTTTTCCAATATTTCTCCTATGTTTTGAGGACGTCTTTTTATCCTCTCTCATTTATTTTATTTAAAATAAATAACTGGATAGAAATTATTAAAATCAAATTGATCCTCTTTTCAAATTTGAATTAAATTCAAATATGAAAATTTTATGAAACCTCTAACTCTCTTCTTGGGTCCTTGAGTTGCTTAAGATTTCTAGGATCACAACAAAATGCAAACAAAGTATGATATGCATATGATGATCTATGTGTAACATCTAAATTGAAAATTGGGATGTTACACCTAGGGGGTCCGGCACGGTCACCAGCGCGCACACGCGTGCGACCACGCGCCCGACCGGCGTACGCCTTGAGGCGGATACGCTATCATCAGTCAATGATGAGGCCCCGAGATCCTCTGCGCAAACTGGAGATGGTGCACCTGAACAAGTTGCCACAGAAGATCCACCAGTAGCAGATTCTGCAGCAGGAGCTCCTATTCCAGGATCGTCTGCGGCTGTTGATCTGACTGCTGCATCATCACGGCACACAAGACTACAACATGGGGTAACACAGCCTGTTAATTATAAACACATGACCAAATATGGTATGGTTTGTTCTACAGTTGAACCAGGTGAACCACATACACTTGAGGAAGCACTTGGTGATGAAAAGTGGAAGAGTGGCATGAATGAAGAATACATGGCACTTAAGAAAAATAAAACCTGGCACTTGGTTCCTCCACAACAACGTAAAAATTTAATCGATTGCAAGTGGGTATTCAGGATAAAAAGGAAATATGATGGAACCATTGATCGCTACAAAGCTAGGCTCATTGCAAAGGGTTTTAAACAACGGTATGGCATAGACTATGAGGACACCATTAGTCCTATTGTTAAAGCTACCACCATCCGTCTTGTTTTATCTATTGTTGTTTCCAGGGGATGGAGTCTCAGACAACTTGATGTACATAACGTGTTTCTTCATGGTTTTCTGGAAGAGGAGGTATATATGAAACAACCTCCTGGGTTTGAAAGCAAAAGTGCACCCTCTTATGTCTGCAAATTGGACATAGCACTCTATAGCTTGAAACAGGCGCCAAGGGCATGGTACTCCCGTCTCTGTCAAAAAATGCAAACACTTGGCTTTGTTCCTTCAAAATCTGGCACCTCTTTGTTCATCTACAACAAGTACAATACATGCATATTTGTTCTAATATATGTTGATGATATCATTGTGACAAGCCCATCTAATGAAGCCATCACATGACTCTTGAAAGATTTGAGTGCAGATTTTGCATTGACGGATCTTGGAGACTTGCATTATTTTCTTGGGATTGAAGTAAAGAGACACAAGGATGGACTTCATCTCTCTCTCGAAAAGTATGCAACTGACTTGGTAAGAAAGGCTAGCCTGCAAGGTTGTAAACCTACACCTACTCCACTATCCAGCTTAGAAAAATTATCTCTCACAGAAGGAACCCTCTTGAATCAAGAGGACAGCACAAAATACAGAAGTTTGGTAGTATCTCTTCAATATGTCACTCTCACCAGATCTGATATTTCTTTTGCTATTAACAAAGTATGCCAGTTTCTTCATGCACCTACAACTATTCATCTAACTGCTACAAAACGGATAGTTAGATATGTCAAAGCTACATTAAGCACGGGTCTAAACTTCAGCAAATCACCTTCTACTCTTGTCAGTGCCTTCTCTGATTCTGATTGGGCAGGTTGTCTTGATGATAGATGCTCAAGTGGTGGTTTTGCTATTTCCTTTGGGCCCAACTTGATATCATGGTGTGCTTGAAAACATGCCACAGTTTCCAGGTCCAGTACAGAGGCAAAATATAAGGCTTTATCAAATGCCACAGCTGAAATTATATGGGTACAGTCTATGCTGAAAGAGCTCGGTATAAAGAGTAAACAGGCTCCATGTCTATGGTGTAACGCCCCGGATCCGATGCGCCAGGTGTCTGCCAGTTATTCGCCATTGTTGCCATGTCATTTGCTTGAGTGTTGCATTTTTACCATGTCATCATGTGCATCTCATTTTGCATACGTGTTCGTCGCATGCATCCGAGCATTTTCCCCGTTGTCCGTTTTGCAATCCGGCGCTCCTGTGCCCTCTGGCATTCCCCTTCGTCTCTCGTTGTGAGTGGGTGTTAAACGTTCTCGGAATGGACCGAGCCTTTCCAAGCGGCCTTGGTATAGCACCGGTAGACCGCCTGTCAAGTTTCGTGTCATTTGGAGGTCGTTTGGTACTCCAACGGTTAACCAGGTAACCGCAAAAGCCTCTCTATCTTTGCATCCCAACTCCCCTTCCAAACTGTCCCAAAACCCATCCAACTCCCCTCCATGCTCTCGGTCGTTCGATCACGATCGCGTGGCCGAAAACCGCTCCTCATTTGGACTCTCCTAGCTCCCTCTAGCTATAAAAACGTCCTCCCTCTTCATTTTCGCGGATGTTTTCCCCCGAAACCCTAGCCCCGCTCCTCTCCGCCGCCGGACACGTCCGGATCCGCCCGGACATGTCCGTGCCGCCGCCCTCCGCGAACCGGAGGCTGCCACATGGCAGCCGCCGGCCGCGCCGCCGTCCAGCCCGCTCGGGCCCATGCCTGGCCCGCGGGGCCTGTTCCCTCGCCGCCGCCCGTGGTGCCCCGCGCCGCCGCCCGAGCGTCCGCGCCCCGCCGCCGTCCTTCGTCGCCGCGCCTCCACGCCTTGCCCCGGCTTTCCGCCGCCGCCGCGCAGCCCACGCGCCCGCCGACGCCATGACCAAGAGGAGACCGAGCTCCTCTTCGACCTGATCAGCTCGGCCCGGCCTTCTCCTTCCGCGTCTCCCTCGGCCTCGCAAGCACTCATTCGAGCCACGGATCGGCCTCCTCCTCGACGTCTTCTTCCCCTGCTTCCTCTGCTTCATGGACACGAAGCCCCTCCAAGTCCACCTCCTCGTTTTGCATCCCCGACCAACCAGCGTTGCCCCGGCCGCTATCAGCCGCATGCTTCGCGCGCCCCTGCGCCACGAGCGTCTGAGGCCGCAGCCTCCTCCTCGTCCAGGACCACTCCACCTCGTCGGAGTCGTTGCCACCAGACCCCTAGGCCGTCCCACTCTCCTTCCTCCCCTCTCTCTTTTGTTCCTCGCTCTCTCTAATCTCTCCGGCCCTCTCTCTGTTGTGGGTTAACAGGAGCGATGCAAGGAGCTCGTCCATGGCGCCCGAAGCATGGAGCTCCGCTCCGTTCGCTGGATCCGTCCACCGCTGCCCTGAACTGAACCCCCACGCCTAGAACCGGCGCTGCCGCTGGCGACCACGAGATAAGCACCGCTGCCCTTCACCTCCTGTTGGTTCCTCTGCTTTCCTCGTCTCACCTCCCTGTCTCTCGTCTCTCTGTGCGTCCTTCCCCTGTTCCCTCTCTGAATCTCTCTCTCCTTCCTTTCTTCAGGCAACAGCTGCAGTCGCTGCACCCTCTCGCCGGCGAACCCAGCAGATGAGCCGCCGCCTCCTCGCCGGCCTCCTCCACCTTCCCACTGCGCCAGCAGCTCCAGCCGCTCAAGTCCCAACCTCGAGCTGCGCCCCTGCCTCGCCATGGCCACCAGCCTCTTTGTTTCCCCGCTGTGAGAAACTTCCTCCATCTCTGAAGTTTCGTTATTTTTCCTAGATGCGTTCTGGCATGTAGAGGTTATTTAGAGTTGCCACTATATTCCACCGCAAGCATATCAGTTAGCCCAGTGGCTAGCGCAGCCTGTATCCATTCGAGGGGGTCTGGGTTTCGAGTCCTAGCCGCCCCCATTTTTGCTTAGTTTCCTGTTATTTTGCACTCCCACACCCACTTAGGCCTGCTCATCTCCTGGGCCGCTGCACTGGATGCAATCCGGCCAGCGCATATTTTTTCCCAGTCTGTGTATTTTAGCTTTTTTTCCAGTGCATGCATATTTACAGGAAATGCCATCATTTTAAAGTGTTAATAAGTAATTATCCATGCATCCAAATTAAACAGGTCATATATGTAAAATGATTAGAATTGCATCTAGTTTCATAATCTGCTATTTTCATCCATGTTAAAAATGTTTAAATTGTTGTTTGATTAAATTTGCCCAAATGCCATGTTAAAATGATTTATTTCATAACTAAATAACTGTAGCTCCATTTTAAATAAACTTTATATGTAAATGGGGTGGAAAAATGCATAGATTAACATGGTGAACTTTATTTTCCTGTTTAACAACTTTAAAATATGTTTTAGGGCAGAACAGTAGCTAATTCAAAATATGCATATGGGGATTTTCCGGAATTGTTGTTTGTTACTTCCGGCCTCATTTAAACTTGCCTAGTTAGGTAGTTTTCTTATGCTTCACCTCTTGCCATGTTTAACAACATTTAATATTGTTTGGTAGCATAACCGAGATTAAACTAAATACTTGCATGTGGTGTTTCTTCAATATGCAACTCGTTGCATATTGATCTCCACTTAACTTGTAGTATTGTTTGTTGCACTTGCTATGCCATGCCTCATTAAACCGGGCATGCATCATACTTGGTTGTGCATCGTGCCATGTCTATGTGATGGTTGTTTACCATGTTGTTTGTTTCTTTCCGGTGTTTCTTCTTAGTTCCGGTAATGTTGCGTTCGTGAGGATTCGTTCGACTACTTCCGCTTGTCTTCTTCATGGACTCGTTCTTCTTCCTAGCGGGATTTCAGGCAAGATGGCCGCTACCCTGGATCTCACTACTATCATTGCTATGCTAGTTGCTTCGTTCTATCGCTATGCTACATTACCTATCTTTTGCTCATCAAGCCTCCCAAATTGCCATGAACCTCTAACCTTTGACACCCTTCCTAGCAAACCGTTGCTTGGCTATGTTACCGCTTTGCTCAGCCCTCTTATAGCGTTGCTAGTTGCAGGTGAAGTTGAAGATTGCTCCGTGGTGGACAGGATTTTGGTTGGGATATCACAATATCTCTTATATTATTAATGCATCTATATATTTGGTAAAGGGTGGAAGGCTCGGCCTTTTGCCTGGTGTTTTGTTCCACTCTTGCCGCCCTAGTTTCCGTCATATCGGTGTTATGTTCCCGGATTTTGCGTTCCTTACGCGGTCGGGTGATTTATCGGACCCCCTTGACAGTTCGCTTTGAATAAAACTCCTCCAGCAAGGCCAACATTGACTTTTACCATTTGCCTCACCACCACCTACTTTTCCCTTGGGAGTCGCTCTCTCGAGGGTCATCTTTATTATAGCCCCCCCGGGCCAGTGCTTGTCTAAGTGTTGGTCCGAACTAGAGCCCTTTGCAGCGCCCCCTCAGGGAAACTTGAGGTCTGGTTTTAGTTGTACGGATTGCTCATCCGGTGTTGCCCTGAGAATGAGATATGTGCAGCTCCTATCGGGATTGTCGGCGCATCAGGCGGCTTTGTTGGTCTTGTTTTACCATTGTCGAAATGTCTTGTAAACCGGGATTCCGAGTCTGATCGGGTCTTCCTGGGAGAAGGTCTATTCCTTCGTCGATCGCGAGAGCTTGTCATGGGCTAAGTTGGGACACCCCTGCAGGGTATAATCTTTCGAAAGCCGTGCCTGCGGTTATAGGCAGATGGGAATTTGTTAATGTCCGGTTGTAGATAACTTGACACCAGATCCGAATTAAAACGCATCAACCGCGTGTGTAGCCGTGATGGTCTCTTCTCGGCGGAGTCCGTGAAGTGAACACGGTTTCTGGGTTATGTTTGACGTAAGTAGGAGTTCAGGATCACTTCTTGATCATTGCTAGCTTCATGACCGTTCTGCTTGCTCTCTTCTCGCTCTCATTTGCGTATGTTAGCCACCTATATATGCTTAGTCGCTGCTGCAGCCTCACCACTTTACCCCTTCCTTTCCCATTAAGCTTTGCTAGTCTTGGTACCCATGGTAATGGGATTGCTGAGTCCTCGTGGCTCACAGATTACTACACCAACAGTTGCAGGTACAGGTTTTGCGATGATCATGATGTGAGAGCGACGTTGCTTGTTTTGGAGTTTCTTCTTCTGCTTCTTCGATCAGGGGATAGGTTCCAGGTCGGCAGCCTGGGCTAGCAAGGTGGATATTGTTTGAGTTTCTGTTTATGATTCATCCGTAGTCGGATGTTGCTCTTGTATGTTGTATTGTTGTATTCATGTGACATTGTATGTATCAGATGTATCCTCACTATTATGTAATGTTGATGTAATGATATCCACCTTGCAAAAGCGTCTTCAAGATGCGCTTCTATCCTTGGTGGGACCTTCGAGTTCCTTTAGGATAGGGTCGCATCTTGGGCGTGACAAGTTGGTATCAGAGCCTCGACCGACCCTAGGAGCCCCCTTGATTGATCGTGTAGTTTGGCCATTGTTGAGTCTAGAAGAAAACTGATTCGGAGTCTAGTTATATCGGAGAGTAGGAATTCTTTTTACTCCCCAGCCCCTTCGTCGCTCTGGTAAGGAATCTTGACGTAGGTGTTTTTAATTACTCCTCTTCCCATTCAAATTTTTCTTTAGGATCTCACAGTTGGTTTTCCGATCGTTGGTTCTCAGCTCTTTTGATCCGGTGCATTTCTCGTCAAGTCGACTCGAGCCTCTTCATCTTTGAGTTCATTCCTCAGTTGTTTTCTTTTCCCACCCGCCCTCCCCTTTTCTTCTTGGAACCGGAGTCCATAATCGAGTATCCATCCTACTCGTGTGAAGCCTTTTCCTTCTTTCAACCGGTGTTTCTCTTCAAGATATTCATCGATTTCTCCTTCCAAGTTGCATTTGTTTTCCCTCCCTCCCACCCTCTTCTTCCCAGAGCCGAGTCTCTCTCGACCATCTATTCCATTCGTGCGGAGATTCTTTAGTCTTTTGTCAATTGTTTCAACCGGTGAATTCTCGTCTCGTTCATCATTCTTCATCTCTTTTCCTTTCCGGTGGATTCAATTCCAATTTTCGGGTGGATCACATTCTTTTCCCTCGGATCAAGTGTTTTCCCTTGCTCGTTCGCCTCTCGCCGGTTATCCTTCCGGAGTGTTCAAGACATCTCAGGAGATTCATCTGTCTTCGAATTAATTCGAGGTTATCACCTCATTCAAATATTTCAATTGTTCCGGTGCATCATCTATCTGTTCATTCTTTTCAACGGTGTTATCTCTTCAATGGGCCCTAACCCATAGGTCTTTTCCCAGGATCTTACCTAACTCTTCTAATTTCCCCGGAGTCATTCTCAATTCTTTTCAGAGTCTGACGTAAGAATGAATTTCATCAGTCACATGTCTTCTCCAAGATCGATTTCAAATCATTTTCATTGTTGGCTAAACCTCTTTGCTTTTCATTCTCCCGGAGTATCTCAGTAATTTTGGTGGTGTTTCTCGTCGTCATTTGAAGACCGAAGAAGAGTTTTTCATATCATCCTCTTGAATTATTCCATTTGTCAGATA
The DNA here is from genome assembly GCF_002162155.2 of Triticum dicoccoides. NCBI lineage: Eukaryota > Viridiplantae > Streptophyta > Magnoliopsida > Poales > Poaceae > Triticum > Triticum dicoccoides. The sequence goes on along the minus strand of NC_041381.1, from coordinate 522,246,306 downwards.
TTCTTTCTTAACCATTCAGAGTGTTTCAGAAGTTGTTTTCCCGTTTCTTTAACTGGAGGCCATCATTCCAGTTATCATTCTCTAATTATCCCTGTGCTTCGTTCAAGTGTTCTTTAATCAGCTCATTATATCTTCGTTCTTTTGCATCTCAATCCCCTCAAGCATATTTGCCTTCTAATTCTTCCCGGTGATTCATTCTCTTTCGGCAGTCATTTTCGAATTCTTTCGGTGGTTCATTCAAGATTCTTTTTCTTGATTTATCATATCAATCCATTCCTTCTTTCAATCCTACCGGTGGTTCATGAAGACCTTCTCAAGTTTGCGATATGTCACTTCTCAATCCTTTTCAAGAAGAATAAGTAGTATGCCAAATCCATTGTTGGTCATCAATTTAATTTGATGAAGGTTAAGCATACAATAAATCTTATTCTTATTTCTTCCAAGTGATTAATCCCTTCCTTCAGAGTTTGTTCTTGATGAATAAATTCTAGTTCCAAGTGTTTTCATCTTTCTTTTCCGGAGTTCAAATTTTCCTCGGCCATTTCGTCAGAACCCCCATCTAAATCATCGCAATGCTCTTCTTATTCTTTCATCCTTCATTTTATCTCGTCATCCTTTTGTTACCGGAGTTCTTCATGGTGGTTCTTCATGATTTAATTCAGTCTTCAAGTGTTCATCAAGACTCTTGTTGGAGGAGTTCAAGTATCTTTTCTTCTTGCATCTCGAAGTGCAATTAATTTCTCCATGTCCTTTTGAAGTGGAGTTTTGCATTTCTTCGTTCTCCTCAGCTATTTAATCTTTTCTGTTTGTGGTTGGAGATCACCTCATAATTATGAGATGTTATCCATAAGCCCACATCAAGCTTTTTCTTTCGTTGTTGATTTTCTCAACAACTCCATTCAATCCTCCCTTCTAAATTCCCTCCACTCCATTCTTTCAATTCTTCCGGAGGCATGGCTTTGTTCACCTCGTCAAGTATCATTCCATCCTCTCAAGTTCTTGTTATTTTCCTTCCATTTTTCAGTCAGAGTGCTGCCTAAATCCTTTCAGTCTTATTCATTTCTTATCTCGTTCTAACCGGAGTGGTTTCATAGTCTATCTGAGTCCGTGAGCTTTCGATTCTCTTCATTCTCGTCGTTCCTCTCTTCTTCTCGAGTGCTCTCGATTCTTTGCTTCTTCTCTTCAATTCTTGTTTCACCTCATCCTTTTTCCCTTCCATCTCGGTCCTAAGATCTCGGGACGAGATCTCTTGTTAGTGGAGGAGTGTTGTAACGCCCCGGATCCGATGCGCCAGGTGTCTGCCAGTTATTCGCCGTTGTTGCCATGTCATTTGCTTGAGTGTTGCATTTTTACCATGTCATCATGTGCATCTCATTTTGCATACGTATTCGTCTCATGCATCCGAGCATTTTCCTCGTTGTCCGTTTTGCAATCCGGCGCTCCTATGCCCTCTGGCGTTCCCCTTCGTCTCTCGTTGTGAGTGGGTGTTAAACATTCTCGGAATGGACAGAGTCTTGCCAAGAGGCCTTGGTATAGCACCGGTAGACCGCCTGTCAAGTTTCGTGTCATTTGGAGGTCGTTTGGTACTCCAACGGTTAACCGGGTAACCGCAAAAGCCTCTCTCTCTTTGCAGCCCAACTCCCCTTCCAAACTGGCCCAAAACCCATCCAACTCCCCTCCATGCTCTCGGTCGTTCGATCACGATCGCGTGGCCGAAAACCGCTCCTCATTTGGACTCTCCTAGCTCCCTCTAGCTATAAAAACGTCCTCCCTCTTCATTTTCGCGGATGTTTTCCCCCGAAACCCTAGCCCCGCTCCTCTCCGCCGCCGGACACGTTCGGATCCGCCCGGACATGTCCGCGCCGCCGCCCTCCGCAAACCAGAGGCTGCCACGTGGCACCCACCGGCCGCGCCGCCGTCCAGCCCGCTCGGGCCCATGCCTGGCCCGCGGGGCCCGTTCCCTCGCCGCCGCCCGAGGTGCCCCGCGCCGCCGCCCGAGCGTCCGCGC
>NC_041381.1:522241365-522244013 GCF_002162155.2 Triticum dicoccoides | reverse complement strand
AGCGTCCGCGCCCCGCCGCCGTCCTTCGTCGCCGCGCCTCCGCGCCTCGCCCCGGCTTCCCGCCGCCGCCGCGCAGCCCACGCGCCCGTCCACGCCATGACCAAGAGGAGACCGAGCTCCTCTTCGACATGATCAGCTCGGCCCGGCCTTCTCCTTCCGCGTCTCCCTCAGCCTCGCAAGCACTCATTCGAGCCACGGATCGGCCTCCTCCTCGACGTCTTCTTCCCCTGCTTCCTCTGCTTCATGGACCCGAAGCCCCGCCAAGTCCACCTCCTCGTTTTGCATCCCCGACCAACCAGCGTCGCCCCGACCACCATCAGCTGCATGCTTCGCGCGCCCCTGTGCCACGAGCGTGTGAGGCCGCAGCCTCCTCCTCGTCCAGGACCACTTCACCTCGCCGGAGTCGTTGCCGCCGGACCCCCAGGCCGTCCCACTCTCCTTTCTCCCCTCTCTCTTTTGTTCCTCGCTCTCTCTAATCTCTCCGGCCCTCTCTCTGCTGTGGGTTAACAGGAGCGATGCAAGGAGCTCGTCCATGGCGCCCGAAGCATGGAGCTCCGCTCCGTTCGCTGGATCCGTCCACCGCTGCCCTGAACTGAACCCCCACGCCTAGAACCGGCGCAGCCGCCGGCGACCACGAGATAAGCACCGCTGCCGTTCTCCTCCTGTTGGTTCCTCTGCTTTCCTCGTCTCACCTCCCTGTCTCTCGTCTCTCTGTGCGTCCTTCCCCTGTTCCCTCTCTGAATCTCTCTCTCATTCCTTTCTTCAGGCAACAGCAGCAGTCGCTGCACCCTCTCGCCGGCGAACCCAGCAGATGAGGCGCCGCCTCCTCGCCGGCCTCCTCCACCTTCCCACCGCGCCAGCAGCTCCAGCCGCTCAAGTCCCAACCTTGAGCTGCGCCCCTGCCTCGCCATGGCCACCAGCCTCTTTGTTTCCCCGCTGTGAGAAACTTCCTCCATCTCTGAAGTTTCGTTATTTTGCCTAGATCCGTTCTGGCATGTAGAGGTTATTTAGAGTTGCCACTATATTCCACCGCAAGCATATCAGTTAGCCGAGTGGCTAGCGCAGCCTGTATCCATTCGAGGGGTCTGGGGTTCGAGTCCCAGCCACCCCATTTTTTCTTAGTTTCCTATTATTTTGCACTCCCACACCCACTTAGGCCTGCTCATCTCCTGGGCCGCTGCACTGGATGCAATCCGGCCCGCGCATATTTTTTTCCCAGTCTGTGTATTTTAGCTTTTTTTCCAGTGCATGCATATTTACAGGAAATGCCATCATTTTAAAGTGTTAATAAGTAATTATGCATGCTTCCAAATTAAACAGGTCATATATGTAAAATGATTAGAATTGCATCTAGTTTCATAATCTGCTATTCTCATCCATGTTAAAAATGTTTAAATTGCTGTTTGATTAAATTTGCCCAAATGCCATGTAAAAATGATTTATTTCATAACTAAATAACCGTAGCTCCATTTTAAATAAACTTTATATGTAAATGGGGTGGAAAATGCATAGATTAACATGGTGAACTTTATTTTCCTGTTTAACAACTTCAAAATATGTTTTAGGGCAGAACAGTAGCTAATTCAAAATATACATATGGGGATTTTCCGGAATTGTTGTTTGTTACTTCCGGCCTCATTTAAACTTGCCTAGTTAGGTAGTTTTCTTATGCTTCACCTCTTGCCATGTTTAACAACATTTAATATTGTTTGGTAGCATAACCGAGATTAAACTAAATACTTGCATGTGGTGTTTCTTCAATATGCAACTCGTTGCATATTGATCTCCACTTAACTTGTAGTATTGTTTGTTGCACTTGCTATGCCATGCCTCATTAAACCGGACATGCATCATACTTGGTTGTGCATCGTGCCATGTCTATGTGATGGTTGTTTACCATGTTGTTTGTTTCTTTCCGGTGTTGCTTCTTAGTTCCGGTAATGTTGCGTTCGTGAGGATTTGTTCGACTACTTCGGCTTGTCTTCTTCATGGACTCATTCTTCTTCCTAGCGGGATTTCAGGCAAGATGACCGCTACCCTGGATCTCACTACTATCATTGCTATGCTAATTGCTTCATTCTATCGCTATGCTGCATTACCTATCTTTTGCTCATCAAGCCTCGCAAATTGCCATGAACCTCTAACCTTTGACACCCTTCCTAGCAAACCGTTGCTTGGCTATGTTACCGCTTTGCTCAGCCCTCTTATAGCGTTGCTAGTTGCAGGTGAAGTTGAAGATTGCTCTGTGGTGGACAGGATTTTGGTTGGGATATCACAATATCTCTTATATTATTAATGCATCTATATATTTGGTAAAGGGTGGAAGGCTCGGCCTTTTGCCTGGTGCTTTGTTCCACTCTTGCCGCCCTAGTTTCCGTCATATCGGTGTTATGTTCCCAGATTTTGCGTTCCTTATGCGGTCGGGTGATTTATGGGACCCCCTTGACAGTTCTCTTTGAATAAAACTCCTCCAGCAAGGCCCAACATTGACTTTTACCGTTTGCCTCACCACCAGCTACTTTTCCCTTGGGAGTCGCTCTCTCAAGGGTCATCTTTATTATAGCCCCCCCCCCCCGGGCCAGTGCTTGTCTAAGTGTTGGTCCGAACTAGAGCCCTTTGCAGCCCCCCCTCAGGGAAACTTGAGGTCT
>NC_041381.1:522183138-522241220 GCF_002162155.2 Triticum dicoccoides | reverse complement strand
GAGGTCTGGTTTTAGTTGTACGGATTGCTCATCCGGTGTTGCCCTGAGAATGAGATATGTGCAGCTCCTATCGGGATTGTCGGCGCATCGGGCGGCTTTGCTGGTCTTGTTTTACCATTGTCGAAATGTCTTGTAAACCGGGATTCCGAGTCTGATCGGGTCTTCCTGGGAGAAGGTCTATTCCTTCGTCGATCGCGAGAGCTTGTCATGGGCTAAGTTGGGACACCCCTGCAGGGTATAATCTTTCGAAAGCCGTGCCTGCGGTTATAGGCAGATGGGAATTTGTTAATGTCCGGTTGTAGATAACTTGACACCAGATCCGAATTAAAACGCATCAACCGCGTGTGTAGCCGTGATGGTCTCTTCTCGGCGGAGTCCGGGAAGTGAACACGGTTTCTGGGTTATGTTTGACGTAAGTAGGAGTTCAGGATCACTTCTTGATCATTGCTAGCTTCACGACCATTCTGCTTGCTCTCTTCTCGCTCTCATTTGCGTATGTTAGCCACCTATATATGCTTAGTCGCTGCTGCAGCCTCACCACTTTACCCCTTCCTTTCCCATTAAGCTTTACTAGTCTTGGTACCCATGGTAATGGGATTGCTGAGTCCTCGTGGCTCACAGATTACTACACCAACAGTTGCAGGTACAGGTTATGCGATGATCATGATGCGAGAGCGATGTTGCTTGTTTTGGAGTTTCTTCTTCTGCTTCTTCAATCAGGGGATAGGTTCCAGGTCAGCAGCCTGGGCTAGCAGGGTGGATATTGTTTGAGTTTCTGTTTATGATTCATCCGTAGTCGGATGTTGCTCTTGTATGTTGTATTGTTGTATTCATGTGACATTGTATGTATCAGATGTATCCTCACTATTATGTAATGTTGGTGTAATGATATCCACCTTGCAAAAGCGTCTTCAAGATGCGCTTCTATCCTTGGTGGGACCTTCGAGTTCCTTTAGGATAGGGTCGCATCTTGGGCGTGACAAGTTGGTATCAGAGCCTTGACCGACCCTAGGAGCCCCCTTGATTGATCGTGTAGTTTGGCCGTTGTTGAGTCTAGAAGAAAACTGATTCGGAGTCTAGTTATATCGGAGAGTAGAAATTCTTTTTACTCCCTAGCCCCTTCGTCGCTCTGGTAAGGAATCTTGACGTAGGTGTTTTTAATTACTCCTCTTCCCATTCAAATTTTTCTTTAGGATCTCACAGTTGGTTTTTCGATCGTTGGTTCTCAGCTCTTTTGTTCCGGTGCATTTCTCGTCAAGTCGACTCGAGCCTCTTCATCTTTGAGTTCATTCCTCAGTTGTTTTCTTTATGGTTAGAAGTTGGGAAAACAAATCATGCAGTTGCGCAAGCTTCAACATGCTACCATTCTTGCATTAATCATCATCATCTTCATGCATGTGTTATTAGCACAGTCCCAGTGCACTATATCTAATGGCATTAAATAGAATGTTTGGATATAACTATCCTACTGCACTATGTCTTGGTATTGTAAAATAACCCTCATTTAATCTCTTTTGTGAAAGAGAAGTTATCAGATGTCTTGGTTTTGGTGCTAAGATCTATATCTAGATTGAGATATGGTTGCTCTATCTTTCCTCATTAAATAGGGTGACACATCAGATGTTAGCTATGAGACCGTGCTAAGATACATGAATTGGGAGTGCCCTTATCCCATATTTAGAAGATCACCGAAGGCGCATGTCCATGCCAACAAGCCATCAAAATCTCCCGTATAAGGTGCGCATCATAGTGGTTGACCGAAACAACCAATTGAACTTGTTTTAGTATTGCAGATTGTGCAATATGGGAGTGTTGACTACAACATGCATGCGTTGCTACCCCTTCCATTTCTCCCCCACTACAAGACAACTCTTGACCTTTTTCTCGATCTATCCTTGACTTGATTGGGTGAAAAACACATAAATACAACCATCATGCATTTTGTAGAGGATGTATCATGTATTTGGGAGAATTTTTGGGGTTTGGGAAAGGTGCATCTAGCACTTCAAATATGTGGAAAATGTCATCACCAGTTTTACCTCTGTATTAGAAGTTATGGTGATTCTCGGTAGCGTGTGCTGGTGATTGGCCATCCCCACTCGATGCAAAGGTTGTGTAGTGGTCTACATAGCCATTGATGGATTGGCAAATCTACCTCTTGAAGAGCGGGTCAACCCTTGTCCAGTGTGCCCACATGACTGGCCTAAATTGTCTCTATGTGGCCGGCCTGGACTATCGGCGGCATGGGATTGGGGGTCATGATGCGTTCTCCACAGCCCCGCACCACAGCCAGAGGACCACAACCGGGCCCTTGACCCCGGATTCAAAGAGGATCCAGATATATTTGTGGAGCTCGAGGATGGAGTGTTCTACCAGGCGAGCCATGACGGCACGGAAGTGGCCATCACCGCTAACTATTCCTGGCCTTCTCCCTGCCTCACAAGTAAGTAATCAGGAGACTTCTCCTTCAAAAGAATTTCCTCATTCTGCCTCACCCACTGCACTATCTCGTGCTCCAAAGGGGAGGTGATCGGCGCGCCACGCTGCACCTGAGGCGACTCACAAGAAAGCGGCGCCTACGCTGGGCAGGCCTTTGAAGAGGAAGGCAAATAGAGGCACGGCCGAGCCTTCATCAAAGAGGTATGGTTTTTAAAATATGCTCCTTGGCTGTCACATTGAAGTGTGACGCTATCCATTATGTCTTATCAAGAAAAACATTCGCTGGACTATGTCCGGGGATCCTGCCGATCATGCCTCCACTAGCCAGATTTCGGACCCTGTCTCAAGGACTGAGGCTGACGCGAGAGTGACACCGGATTGTCCTTCTGCAGAGGATTCAGATGATGTATCCGTCACAAACTCTAAAGTGGAAAGCGCCATGAATCATCGGCATCGGCGGGCCACTTTTCGCAACCCCAATTTTTCATAAGAGGCTTTCAACGCCTTCAACTCAGGTGATGCATACATCCGAGCTACTCGAGATGGGCTTACCAGAGCCACTGACCAATATTTGAAAGATATGCGGGTAAGTGCACACTTGTACAATTCTGATAATTATATACCAGTAGCCCCCGAGACTTGAAGCAGTTGAAGCAACTAATTTGAGGATCGTTGTATATCCAGGTGCTCACAGAGAAGAACAACCTGTTGTCTCAGGAGCTGGAAAAGTGTCGGACCCAGCTAGGCACTGCTACTGCCGAACTGGAGAAATCCAAGAAGGCAGTGTCTGGTAATGATACCCTCCATCGAGAAAACATAATCATATACCAGGATTATTAATGCAGGTGCATATCTTATGGCAGAGTCGTCAGATCATCCCGGAGAGGTACCGGAAGTCGCACAGGCGGGATGTCCAGAAGCTCAAAGGCAATTGGCCACGGGAGAACGTATAATGACACGAGTCAGGGAGGAGAAAAATAAACTCCATGATTCCAACACCGAGCTGGGCGTAGAACTAAAAGATGTTTTGGCCCAGCTGGCTGACTCCGTGAAAGAAAATAAGAGGCTACGAGACAACATATTTAGTATCTGTTCAAAATTACCTTCACGTTGTTCGGTGAGGAAAGGAACTGATAGAGTTATGTTTGTAGGTATGCTGACCGGCCATCCCGAAGAGGAGATGTTCGGATCTTCAGGCGATCTGCTACAAGAGCTATCGCAAATGCAGGAGAGAGCTCGGCAGCCGATGCAAAGTATTGCCAAGGCCTTGTGGACATCCGACTCCCCTCCAAGAAGTATGGAGGAGCTTGTATTGCTATTCAAGGGAGCGCGGCGGCGCTTCCGATTATGGAAGATATCGGCCTGCTGGGAAGGTGCACGAGAGGCCTAGGCCATGGTGAAAACACGGTATACCAAGCTCAACCCGAATCACATGGCCCGGGTCGGACCTTTAGGGTCAGATGGAAAAGAAATTCCTGTTAGTTTGGTATATGACCAGGTACAAGTAGCCGCTAAGTATTCCCAACAGGATTGTAGGCTAGATAGCCTGTTAGATGGAATAGAGGAAGAAGTTTTTGAGTCCAAGTGACTATGTACTTCAATTGACAAATTTGTCCCTAGTCGGATTGTAAAACGATTGTCATGGCGGACCTTTTCGCTTCGACCTTTGGACTTGGAGGTGGGAGTGTTTCTGAATACTCGATCAGTAATGTATACCGGGGTATGCGTGGAAACCAGGCGTAGGGGTCATAGTTTCTTGAACAAACAAGTATCCAGCTAGCTATGTTATATTACATTTTGATCGTAAGAAACATCTTCCGGAGAGAATAGTTCCGTTAAGGGTTCCTTTCCCTGGGTCAGCATGTGTTAACGTGCATGTCCGAACTGTGATTGAAAAATCACAGCAATAGTAACATCTAGGGGGTCATAGTGTAACGAGTAAAGAACATATTTAGTCTGCCAACCGAATATTCTCTTAAGAACGCTAGCTTTCGGCTTCACCCAGTCTGAGGTACACATCTGGATGACCCGGAAGTAACAATAGCAGAGGTGCTCCCTTTATGCCCTAGTCGAACTAACGGGAACGTAGGGCATAAGCATAGGAGCCAGGCAACCCAGCTTGGCCAAAACTTTAGTCATATCGATGCATATAATGGCGAAGAAAAGGTACATACGCGGAAAAGACACATATGTGGTGAGCTTGATGCTCGAAAAATAATAGTAATAAGCTTCTGTACAAGAAGCTCCCAGGTATAATTGATGTACATATTTGATAATGTGTGCATCGTAGGTGTATGGGGTAGTTGTCGGTGTCAACACCGGCGGATCTCGGGTAGGGGGTCCCAATCTGTGCGCCTTAGGATCGATGGTAACATGAACATGGGATTTTACCCAGCTTCGGGCTCTCTTGATGAGATAATACCCTAAATGCTGCTTGATTGACTTCAATGAGTATAGGGGTGATACATCTCCAACGTATCTATAAATTTTTGATTGTTCCATGCTATTATATTACCCCTTTTGGATGTTTATGGGCTTTATTCTACATATTTATATCATTTTTGCGACTAACCTACTAACCAGAGGCCCAACCCATATTCCTGTTTTTTTCCTATTTCAGTATTTCGAAGAAAAGGAATATCAAACGGAGTCCAAACGGAATGAAACCTTCGGGAGCGTTATTTTTGGAACAAATCTGATCCGGAGAGCCTGGAGTGCAAGTCAAGAAAGCTTCGAGGGCCCCACGAGATAGGAGGGCGCGCCCCCCCTGTAGGGCGCCCCCCTGTATCATGGGCCCCTCGGGCATCCACCGACGTACTTCTTCCTCCTATATATACCTACAGACCCCGAAAACATCCAGGAGCACCACGAAACACAATTTCCACCGCCGTAACCTTCTGTATCCGTGAGATCTCATCTTGGAGCCTTTGTCGGCACTTTGCCGGAGGGGGAATCGACCATGGAGGGCTTCTACATCAACACCATAGCCCCTCCGATGAGTTGTGAGTAGTTTACCACAGACCTACGGGTCCATAGTTATTAGCTAGATGGCTTCTTCTCTCTTTTTGGATCTCAATACAATGTTCTCCCCCTCTCTTGTGGAGATATATTTGATGTAATCTCTTTTTGCGGTGTGTTTGTCGAGATCCGATGAATTGTGGGTTTATGATCAAGTTTATCTATGAATAATATTTTAATCTTCTCTAAATTCTTTTATGTATGATTGAGTTATCTTTGCAAGTCTCTTCGAATTATCAGTTTGGTTTGGCCTACTAGATTGATCTTTCTTGCCATGGGAGAAGTTCTTAGCTTTGGGTTCAATCTTGCGGTGTTCTTACCCAGTGACCGAAAGGGTTGCAAGACATGTATTGTATTGTTGCCATCGAGGATAACAAGATGGGGTTTATATCATATTGCATGTGTTTATCCCTCTACATCATGTCATCTTGCTTAATGCGTTACTCTGTTCTTATGAACTTAATACTCTAGATGCAGGCAGGAGTCGGTCGATGTGTGGAGTAATAGTAGTAGATGCAGGCAGGAGTCGGTCTACTTGTTATGGATGTGATGCCTATATACATGATCATGCCTAGATAATCTCATAACTATGCGCTTTTCTATCAATTGCTCGACAGTAATTTGTTCACCCACCGTAATACTTATGCTATATCGAGAGAACCTCTAGTGAAACCTATGGCCCCCGGGTCTATCTCTTATCATATTTGCTTTCAATCTACTTTTATTTGCATCTATATTACAAAATACCAAAAATATATTATTATCTCTCTATCAGATCTCACTTTTGCAAGAGGCCGTGAAGGGATTGACAACCCCTTTATCATGTTGGTTGCGAGTTCTCAGTTTGTTTGTGTAGGTGTGTGGGACTTTTGAGGAGCCTCCTACTGGATTGATACCTTGGTTCTCAAAACTGAGGGAAATACTTATGCTACACTTGCTGCATCACCCTCTCCACTTCGGGGAAACCAACGCAAGCTCAAGACGTAGCAAGAAGGATTTCTGGCGCCGTTGCCGGGGAGGTCTTCGCTCAAGTCAAGACATACCAAGTACCCATCTCCCTCGCATTTACATTATTTTCCTCTCGTTTTCCTCTCCCCCCACTTCACCCTTGCCGTTTTATTCGCCCTCTCTTTCCCAATCTCCTCCTCTCTTTCGCTTGCCTTTTTGTTTGCTTGTCATTATGTCTAGTTCCTTATCCGCTCCTATGTCTCCCGAGTTTGAAGTTCTTCACTTCAAGCAAAGGCAAGGAGAAAACTTAAAAGATTCTTGGTATAGGATGATGGAATCTTATCGCAAATGCACCCTAGAGGTGAACTTTAGAATTCTTCTTCGCAATTTTTATGTTGGGTTAAATATGACGCATAGACAACTCTTGGATTGCATTTCCAAGGGAAATTTCATTGAAATTGATCCCAGTATTGCGCATGAAATTATAGAGGGAATAGTGGGAACTCTACCTCAAAAGGGAGGATCACATCCTACCCAAGAAGAAACCCAAGTGTTTGGAAAGATTTGCAAAGTAACAAAAATATTACAAAAGTCTCTTGAGCCTCTTAAAAGTGTTAGCGGAAATCTTCACCGCATGAATATGTTGATCACTCTTTGCAATAAGCGGTTAGATTCTTTAGATCTAAAAAGTTCAGATTATGAAGGGAAGCGGAAAGAACATCCCGGATTCGAGCATGACTCCACTAAAAAACTGAAAATTAAAGATGGCACTAGTTAGATCTATCTTCACTTTTATGCCTAGCTAGGGGCTTTAAAACGATAGCGCTAGTTGGGAGGCAACCCAATTTTTCTTTATGTTTTTTGTTTTTGCTCCTGTTTAGGAATAAATCTTGCATCTACTCTCTGTTTAGATGTGTTTTTATCTTTTAATTAGTATTTGTGCCAAGTAGAACCTATAGGATAACCTACGATGATAGTTGATTTGATTCTGCTGAAAAACAGAAACTTTGCACGCAGGAATATAATTTTGTTAAATCACAGGAACGTGATTTTGCATTGATTCTTTTTTATGCTGTTCAATAGACAAATTTTCCAGGACTTCCTATTTTGGTAGGAGTTTTAGAGTTCCAGAAGTTTGCGTTCGTTACAGATTGCTACAGACTGTTCTAATTTTGACAGATTCTGTTTTTCGTGTGTTGTTTGCTTATTTCAATGCATTTATGGCTAGTAAATTAATTTACGAACCATAAAGAAGTTGGAATACAGTACGTTTAACACCAAATTAAATAAATAATGAGTTAATTGCAGTACCTTATGTGGTGGTTTTGTTTTCTTTCACTAATGGAGCGTATAAGATTTCCTGTTGAGTTTTGTGTTGTGAAGTTTTCAAGTTTTGGGTAAAGCTTTTATGGACTATGGAATAAAGGGTGGCAAGAGCCTAAGCTTGAGGATGCCCATGGCACCCCAAGATATTCAAGAGTAGCCAAAAGCCTAAGCTTGGGGATGCGCCGGGAAGGCATCCCCTCTTTCGTCTTCGTTCATTGGTAACTTTACTTGGAGCTATATTTTTATTCGCCACATGATATGTGTTTTGCTTGGAGCGTCGTGTATTATATTAGTCTTTGCTTGTTAGTTTACCATAATCATCCTTGCTATACACACCCTTTGGGAGAAGCCTATTTGATTAGAATTTGCTAGAATACTCTATGTGCTTTACTTATATCTTTTGAGCTTGATAGTTTTTGCTCTAGTGATTCACTTATATCTTTTAGAGCACGGTGGTGTCTTAATTTTGAAGAAATTGCTAGTCTCTCATGCTTCACTTATATTATTTTGAGAGTCTTTTAGAACAGCATGGTATTTGCTATTGTCATAAAGTTGGTCCTAGAATGATGAGCATCCAAGTTGGGTATAATAAAAACTATCATAAGAAGTGAATTGGATGCTATGATCAACTTGGTACTTGATAATTGTTTTGAGATATGGAGGTAGTGATATTAAAGTCATGCTAGTTGGGTGATTATGAATTCAAAGAATGCTTGTGTTGAAGTTAGCAAGTCCCTTAGCATGCACGTATGGTTAAAGTTGTGTAACAAATTTGAAACATGAAGTGTACCTGGCTTGTGCATCCTTATGAGTGGCGGTCGGGGACGAGCGATGGTCTTTTCCTACCAATCTATCCCCCTAGGAGCATGCACGTAGTACTTGATTTTTGATGACTTCTAAATTTTTTGCAATAAGTATATGAGTTCTTTTGACTAATTTTGAGTCCATGGATTATGCTCACTTTTACCTTTCCGCCTTTGCTAGCCTCTTCGGTACCGTGCATTGCCCTTTCTCACCTTGAGAGTCGGTGCAAACTTCTCCGGTGCATCCAAACCCCGTGATACGATACGCTCTATCACACATAAACCTCCCTATATCTTCCTCAAAACAACCACCATACCAACCTATTATGGCATTTCCATAGCCATTCCGAGATATATTACCATGCAACTTTCCACCGTTCCGTTCTCATGACATACTTTACTTTTGTCATATTGCCATTGCATGATCATGTAGTTGAAATCATATTTGTGGCAAAGCCACCATTCATTATTTTTCATACATGTCACTCTTGATTCATTGCACCATCCCGGTACACCGCCGGAGGCATTCATATAGAGTCATATCTTGTTCTAGTTTTGAGTTGTAATTCTTATGTTGTAATCAATAGAAGTGTGATGATCATCATTATTAGAGCATTGCCCAAAGAAAAAAAAAAGAAGAAAGGCCAAAAGAAAAAAAAGAAAGGCCCAAAAAAAGGGGAAAAAGGAAAAAAAGAAAATAAATAAAAAGGGCAATGTTACTATCTCTTTTTCCACACTTGTGCTTCACAGTAGCACCATGTTCTTCATGTAGTGAGTCTCATATTTTGTGCTTCAAAGTAGCACCTTGTTTTTCATGTAGTGAGTCTCATAGATTGTCTTTTTTGATACTAGTGGGAATTTTTCATTATAGAACTTGGCTTGTATATTCCTACGATGGGCTTCCTCAAATGCCCTAGGTCTTCATGAGCAAGCAAGTTGGGTGCACACCCACTAATTTTCCTTTGTTGAGCATTTTTAGCTCTAGTGCATCCGTTGCATGGCAATCCCTACTCCTCATGTTGACATCAATTGATGGGCATCTCCATAGCCCGTTGATTATCCTCGTCAATGTGAGACTTTCTCCTTTTTTGTCTTCTCCACACAATCCCCATCATCATATTCTATTCCACCCATAGTGCTATATCCATGGCTCACGCTCATGTATGGCGTGAAGGTTGAAAAAGTTTGAGATTATTTAAGTATGAAACAATTGCTTGGCTTGTCATCGGGGGTATATAAGTTGGGAACATCTTTGTGTGACGAAAATGAAGCATAGCCTAACTATATGATTTTGTAGGGATGAACTTTCTTTTGCCATGTTATTTTGAGAAGACATGATTACTTTGATTAGTATGCTTGAAGTGTTACTATTTCTTATGTCAATATGAACTTTTATTTTGTATTCATTTGGATCTGAACATTCATGCCACAATGAAGAAAATTACATTATGAATTATGCTAGGTAGCATTCCACATCAAAAATTCTCTTTTTATCATTTACCTACTCGAGGACGAGTAGGAATTAAGCATGGGGATGCTTGATATGTCTCCAACGTATCTATAATTTTTTCATTGTTCCATGCTATTATATTACCCCTTTTGGATGTTTATGGGCTTTATTCTACATATTTATATCATTTTTGGGACTAACCTACTAACCGGAGGCCCAGCCCATATTGTTGTTTTTTTGCCTGTTTCAGTATTTTGAAGAAAAGGAATATCAAACGGAGTCCAAACGGAATGAAACCGTCGGGAGCGTTATTTTTGGAACAAATCTGATCCGGAGAGCCTGGAGTGCAAGTCAAGAAAGCTCCAAGGGCCACACAAGATAGGAGGGCACGCCCCCCTAGGGCGCGCCCCCTATCTCGTGGGCCTCTCGGGCGTCCACTGACGTACTTCTTCCCCCTGTACATACCTACGGACCCCGAAAACATCCAGGAGCACCACGAAACACAATTTCCACCACCATAACCTTCTGTATCCGCGAGATCTCATCTTGGAGCCTTTGTCGGCACTCTGCCGGAGGGGGAATCGACCATGGAGGGCTTCTACATCAACACCATAGCCCCTCCGATGAGTTGTGAGTAGTTTACCACAGACCTACGGGTCCATAGTTATTAGCTAGATGGCTTCTTCTCTCTTTTTGGATCTCAATACAATGTTCTCCCCCTCTTGTGGAGATCTATTCAATGTAATCTCTTTTTGCGGTGTGTTTGTCGAGATCCGATGAATTGTGGGTTTATGATCAAATTTATCTATGAATAATATTTGAATCTTCTCCGAATTCTTTTATGTATGATTGAGTTATCTTTGCAAGTCTCTTCAAATTATCAGTTTGGTTTGGCCTACTAGATTTATCTTTCTTGCCATGGGAGAAGTGCTTAGCTTTGGGTTCAATCTGGCGGTGTTCTTACCCAGTGACGAAAGGGTTGCAATACACGTATTGTATTGTTGCCATCGAGGATAACAAGATGGGGTTTATATCATATTGCATGTGTTTATCCCTCTACATCATGTCATCTTGCTTAATGCGTTACTCTGTTCTTATGAACTTAATACTCTAGATGCAGGCAGGAGTCGGTCGATGTGTGGAGTAATAGTAGTAGATGCAGGCAGGAGTCGGTCTACTTCTTATGGACGTGATGCCTATATACATGATCATGCCTAGATAATATCATAACTATGCGCTTTTCTATCAATTGCTCGACGGTAATTTGTTCACTCACCGTAATACTTATGCTATCTCGAGAGAAGCCTCTAGTGAAACCTATGGCCCCCGGGTCTATCTCTTATCATATTTGCTTTCAATCTACTTTTATTTGCATCTTTACTTTTTGCATCTATATTACAAATTACCAAAAATATATTATTATCTCTCTATTAGATCTCACTTTTGCAAGAGGCCGTGAATGGATTGACAACCCCTTTATTGTGTTGGTTGCGAGTTCTCAGTTTGTTTGTGTATGTGTGTGGGACTTTTGAGGAGCCTCCTACTGGATTGATACCTTGGTTCTCAAAACTGAGGGAAATACTTACGCTACACTTGCTGCATCACCCTCTCCTCTTCGGGGAAAACCAACGCAAGCTCAAGACGTAGCAAGGGGTTACAAGAGTTGATCTACCCCGAGATCATATGTTGTGGTCTAAACCCTAGAGGTATGATGAGTAATGTCATAATGATCTATCGACTAGCCTGGCCTCGGTTTATATAATGTACCAAAGGCCTAGGATAACAAGAGTCCTAGCCGAATACGCCGGTGGGGGAGGAGCCCTTGTCTTGATCACCAAGTCTTGTGGAATCTTCGTTGTATGCGGCAGCTGTCCGAACTAGCCCATGAGTATACGGCCATGGGTCCTCGGCCCAATCCAACTGATCAGGAGACGACGTGGTGCGTACCCCCTGGTCCAGGACACCATTAGTAGACCCCTGAACCGGTCTTCATGTTGGGAAGCTCCTCGATTCTTCCGAACTGTTCTTCATCTTTGGTCGTCGGTCTTGAAAACTGGTTCAACAAATCTCCTTATCTTCGATCTTGAGGATCGCCAAAGTGCATCCGAAGAGTTTACACATCGGGTATCCGAGGAGCCCCTTTAAGTTTTCGGCCTTTATCAATGCCTTGTTATTTTTATGCCACACCTCGGGTTTGAAGTTGCTCCCGGGAGGCAGTGTCCTCGAACCGAACAAAATTTAAAATTGAAAGTTTTTGAGCATGAAAGCAACTTAGCTGGTTAATGTGTTCGGTGTTGATGAAGCGATTCGGTCTTGTGGCAGGACGAAGACGCCCATTGAGCCGACAAGGTTCGCAGTCCTCGGCATGGCCGAGGTCCCAGCCCCCAGGCACGAGGTGTTCGAGCAAGGAGTTCGGCATTCCGGAGTAGTGACCACGTAACGTGGTCAAAATCGATTACCTGCACAGATAAAACAGTGTGGTCCAGGAAATAATAATAATAATATATATAATCCTTGAATAATTTCTTTACACAAGAATAATTTATTTAAGGAGATGTGGCCTGGCGCCGAAGCCAATGTCGATGCAGGGCGTCAGCGTGATGCAGTGAAGGCGTGACAAAGCCTGAATTTGCAGGGTGGTCTGAGTTTCGGATGTGGCGTTCGCCGAACTACGTACGGAAACTGACCGAACCACCACGCGACCGTTTTTAATGTGGCCGCCATTTGATAGACCTGTGTACAGATGATGGAACAAACCAGAGTAATAATACTTTAAGAAAAATAAGCCCAACAAGCAAAAATTGTTAGGATAAATAGCACCTAGTTTATTTGTTGTAGTAGTCCGAAGAAAAGCGATTCCCAAAATTGGGAATCGATCCGCACACCCATTTCCTGATGGGCGATAAAGCGACGGCATGGCGATGCTGGCAAAGGTTGGCTTGCCGAGGCAAAGCCCCCGGTCCAGCTAACGTGAAGAAGCTGGTCGGCTGGTGACGCCGAAGTCACCGGAGTATGTTGATGAAGAAATAGCCAAGTCCCTGGTCTAGCCGAGGTGACGGAGCAGGCCAGTGAGGAGTTGTTGCAGTTGCCATGTCAGCCGAGGTGTTGAAGTAGTTCGGCGTGACAGATATTGGCTCGAAAAGGCAACTATGCGGCCATGCCGACCCAGGTCGTAACTTGTGACGTGGTCAATGCTGGCTTGATGGAGTGACCGTGCGGCGATGCCGGTGTGCCCGCTCCGTGTAATCCGTCTAGCGGCGATGTTGGTAACGATTTATCCTTCCCGACGTTGAACTATTGTTTGGCTGGCCGAGATGATGATCCGAAGAAGTTGAGCTCGTCTCAACAAAGCGACGACGTGTCTAGCGCAGGTCAGCCGCCGTGGAGTGATGTTGTCGAGCCGGTTTGACACCGGCGCGATGGTGAAGATTGTATTGTAAAAATACTTTTAATATTAATGGGATGTGTTTGAGAATAAAACACAATACCCATACAAAAACTTCCTTCAAAAAGGATGTCCGAAATCCCGTTCATAAAGAAGATGAACTCGGGTCGGATTCGTTCTCGCATAGAAAACATATCCGAAAAGTGATGCACTAATTGGAATGTTCCCGGAGTGTGGACAGTCGGATCGAGCTGAATTTTTGACAGGTGGTAGATATAGGAATTCCATTGCTGATCAACAGTTGGATCTTCCAAAGGACGTCTGAGCTAGATCTGGAAACGACGCTCCAAACTCGTCCGGATTCTCGTCCAGATTCAACAGGGCTCTGGTATATCGGAGATTGCCGGAGATTCCTCCATTGGAACTCGACGAAATTTTGAAGGGTTGTTGTAGACTTAATTACGCACAATTCCACCGAAGCAATCGTTTAAGTGACACTCAAGGAGGCGGTGGCGGCGGATACAAGTTTGATGTCCAGAAAAACAGCACGGTCGCCCGAGGGCAATGTTGACATTGAGCCCCCGAGCTCCATGGATGATTCTTCCATGATCTTGATAGAGATCGGAGTTGGTGTTGATGAAGGCCATCATTCAAACATGACGATCGGAGGTAGGGCATAGTCCTCGGTCAAGCCAAGGTGACCAGTCGAGCCGGTGACAAAGAAGTCGAGGTCGCAGTTGATGTGCAGTCGAGCCATTGATCCTCTTGTTGATCACACAGCAGAACTCTCAATGAAAGCACCAATTTCGGTGTCAAAACCGGCGGATCTTGGGTAGGGGGTCACAAGCTGTGCGTCTTAGGATCGATGGTAACATGAACACGGGATTTTACCCAGCTTCGGGCTCTCTTGATGAGATAATACCCTACATGCTGCTTGATTGACTTCAATGAGTATAGGGGTTACAAGAGTTGATCTACCCCGAGATCATATGTTGTGGTCTAAACCCTAGAGGTATGATGAGTAATACCATAATGATCTATCGACTAGCCTGGCCTCGGCTTATATAACATACCAGAGGCCTAGGATAACAAGAGTCCTAGCCGAATACGCGGTGGGGGAGGAGTCCTTGTCTTGATCACCAAGTCTTGTGGAATCTTTGTTGCATGCGGCAGCTGTCCGAACTGGCCCATGAGTATACGACCATGGGGGTCCTCGGCCCAATCCAACTGATCGGGAGACGACGTGGTGAGTACCCCCTGGTCCAGGACACCGTCAGTAGCCGCACAAGAGCTTTAAGGCTAAACAAAAAGAAAAGGTAAAAAGAGAGGAAAATATATAATGGAAACAAAAGGAAGAAAGAAGACGAACGAAGAGTCCGGCGCTAGTCATAGAATCTTCGGAGTCTGGCCGCGTTCCATGGGTTCGGCTCCACGCGATTGTCTGATGCATTACGCAGGCGGTACGCTCCTCCGGTGAGGACTTCGTCAATGATGAAGGATCCCTCTCACTTGGGCTTGAGTTTGTCCTTTTTCTTCTCCGGCAAGCGTAGAACGAGTTTGCCAACATTATAAGTCTTGGCCCGTACTTCTCTGCTTTGATATCTGCGGGCCTGTTGTTGATAAATGCAGAATGGGCTTTTGCAACGTCGCACTCCTCCTACAGGGCATCTAGGTTGTACTGCTGATCAAGCTCGGCCTCTCTCTCTCTCTCTTCATACATGCGCACTCGAGGTGAGTCATGAATAATGTCATAGGGTAAAACAGCCTCTGCGCCGTACACCATGAAAAAAGGTGTATATCCGGTAGAGCGATTGGGCGTGGTACGCAACCCCCAGAGTACGGAGTCCAGCTCCTCGACCCAGTGCTTGTCTGATTCTTTCAAATACCGCACTAGTCTGGGTTTAATGCTGCTCATAATAAGACCATTGGCTCGTTCGACTTGACGTTTGTTTGTGGGTGATAGACGAAGGTGTAATCAAGCTTAATGCCCAGATTAGCACACCAGGTTTTCACCTCATCGGCTGTGAAATTGGAGCCGTTATCGGTGATGATGCTGTGCGGAACACCATAACGGTGCACAACACCGGATATGAAGTCTATCACTGGTCCGGCTTCGGCTGTTTTAACTGGTTTGGCCTCTATCCACTTAGTGAATTTATCCACCATAACCAACAGGTACTTTTTCTTATGGCTTCCTCCTTTAAGAGGTCCGACCATATGAAGCCCCCAGACCGTGAAAGGCCAAGTGATGGGGATTGTTTGTAGAGCGGTGGGTGGCATGTGGCTTTGGTTGGCGAAAAGCTAGCATCCGACGCAATGTTGGACAAGATCCTGTGCGTCTGCTCGGGCCGTCGGCCAATAGAAACCTGTACGGAAGGCCTTTCTTACAAGGGCCCGAGCCGCGGCGTGGTGACCACCGAGGCCGGCATGAATTTCAGCCAAGAGCTGCTGCCCTTCTTCGGCGGAGATACATCTTTGAAGTACTCCGGTAGCGCTTTCCTTGTAGAGTTCTCCCTCGTGAACCTTGTAGGCTTTAGAGTGCCGCACAATACAGAGCGCCTCATTCTGATCATCAGGGAGTTCTCGCCTATTAAGGTAGGCCAAGGAGGGTTTGGTCCATAGGGCAATGACTTCCATGATGATATGGGCCGACGGTGCGATTTCGATGGTTGAGCCCCCGATGATATCGGTGTGCTCAGAATCTGGGGTTATAGCCGGATTCGGATTGGTGTTGCCGCTCTCCCCTTGCCACACCACGGATGGCTTCAAGAGCCTTTCCAAAAAGATGTTAGGCGGGAATGGGTCGCGCTTTGCGCCGATGCGAGCGAGGACGTCCGCCGCTTGATTACTTTCTCGAGCCACATGATGAAACTCGAGCCCCTCGAACCGAGCCGACATTTTGAGAACGGCGTTATGGTAAGCTGCCATCTTTGGATCTTTGGCATCAAAATCTCCATTTATTTGACATATTTCGAGGTTTGAATCACCGCGCACTTCTAGGCGTTGTATGCCCATGGAGATAGCCATCCGAAGACCATGCAACAAGGCCTCGTATTCGGCTGCATTGTTGGAGTCTGTGTATAATATTTGGAGTACATACTGAACTGTATCTCTAGTGGGGGATGTTAGGACAACTCCTGCTCCTAAGCCTGCCAACATTTTGGAGCCATCGAAGTGCATGACCCAGTTGGAATATGTGTCGTACTCTTTAGGGAGTTTGGCCTCTGTCCATTCAGTGACAAAGTCGGCCAGTACTTGGGATTTAATGGCCCGGCACGGTTTGTATGTTATGTCGAATGGGAGGAGCTCAATGGCCCACTTGGCAATCCGGCCCGTGGCGTCGCGGTTGTTTATTATGTCATTGAGGGGTACCTCGGAGGCCACCATTATTGAGCAGTCTTGAAAGTAGTGTCATAGCTTCCGCGATGCCATGAAGACCGCGTATGCTATTTTGGTAATGAGGGTACCAGGATTTGCATGGTCTGAGGACAGTGGATACGTAGTACACCGGCTTTTGGAGTCGGAATTTGTGTCCGTCCTCTTCCCGTTCGGCGACGAGCACCGCACTTATGACTTGGTGTGTGGCCGATATGTATAATAATATGGGTTCACCGACGTTTGGCGCAGCCAGGATTGGGTTGCTTGCTAGAAGAGTCTTTATTTCTTCTAGTCTGGCCGTTGTCGTGTCCGTCCACTCGAAGTGATCGGTGCGTCGGAGAAGGCGATAGAGTGGCAACGCCTTTTCTCCTAGTCTGGAGACAAAGCGGCTTAAAGCTGCCACACATCCGGATAATTTTTGGACTTGTTTAAGGTCTGTTGGTGTAGCCAACTGTGACAAAGCTCGGATTTTAGCTTGGTTCACCTCAATTCCACTATTGGAAACGATGAAGCCCAACAGTTTTCCAGCGGGAACGCCGAAAACACACTTTTCCGGATTGAGCTTGATATCATATGTACGGAGGTTGTCGAATGGGAGACGCGGATCGTCTATTAATGACTCGACGTGCCTAGTTTTGATGACTACGTTATCCACATATGCTTCAACTATCTTGTCGATTTGTTTCTCTAGGCATGTTTGAATCATGCGTTGGTAGGTGGCACTGGCATTTCTGAGCCCGAAGGGCATAGTGTTGAAGCAGAAAGGCCCGTATGGGGTAATAAATGCTGTTGTGGCTTGATCGGATTCCTTCATCTTGATTTGATGGTATACGGAGTATGCATCGAGGAAACATAGTGAGTCGTGTCCTGCGGTAGCGTCAATAATCTGATCAATGCGGGGAGGGGGAATGGATCCTTAGGGCAAGCCTTGTTGAGGTCTTTGAAATCGACACATAGGCGCCAGGATTTATCCTTCTTTGGTACCATTACCAGGTTTGCTAGCCAGTCCGGGTGTTTTATCTCTCTGATGAATCCGTCCTCGAGTAACTTGGCTAGCTCCTCCCCCATAGCTTGTCGTTTGGGTTCGAAAAAGCGCCGCAATGTTTGCTTGACCGGCTTATATCCCTTCAGTATGTTTGGGCTGTGTTCGGCCAGCCTGCGTGGGATCCCTGGCATATCAGAAGGGTGCTAGGTGAATATGTCCAGGTTTCGTGTAGGAACGCTCGCAGTGCAGTGTCGACCGTGGGGTCCAGCTGTGCCCCGATGGATGTTGTCTTCTTAGGTCCGTTGGGTGGACTTGGAATTTGACTATTTCGTCTGCTGGTTTAAAGGAGGTGGATTTGGGTCACTTGTCCAGGATCACGTCGTCCCTATCCACCATAGAGCGCAACATGGTTAATTCTTCGACCGCGAGGGCTTCAGACAACGCCTCAAGGGCTAGGGATGCGGTTTTATTTTCGGCGCATTGTGCTACATATGGATCACTGACAAGAGTGATAATACCATTGGGCCCGGGCATCTTGAGCTTCATCTAACCCATAATGGGGTACAGCTTGGAATCTTGCAAATGCATCTCGCCCAAATAGGGCGTGATATCCACTCTTGAAACGGGCCACTTGAAAGGTTATCTCTTTGGACCGATAGTTCTTCGGCGTGCCGAATACCACATCGAGTGTGATTTTTCCCGCACATCGTGCCTCCCGACTGGGAATGATTCCTTGGAAGGTCGTGCTGCTTTGCTCAATGCAGCTCCTATCTATTTCCATTTTGCTGAGAGTCTCCTCGTAAATGAGGTTTAGTCTGCTGCCGCCGTCCATGAGCACTTTCGTAAGCCGAAAGCCGTCCACAATTGGACTGAGGACCAATGCGGCTGGTGCCTGAACTGTCCCAAAATTTTGGTTCGCCGCTGGCATCGAAAGTTATGGCCGTCTCGTTCCAGGGGTTTATTGCTGCGACCTGGCAGACTTCAGCGAGGTCGCAGAGTGCCCTTTTCCGCCTATTGTTTGAGGCGAAAGTCTCGAAGACCATCAATACTCTGAAGTTGTCGTCTTCCGTGGGATGTTGCTCTACGATATTTTTGGTGAGGAGATCTTAGCCGCTCTTTGCCACTTGCCGGAGTATCCAACATGCTCTAAGGCTGTGGGTTGGTATGTTATCCGGTGTTGTGTGTATTATGCATGGCCTATCGAGCCATCCCTCGAGAATGGTTCCGCGCCCCGTAATGGGCTTCGGTTTCTTTACTATTGGATCAGGCGACCGACGAGGGTGCATCCTTTCTGTCCGGACGAGGGGTTGAGTGGAAAATGGTGGCTCCCAAGAAGCTGCCTGAGTTTTCCAAGCGCTTTCCATTGCGTAGTACTTCTGTAATATGGTTGCCAAGTCAGCGAAGTGTAATATGTGACGGCGGTTGATGGCATTGAGGATTCCTTCATCCATGCAATTGTTGCAGAATAATGACATCGTGTCTTCTTCGCGGCAGTCTTTGATCTTGTCTTTGACAAGGAGGAATTTGCCCCAAAAGTGATGGACCGTCTCTTTAGATTGTTGTCTGATGTGTATAAGATCATGTGTATCTGGGTGGGTGGGAGGATTTAAGTCTGAACCCTGACCCAATTTGGGATCCGGAGTTTGAGAAACTTCTGAGTTTAACAGTTCGGGCTCCGGGATATCAACCAATTTTTCAAGTCCAAAGTCCGACTCTAGGTTTGGAGTACGGGGCCCGTCTTGCGGCGGATGGGTATCCGGTTCTGTGGGTTCAGAAATCCGAACATAGTTCGTCCTCAATATAGAGGAAGAGTTGTTGTGTTGCTCCTCCACTACTGCTATCTGATGGGTGATCGGCGGAGATTCAATTTCTCTCCGATCGGGTTTAAGCCCAATCCGATCATAGTCTGTAGCGATCCTCAAGGTGGTGATGCGATCCAGGAGTTCGTTTAAAGATGAAAACTCCGTCGGATCCATCTGTTTGCAGTATTGGAGTTGACGCGGAGGCGATTTTCGATGACCCGAGAAGTCATCGTCGGCCCAACGGCCGAACGGGCGGTCATGGTGAAGCCGCCCAACCGGAGGGTTTGGCCTGAGGCCAGGGCTCCTCCGGAGGTGATATTGTCCTTGATAACAAGGCGAGTGATACGTCTCCAACGTATCTATAATTTTTGATTGTTCCATGCTATTATATTACCCCTTTTGGATGTTTATGGACTTTATTTTACACATTTATATCATTTTTGGGACTAACCTACTAATCGGAGGCCCAACCCGTATTGCTGTTTTTTTTTGCCTATTTCAGTATTTCGAAGAAAAGGAATATCAAACAAAGTCCAAACGGAATGAAACCTTCGGGAGCGTGATTTTTGGAACGAACGTGATCCGGAGGACTTGGAGTGCAAGCCAAGAAGCAGCCGAGGCAGCCACGAGATAGGAGGACGCCCCCCCTCCCCCCCCCACTGTAGGGCACGCCCCCTGTCTCATGGGCCCCTCGGGCGGCCACCAACAATCTTCTTCCTCCTATATATACCTACGTACCCCGAAAACATCCAGGAGCACCACGAAACACAATTTCCACCGCCGTAACCTTCTGTATCCGCGAGATCCCATCTTGGAGCCTTCACCGGCACTTTGTCGGATGGGGAATCGACCACGGAGGGCCTCTACATCAACATCCTTGCCCCTTCGATGAGTTGTGAGTAGTTTACCACAGACCTACGGGTCCATAGTTATTAGCTAGATGGCTTCTTCTCTCTTTTTGGATCTCAATACAATGTTCTCCCCCTCTCTTGTGGAGATCTATTTGATGTAATCTCTTTTTGCGGTGTGTTTGTCGAGATCCGATGAATTGTGGGTTTATGATCAAGTTTATCTATGAATAATATTTGAATCTTCTCTGAATTCTTTTATGTATGATTGAGTTATCTTTGCATGTCTCTTCGAATTATCAGTTTGGTTTGGCCTACTAGATTGATCTTTCTTGCCATGGGAGAAGTGCTTAGCTTTGTGTTCAATCTTGCGGTGTTCTTACCCGGTGACAGAAAGGGTTGCAAGACACGTATTGTATTGTTGCCATCGAGGATAACAAGATGGGGTTTATATCATATTGCATGAGTTTATCCCTCTACATCATGTCATCTTGCTTAATGCGGTACTCTGTTCTTTGTGAACTTAATACTCTAGATGCAGGCAGGAGTCGGTCGATGTGTGGAGTAATAGTAGTAGATGCAGGCAGGAGTCGGTCTACTTGTTTTGGATGTGATGCATATATACATGATCATGCCTAGATAATCTCATAATTATTCGCTTTTCTATCAATTGCTCGACAGTAATTTGTTCACCCACCGTAATACTTATGCTATCTCGAGAGAAGCCTCTAGCGAAACCTCTGGCCCCCGGGTCCATCTCTTATCATATTTGCTTCCAATCTACTTTTATTTGCATCTTTACTTTTTGCATCTATATTATAAAATACCAAAAATATATTTATCTTATTACTATCTCTATCAGATCTCACTTTCGCAAGTGGCCGTGAAGGGATTGACAACCCCTTTATTGCGTTGGTTGCGAGTCCTCAGTTTGTTTGTGTAGGTGCGTGGGACTTTTGAGGATCCTCCTACTAGATTGATACCTTGGTTCTCAAAAGCTGAGGGAAATACTTACGCTACACTTGTTGCATCACACTCCCCTCTTCGAGGAAAACCAACGCAAGCTCAAGACATAGCAAGAAGGATTTCTGGCGCCCTTGCCGGGGAGGTCTTTGCTCAAGTCAAGACATACCAAGTACCCATCACAAACCCATCTCCCTCGCATTTACATTATTTGCCATTTGCCTCTCGTTTTCCTCTCCCCCACTTCACCCTTGCCGTTTTATTCACCCTCTCTTTCCCAATCTCCTCCTCTCTTTTCGCTTGCCTTTTTCTGCTTGCTTGTGTGTTGGATTACTTGTTGCCATGGCGCAAGATAATACCAAATTGTGTGATTTCTCGAACACCAATAATAATGATTTCCTTAGTACTCTGATTGCTCCTCTTATTGATGTTGAGTCTTGTGAAATCAATGCTGCTTTGCTGAATCTTGTTATGAAAGATCAATTTGCCGGCCTTCCTAGTGAAGATGCCGCTACTCATCTAAACAATTCTGTTGATTTGTGTGATATGCAAAAGAAGAAAGATACGGATAACAATATTGTCAAATTGAAGTTATTTCCGCTTTCTCTAAGAGATCGTGCTAAAGTTTGGTTTTCGTCTTTGCCTAAAAATAGTATTGATTCTTGGAACAAGTGCAAAGATGCTTTTATCTCTAAGTATTTTCCTCCCACTAAGATTATCACTCTTAGGAACGATATTATGAATTTTAAACAACTTGATCATGAGCATGTTGCCCAATCTTTGGAAAGAATGAAATTGATGCTTCGCAATTGCCCTACTCATGGTTTGAATTTATGGATGATCATACAAAAATTCTATGTCGGGTTGAACTTTGCTTCTAGAAATCTCTTAGATTCGGCCGCGGGAGGCACGTTTATGGAAATCGCGTTAGGAGATGCTACAAAACTTCTTGATAATATTATGGCTAATTATTCTCAATGGCACACCGAAAGATCTTCTAGTAAAAAAGTGCATGCTATAGAACAAATCAATGTTTTGAGTGGAAAGATGGATCAACTCATGAAATTGTTTGCTACTAAAAATACTCCTCTTGATCCCAATGATATGCCTTTGTCTTCTTTGATTGAGAATAATAATGAATCTATGGATGTGCATTTTGTTGGTAGGAATAGTTTTGGAAACAATGCTTATAGAGGAAACTTTAATGCTAGACCATTCCCTAGTAATTCCTCTAATAATTATGGAAATTCCTACAATAATTCTTACGGTAATTTTAATAAGATGCCCTCTGATTTTGAGAATAGTGTGAAATAATTTATGATTTCTCAAAAGAATTTTAATGCTTTGCTTGAAGAAAAATTGCTCAAAGTTGATGATTTGGCTAGGAACGTTGATAGACTTTCGCTTGATGTTGATTCTCTTAAACTTAGATCTTCTCCTCCTAAGCATGATATCAGTGAGTCTCTCAAAGTAATGAGAATTTCCATTGATGAGTGTAAGGAAAGAACCGCTAGATTGTCTGCTAAGAAAGATAGCTTTATAAAAGCATGTTCTTCTAGTTTTCATGAAAATAATGATGAAGATCTTAAAGTTATTGATGCGTCTCCTATTATATCTATGTTTTGCAATATGAATTTTGATGATTATGGGACTGATGATGAATCAACTTTGCCTAGAAGGTGTCCCAAAAATTCGGAGTCTTTAGATCTTGATGCTAAATTTGGTAGAAGTGAGATTGGAGAGGTCACAACTTCAAATAACATTGAACCTACCATCTCGGATTTCAAGGAATTTGATTATGATAATTGCTCTTTAAAAGGTTGTATTTCCTTGTTGCAATCCGTTGTTAACTCTCCTCATGCTTATAGTCAAAATAAAGCTTTTACCAAACATATCGTTGATGCTTTGTTGCAATCTTATGATGAAAAACTTAATTTGGAAGTTTCTATACCTAGAAAACTTAATGATGAGTGGGAGCCTACTATAAAGATTAGAATTAAAGATTATGAGTGTTTTGCTTTGTGTGATTTGGGTGTAGTGTTTCCACAATTCCGAAAAATTTATGTGATATGCTAGATTTCCATGATTTTGATGATTGCTCGTTAAATTTGCACCTTGCGGATTCCACCATTAAAAAACCTATGGGAAGTATCAATGATGTTCTTATTGTTGCAAATAGAAATTTGGTGCACGTAGAGTTTATCGTTCTTGATATAGATTGCAATCTTTCTTGCCCTATTATTCTTGGTAGACCTTTCCTTAGAACGATTGGTGTGATTATTGATATGAAGGAAGGGAATATTAGATTCCAATTTCCCTTAAAGAAAGGCATGGATCTCTTTCCAAGAAATAAAGTCAAATTATCTTATGAATCTATCATGTGTGCTACTTATGAATCAAGTGCCAAAGATGGCACTCTTTAGATCTATCTTCGCCTTCATGCCTAGCTAGGGGCGTTAAACGATAGCGCTAGTTGGGAGGCAACCCAATTTTTCTTTGTGTTTTTTGTTTTTGTTCCTGTTTAGTAATAAAACTTGCATCTACTCTCTGTTTAGATGTGTTTAGTAGAACCTATAGGATAAACTATGATGATAGTTGATGTGATTCTGCTGAAAAACAGAAACTTTACGTTCACAAGAAAACATTCAATAAATCACAGAAACGTGCTTTTGCATTAATTATTTTTGCTACTGATCAATAAACAAATATTCCAGTACCTACTATTTTGGTAGGATTTTTAGAGTTCCAGAAGGGTGCGTTAGTTACAGATTGCTACAGACTGTTCTGTTTTTGACACATTCTGTTTTTCGTGTGTTGTTTGCTTATTTTGATGCATCTATGGCTAGTAAAATAGTTTATAAACCATAGAGAAGTTGGAATACAGTAGGTTTAACACCAAAATAAATAAAGAATGATTTCATTGCAGTATCTTGTGTGGTGGTTTTGTTTTCTTTCACTAACGGAGCTTATAAGATTTCCTGTTGAGTTTTGTGTTGTGAAGTTTTCAAGTTTTTGGTAAAGCTTTTATGGAGTATGGAATAAAGGGTGGAAAGAGCCTAAGCTTGGGGACGCACAAGGCACCCCAAGATATTCAAGGATAGCCAAAAGCCTAATCTTGGGGATGCCTCGGTAAGGCATCCCCTCTTTCGTCTCCGTTCATTGGTAACTTTACTTGGAGCTATATTTTTATTCGCCACATGATATGTGTTTTGCTTGGAGCGTCGTGTATTATATTAGTATTTGCTTTTTAGTTTACCACAATAATCCTTGCTGTACACACCTTTTGGGAGAAGCCTATTTGATTAGAACTTTGTTAGAATACTCTATGTGCTTCACTTATATCTTTTGAGCTTGATAGTTTTTGCTCTAGTGCTTCACTTATATCTCTTAGAGCACGATGGTGTCTTAATTTTGAAGAAACTGCTAGTCTATCATGCTTCATTTATATTATTTTGAGAGTCTTTTAGAATAGCATGGTATTTGCTATGGTTACAAAATTGGTCCTAGAATGATGAGCATCCAAGTTGGGTATAATAAAAACTATCATAAGAAGTGAATTGGATGCTATGATCAATTTGATACTTGATAATTGTTTTGAGATATGGAGGTAGTGATATTAAAGTCATGCTAGTTGGGTGATTATGAATTTAAAGAATGCTTGTGTCGAAGTTAGCAAGTCCTGTAGCATGCACGTATGGTTAAAGTTGTGTAACAAATTTGAAACATGAAGTGTACCTGGCTTGTGCATCCTTATGAGTGGCGGTCGGGGACAAGCGATGGTATTTTCCTACCAATCTATCCCCCTAGGAGCATGCGCGTAGTACTTGATTTTTGATGACTTCTAAATTTTTGCAATAAGTATATGAGTTCTTTTGACTAATGTTGAGTCCATGGATTATACGCACTTTTACCTTTCCGCCATTGCTAGCCTCTTCGGTACCGTGCATTGCCCTTTCTCACCTTGAGAGTTGGTGCAAACTTCGCCGGTGCATCCAAACCCTTGATACGATACGCTCTATCACACATAAACCTCCTTATATCTTCCTAAAAACAGCCACCATACCTACCTATTATGTCATTTCCATAGCCATTCCGAGATATATTGCCATGCAACTTTCCACCGTTCCGTTTATCATCTTCATGACATACGTTATTTTTGTCATATTGCCATTGCATGATCATGTAGTTGACATCGTATTTGTGGCAAAGCCACCATGCATTATTTTTCATACATGTCACTCTTGATTCATTGCACCATCCCGGTACACCGCCGGAGGCATTCATATAGAGTCATATCTTGTTCTAGTTTCGAGTTGTAATTCATATGTTGTAATCAATAGAAGTGTGATGATCATCATTATTAGAGCATTGCCCAAAGAAAAAAAAAGGCCAAAAGAAAAAAAAAGAAAGGCCCAAAAAAAAGCAAAAAAGGAAAAGAAAAGAAAAAAAGAAAGAAAAAGAAATAAAAAGGGCAATGTTACTATCTCTTTTTCCACACTTGTGCTTCAAAGTAGCACCATGATTTTCATATAGTGAGTCTCATAAGTTGTCTTTTTCATACTAGTGGGAATTTTTCATTATAGAACATGGCTTGTATATTCCTACGATGGGCTTCCTCAAATGCCCTAGGTCTTCGTGAGAAAGCAAGTTGGATGCCCACCCACTAGTTTTCTTTTGTTGAGCATTCACTTATAGCTCTAGTGCATCCGTTGCATGGCAATCCCTACTCCTCATGTTGACATCAATTGATGGGCATCTCCATAGCCCGTTGATTATCCTCGTCAATGTGAGACTTTCTCCTTTTTTGTCTTCTCCACACAATCCCCATCACCATATTCTATTCCACCCATAGTGCTATATCCATGGCTCACGCTCATGTATTGCGTGAAGGTTGAAAAAGCTTGAGATTATTTAAGTATGAAACAATTGCTTGGCTTGTCATCGGGGGTATAGAAGTTGGGAACATCTTTGTGTGACGAAACGAAGCATAGCCTAACTATATGATTTTGTAGGGATGAACTTTCTTTTGCCATGTTATTTTGAGTAGACATGATTACTTTGATTAGTATGCTTGAAGTGTTACTATTTCTTTTATCAATATGAACTTTTGTTTTGAATCATTTTGATCTGAACATTCATGCCGCAATAAAGAAAATTACATTGAGAATTATGCTAGGTAGCATTCCACATCAAAAATTTCTTTTTTATCATTTACCTACTCGAGGACGAGCAGGAATTAAGCTTGGGGATGCTTGATACGTCTCCAACGTATCTATAATTTTTGATTGTTCCATGCTATTATATTACCCCTTTTGGATGTTTATGGGCTTTATTTTACACATTTATATCATTTTTGGGACTAACCTACTAACCGGAGGCCCAGCCCGTATTGTTGTTTTTTTTGCCTATTTCAGTATTTCGAAGAAAAGGAATATCAAATGGAGTCCAAACGGAATAAAACCTTCGGGAGCGTGATTTTTGGAACGAACGTGATCCGGAGGACTTGGAGTGCAAGCCAAGAAGCAGCCGAGGCGGCCACGAGATAGGAGGGCGCCCCCCCCCCTGTAGGGCGCGCCCCCTGTCTCGTGGGCCCCTCGGGCGGCCACCGACATACTTCTTCCTCCTATATATACCTACGTACCCCGAAAACATCCAGGAGCACCACAAAACACAATTTCCACCGCCGTAACCTTCTGTATCCGTGAGATCCCATCTCGGAGCCTTCGCCGGCACTCTGCCGGAGGGGGAATCGACCATGGAGGGCCTCTACATCAACATCCTTGCCCCTCTGATGAGTTGTGAGTAGTTTACCACAGACCTACAGGTCCATAGTTATTAGCTAGATGGCTTCTTCTCTCTTTTTGGATCTCAATACAATGTTCTCCCCCTCTCTTGTGGAGATCTATTTGATGTAGTCTCTTTTTGCGGTGTGTTTGTCGAGATCCGATGAATTGTGGGTTTATGATCAAGTTTATCTAGGAATAATATTTGAATCTTCTCTGAATTCTTTTATGTATGATTGAGTTATCTTTGCAAGTATCTTTGAATTATCGGTTTGGTTTGGCCTACTAGATTGATCTTTCTTGCCATGGGAGAAGTGCTTAGCTTTGGGTTCAATCTTGCGGTGTTCTTACCCAGTGACATAAAGGGTTGCAAGACATGTATTGTATTGTTGCCATCGAGCATAACAAGATGGGGTTTATATCATATTGCATGAGTTTATCCCTCTACATCATGTCATCTTGCTTAATGTGTTACTCTGTTCTTTGTGAACTTAATACTCTAGATGCAGGCAGGAGTCGGTCGATGTGTGGAGTAATAGTAGTAGATGCAGGCAGGAGTCGGTCTACTTGTTTTGGATGTGATGCCTATATACATGATCATGCCTAGATAATCTCATAATTATTCTCTTTTCTATCAATTGCTCGACAGTAATTTGTTCACCCACCGTAATACTTATGTTATCTCGAGAGAAGCCTCTAGTGAAACCTATGGCCCCCGGGTCTATCTCTTATCATATTTGCTACTAATCTACTTTTATTTGCATCTTTACTTTTTGCATCTATATTATGAAATACCAAAAATATATTTATCTTATTACTATCTCTATCAGATCTCACTTTCGCAAGTGGCCGTGAAGGGATTGACGACCCCTTTATTGCGTTGGTTGCGAGTTCTCAGTTTGTTTGTGTAGGTGCGTGGGACTTTTGAAGAGCCTCCTACTGGATTGATACCTTGGTTCTCAAAAACTGAGGGAAATACTTACGCTACACTTACTGCATCACCCTCTCCTCTTCGAGGAAAACCAACGCAAGCTCAAGACGTAGCAGCAAGCCATCAATCATATCTTCGACGTCACATCAAAACTCTCAATGAAAGCACCAATGTTGGTGTCAAAACCAGCGGATCTCGGGTAGGGGGTCCCAAACTGTGCGTCTAAGGCTGATGGTAACAGGAGGCAGGGGACACGATGTTTACCCAGGTTCGGGCCCTCTCTATGGAGGTAATACCCTACTTCCTGCTTGATTGATATTGATGAATATGTGTATTACAAGAGTTGATCTACCACGAGATCGTAATGGCTAAAACCCTAGAAGTCTAGCCTATGTGATTATGATGATGAATGCCTCTATGGACTAAACCCTCCGGTTTATATAGACACCATAGGGGACTAGGGTTATACAAAGTCGGTTACAAAGAAAGGAATCTACATATCTGAATCACCAAGCTTGCCATCCACGCAAAGGAGAGTCCCATCCGGACACGGGAAGAAGTCTTCTGTCTTGTATCTTCATAGCCCAACAGTCCGGCCCATGTTAATAGTCCGGCCATCCGAGGACCCCTTAATCCAGGACTCCCTCAGTTGACATAGCCATTGATGGATTGGCGAATCTACCTCTCGAAGAGCGGGTCAGCCCTTGTCCAGTGTGCCCACATGACTGGCCTAAATTGTCTCTATGTGGCCGGTCTGGACTATCGGCGACATGGGATCGGTGGTCATGATGGGGGTACCTAGATGTTATGCATTGTGTGAGCATGGTTCGATAGGTGGTGGTGGTAGCATAGGGTGACATCTCGAGTCCCAGGGGTGAAAACTCTTTAAGGCCTAACCTTCATTGGTGGAACTTGGTAATGGTGTCGTTCATGCGTCTGCTGATGCTTGTTGCGATTTTTTTTCTTTTATCGCTCTTTTCTCTTGCAATAGTACGTCTTTGTGTATACTCGATGTCCATACTAGCTCTTGGCATCATGTTACTTTAGAGGTCAGGTGTAATTGATAGCTTCTTGAAATTAATATATCCCTTTATCAAAAAAATAATCAACATCAAGTCATATGTCCCCATTGTTCTTGGCCTACAAAGCTCAACTATGGACAATGGAGCAAGTTATTCCTCATCCTTTTCATCAAGTTTGGGCCAGGGACCACATCAAATGCTCCATCCCCGTATAAGGTAACCAAGATTGGCTCCAAACGGGCTTTAACGGTCGAGATTTTCCAGATTGAGCTCTCACCCAACGAAGCCGCATATGCACATGGCGCACCATAGTCTCTCTTCCATGACCACTAGGAATCGCGTTATGTGATAATTATCACCACTAACAGATTTACTCTTAAGAATACACTAATCAAACATGTAGCGAGTTGTGAGCTTACAATTGCATCAAGCCAAATAACGAATCCTACCCAAATCCCCCTTTTTGCCAACAATTCCCTTATTTTTCAAAAATGTCATCTCCACAAATGTTTCTAAAATCCTAAGAACTACATAACTTTATCATAACTTTGGAGTCCAAGTCATTGGAGGTGTTATGCGGTCCTTTGCCCTCGGCAAGGAAATGTCCCATGCCCATGGTGCTAGCACGGGACATAATTTCCCACTTGTGGGCGTCGAGGTCAAGAGTTCAACTTTGCTGAAGAATGGGCCTTGCAATGCCATGTTCAGGCTATGAAGCCCGCATGGGTGCCTCTCTTGCAGCTCATGGTACATCATCCCCATGTTGACCGTACAGCGCCCCGGCCTCCCTTCCCTCCATGCTCCTTCAGAAAAACTCCAATGATTCTCAATCTCTCCTTGATTCGAATTGTTTGTAAAGAACACATTGCCCTGCTATTTTATATCCCGGAAGTGTACGATCTTTCTTGTTTTAGTGGTATGAACAAGCTCTGTATTGTTAATCCAAAACAGATTGGAAGTTGATCTTGCAAAATGTGTCAACTTTGATACTGAGCTTGATCTCACATTTGTCTTTTGGAATTTAAAGGACTTCTCACCTGACACCCTCTAGAATTTGGAGAAGTAACTTCATGGTACTCTACTTTTTTTTACATGTATTGTTGTGCATGATTTCTTATTCGTATACATTTCGGTACCGAATAAAATTCAACTAGGAATTAACAAATTATACTTTTACTAGCTTCAAACCATACAACTGCTTTGTTACACGCAGCATAACGAATATGATAATTGGTAGGATATCGGCATGCACAACGCAAGCATTCAGAAAGGGTGGGTGGGTGGGGTTGGACAAGATAATTTACCTGAACGCTGAAGTCCCTACAGTTGGAGAAGTCATGGGATCCTCGCCCTCGGCGAGAAATCCCCGTGGCGACGGTGCCAACATGGACCATAACCTCCCGCCCGTGAGCGTCGGGGTCTGCAATGATCTCTAGGTCAGCCTCGCTGAAGAACTGGCCTTGCAACGCCGTGTTTAGGCTATGAAGCCCGCACAACTGCCTCTCCTTCAGCTCATGGTAAAACATACCCATGTCCCTTGTTGTGGCCTCCAATCCTCCAGAAAAACTCCGAAGAGTCCCTGCCGATCTTTCCTCGATTCAATTGTGTGTGAAGATCGCGTGGCCACGGTCGTCGAGCTATTTTATAGTCCAACAGCTTGGGAGGAGGAGCATGAGGAGACGTGTTGGGGTTAATGGCAGATTGCATTAATCAATGAGCATGATTACTGCGAGGGATGGAGGGATACCTGGGTGGCGCATGGTTGTGGTCTGTCTTTTGGAGGCTTGGGGCCGTTAGCGCTGAGGAGCTTTTCTGATGAACTATGGCGCCTGTCATACCTTGATTCGGGCACGAGCACTCCTATCCCTGAGTCATCAAAGGCACGGAGGCGCCATTGGAGCTGCTGGAAGCCTTGAACATTTTTTTCTGGAAATGGAGGCTCAGCCCCGGCCTCTGCATTAGAACGATGCATGCAGCTATTTTATTAAAAAGTCTCGAAGTAGCACAAAGTCATAAAAGTATTACATCTTGCAAGCGGAGCGAACAAAGAAAAAGAAATGCGAATGCTCAATATTACAACCAGTATGACAATGTAAAGGACAAGCTCCCTAGACTCCTATCCTGTTATGCGACCGCCATCCGAATCGGTTGAATATATCCTAAGCTACCATCTTCCACTGGTTACACCCAGTAACCAAAGGCTCCCTGGAGTTTGTAAGAGTGAGTAAGGACCACGTACGGATTCAAGCAGTAGCTCTGAAGATGACCTGCAAGAAAGTTAAATTATGTTATCTGTTAAAAATCATATCATTCCTGCAATTCCATATAGCCCAAGGAAGCACACATATTCCAATCCGAATATGAGCCACAGTAAGACACTCCACCCCAGCTAACCACGTCCCAAATAACAATTCAATGTCAACTGGAGGGGTTATGTTAAAGGCTATATGGATCGTTCTCCAAAGCAATTTCGCGAGTGGGCACTCTATGAATAAGTGTTGTATTGTTTCATCATGATCACAAAAACAACAACGTGAACTACCTACCCACCGCCTCTTTAATAAGTTATTTTTGGTTAGGATCACTTGTTTGTGAACGAACCACATAAAGATTTAATACGGAAGGGAACCCTAACCTTCCAAATATGTAACGATTTCGAGATTGGGCCAGAATTAATTAGATCCATGTAAAAAAATTCAACGTAAACACCCCATTTCCGGCTAACTTCCAGTGCACTGAATCAGGTTGGTCGGGTAATTGAACATCTATCAATCTCCGGATCAAGTGCATCCAGGCAGTCCATCGCTCACCAACTAACGCACGTCTGAACTGAATATTCAAGGGAGTCGATTGAAAGACAGTGCCTATGTAATCCTTCTTATGTTGCACAATATTATATAGGGTGGGGTACTGTATGGCTAGTGGCGTCTTCGCTAACCACGTATCCTCCCAAAATATTTTTGACATCCGATTGCTAACCAAGAATTTGACCCTACGAAAGAACAAATCTTTCGTTCGCATGAGTCCCTTCCAGAATGGCGAGTCAGTTGGTCTCACGGTGACCTGGGCTAGTGTTTTCGATTGTAAATATGTATTGCAAAATATCTGTGCCCACATACCCTTCGGCTTTGTTTCTAACCTGTAGAGCCATTTACTCATAAGACATTTATTCTTAACTTCTAGGTTTTCAATACCGAGACCCCCTGGTCCTTGGGTCGGCATAGAATATCCCAACACGCGAGACAGTATTTCTTATTGGCCCTCATCTAACTGCCAGAAGAATCGAGATCAAAATAAATCCAGTCTCTTCCGCACCCCTTTGGGTACCTCGAAGAAAGATAATAGGAACATCGGCATACTAGTAAGTATTGAGTTGATCAACACTAGCCGACCTCCATACGACATTAGCTTGCCCTTCCAGCAACTAAGCTTTTTTTTCAATGCAATCTTCGATGCACTTCCATTGTTTAATAGAAAGCTTATGGTGATGAATCGGTATGCCCAAATAGCTGAATGGCAAGGAACCTAATTCACACCCAAACAATTGTCTATATATGTCTTGCTCTTCTTTGGCCTTACCAAAGCAGAACAACTCGCTCTTGTGAAAAATTATTTTATTCTAGACAATTGTTCGAAGAGACATAATATGAGTTTCATATTTCACGCTTTAGCAATGTCATGTTCCATGAACAGTATAGTGTCGTGAGCATACTATAAGATGGAGACTCCCCCATCGACCAGATGAGGTACTAGCCCATCCACTTGACTATTTTGCTTGGCCCTGCCTATAAGAATGGTCAACATATCGGCCACTATATTAAATAGGAGAGGAGACATGGAATCCCCCTTTCTCAACCTCTTGTGTGTCTGAAAGTAGTGACCGATATCCACGTTAACCTTGATTCCGACACTACCCTTCTGGACTAGAGAACCCACTTGGTTCCGCCAATCCTCACTAAAGCCTTTCATGCACATTGCCTGCTGAAAGAAAGGCCATTCAACTTTATCATATGCCTTCTCAAAATTCACTTTGAAGATAACCCCGGTCTACAACTCGTCTTGAAGAAGAGGCTGAACCGTTTTTGTTTTAGTGAACTTGTGTCAGGACCCCGATCCTATGCCACACCGATCTAGCATGTAACACCTCATATCACTTTGCGGCCTCACGCACGGTATCCCCACCGGTGTCGCCTTACCAGGCCCGGGACCGTTTGCGTCTTTTGGCTCATGTATATGATAGTGTCGCTAGCATCCATATGACAAAGAACCCGGGCTGACATGGCTAGTCGTGAACCCAAAGTGGCACTAACTTACAGGGACAGACATACATGACCCATCAACAAACGTATCGGTCATCAGCGAGTGAATCTAGGTTGTAGCAGCTGGGCTAGCAGGACTCCGGAGAATCTGGGCTGTAGCAGGCTAACAGGACTCCGGTAGACACCACGTGACATTTCCCCAAAGGGATAGACACATGATCGAAGAAGGACACATGCCGGCCAGCCTAAGTGTTCCGGAGCAGTAGCAAGCTATCATGGCTCAGTGGAAGCACTAGGAGACATTTCCCGGTAAGAGAGGCTACCAAGGTTAAACAACTAGATAGTCAGATCCCACACATACCAAGCATTTCAAATCATACACACAATATGCTCGATATGTGCAAATACAACATGGCATCACAGCATAACTCCATGACTCAAGTATTTATTCAATAGGCTCCGAGGAGCGAGATATTACAAACATGGGTCTCATGACCCAACATTCAAAGCATACAAGTCAAAGCACAAATAGAAGCTTAACATGTCTGAGTACAAACATGTACAAATGAAAAAGGCTGAGAAGCCTGACTATCTACCAGATCCCGTCGAGGGCACAAGATCGTAGCTGAGGTAACGAGCTAAACGTCGAAGTCCATGCAGAATTACTAGTGAGACTGAAGTCTCTCTGCAAAAAGATAAAATAGGCAAACGTGAGTATAAATGTACCCAACAAGACTTACATCAGAACTAACTACATATGCATCATTATCAACAAAGGGGGTGGTGGGGTTTAACTGCAGCAAGCCAGCTTTGACTCGGTGGCTATCCTGAACTACGACTGCAAGTAACTCTTTGAGGTGGCGCACACCAGTCCACACATTCACCATATCAATACACCACTATGGATCCGCTCCCGTCTCCCTACGAGAATGCCATCCATAGCACTCACGCTTATCTTGCGCATTTTAGAGTATCCACTTTCACTTGTCTATGAACTGCATAGGCAACCCAAAGGTCCTTTACCGCGGATGCGGCTATTCGAATAGATCATATTAACCCTGCAGGGGTGTACTTATTCACACACGCTCTCTCCACTTACCGCCATGTACACGTCATGTATCTCGGCAACCTTCAAGCGGAAGCCTGGCGAGGGTGTCGGCCACGACCTGACTAACCACGCAAGTCTCTAGTCCAGGTTTATCGCCTATTCGGGTTCCATCCGCAAGGAGATCCGGCCGAGGTGTTGCTCACGACCCCAAACGATGTGCGCAGGGTTCCCAAGCCCCCATTCGGGTGTCACTTGGTACACCGTGCCACTGCACCTAGTCTATCCCAAGCCCACTTGTACCGGGTGCCACTTGGTAGACTACTAGCACTACCTACAAACACCAGAAACTAGTTGCAACTCCTGGATAGAGATCAGGCTGATTAATAAGTCGAGAGGGGTCGAGTTACCGGAACCCAATGTGTGGTAGTAGTTGTTCATGGATCACAAACACAGAACTCAGTTCCTGAGGATGGATTCAATGAGACAACCCACCATGTACTCCTACATGGCCTCTCACCGCTACCTTTACCAAATCGTGTTCACACACTTAGCTCACACACAGTAGGACATGTTTACACACCTCCAATTCATCCCCTATGAATCAGACCCGACTCAACTCTAAGAAATAGCAGGCATGACAAACAAGCATGAATGAGTAGGCACATCAGGGCTCAAACAATTCCTACTCATGCTAGCGGGTTTCATCTATTTACTGTGGCAATGACAGGTCATGTAGAGGAAAGGGGTTCAACTACCGCAGCATGTAATAGTTGAATCATTGTTGTCCTGATGCAGTAAAAGAGAACAGGAGCGAGAGAGTGGTATTGTATCAGAATGAACAAGGGGGTTTTGCTTGCCTGGCACTTCTGAAGATAGTATAACTCTTCATCGGTGTCATCAATCATATTGTCGGAACATCGTCTACTGAGAGGGGACAAACATCGGCAACAGAGAAAGAACACAATCAATGCAATGCAACAGTATGATGCATGAACGTGACATGGCAATATGCTGTGATTTGGGCTAATGCAACAGAAAGTCATTTTGTTTGAAGTGGAAATTCAAAACTGCATCCAATTCCAAGTCCAAATCTATTATTAAATTTGTCCTAATTATGTTTCATCCTAAACAGTGAGGTTAACTTTCTCAAACATGCATGAAAATAGTACCAATGGATAGATTGGATTTTTCTGATAATTTTTCATATATAAATTATTTCATTTGGAGTTACGGTTGATTTTCAATGATTTTTTTAAGTTTAAACTAATTTCTGGAATTTCCTAGATTATTTTTAATCTAGAAAACGATTAACTGTGTCAGCATTGTGTAAGCATGATGTCAGCAGGTCAAAGGGGCTGGTCCAAGTCAATTCTGACAGTGGGCCCCG
Organism: Triticum dicoccoides; assembly: GCF_002162155.2. Taxonomy (NCBI): domain Eukaryota; kingdom Viridiplantae; phylum Streptophyta; class Magnoliopsida; order Poales; family Poaceae; genus Triticum; species Triticum dicoccoides. Next base: position 522,205,445 of record NC_041381.1, on the reverse strand, counting down.
CACGTCAGTGTCACAGGGGTTAAACTGGTTTAACTAAACTTAACTGAAGTTAGTTAGGGCGTGGGGCCCATATGTCAGTGACTAGGGAGGGTAGTTAGTGCCCTAATTAGTTTTAGCCTAATTTGACATGTCAGCCGGCCGGGATTAGGCCGCCGGCGACCTCAACCAACGGTGGAGGCATGACAAGATATCTGTTCCGTCGACCATTCGTCGCGCGGGTGGGTTCTACGGGACCCTGGGGATGCGCCGCGTCGAATGGTGCCACTGATTGGTCGCGTAGTCGCCGGAGCTGGCGGGGACGAGCACATCCGCGGCGGCGCCCGCATGGAGTTCGGGAGCTCTCGGCTTCGGCGACTAAGCTAGCTAGGGGACGCGGTCGACAATGGGGCAAGGGGGGGTTTCAAATGGGGCCTCACCGCGAGTCTGTTGGGAAGGTCAGTGGGCTCGGGGGCGCTTGGATCGAGGCGAATCGACGGCGACGAACCGCAGCGGCTGAGGACAAAGACGATGATGGTGGCGACGTTGTAGAGTGCCCAAGGATGTGTGGCTCGTCTGGGATGATGCAGACGATGAGGCGAAGCCGATGAACACGGCGGTTGGTCGAGGGATGGGCGGTGAGCGTGATGGCAGTGAGCGGCGGCGACGGACGTGTTCGGGTCCGAGGTGCGGAGGCGAGGGAGAGAGCAAAGAGGCATGGGAGTGGGCAAGGGGATGCTGGCCATCTCCCAGGCGCGAGAGAATGGCGTAGGGAGTCCAGGCAGGCAGGGAGGAGGTGGAGGCCTCGGGCGCGTTGGCGTCAACACGCCTCTGCCTACTAGCAGAGGTTGAGGACGACCGCTTCGCCCTGGTGGGCTGGGCCTCAGCTACAGTGCTGGGCCAGCTGGGCTGCCAGGTAAGTTGCACAGGTAAGTCAGGTAGGTTTCCTTCCTTTTCTATTTTTGTTTATGTTTTTCTATTCTTTTCTCCGTTTTGATTTAGTAATAAAATACCAAACCATTTTGTAAAATGCTGAAAATAGTTTTGGGCACTTCTGAAATTATCTCCAATAGCCCTCAACTAGTTTCACCATTATTAGAACATTTAAACTATTTATAGAATTTAAATGCCCCAATTCAAATACAATACGGATTAATTCAAAAATCTAGAATGTCCTAGAAATATGTTCACCATTTTTGGAAGAGGTTTTTAGCCAATTCAAAAATGATGAACTTTTGTGCAGGGCATTTTGGGTTCATTCAAAATATTTTTATTTGAACCTAGTTGAGTTCATTTGGTGCTAGGGTTGAACATCCCCAATTCAAATTTCAAAAGAATTTAAACATGATGCAACAGAGAAGTGCTAGCCTAGTGCAAGGTAAAGCTAGGGATGTGACAACTCACCCCCACTAAACAAGAATCTCGTCCCGAGATTCAAACATAGGGTAAGATGGAAGGGGGAACGCAAACTAACACAATCTTCACGGTCCCGGTTGCACTTCGAAGAACATTGATTCTATCACCATCTTTGTCTCGATGTCTCGCCCTGAGAACTTCAACCAATCATGGCAATGAGAGGAAAGGGAAAACGCTGGAAGGATTGATCTTCTCGAAGATCAAACAACTCAGGATCAACTCACGAAGTGAGACATAGAAACATCTCTCGAGCTGAGACACGAAACATACATCTAGAGGGATGGAGTGAATAGATGACGAAGGTTCACTAGATAGGCAACAACCCCACACTTAAGAGGGTGGTGTATGGTTGTCAACGTAGCGAGGAGTCGAGTTGCCATGACACCATAGCAAGACATCTCAGAGGAGGTGGCTCGCAGAATTAATACCTTAAGTGGCAAAAAGCATTACTTTTGATATAGAGATCACTGCGACTCTAAATACCAGCCTAAGGCAATTCACCAACAATCATTTGGCGGGGTTCGAAGGAATGGCATACCCAAACTACTATGGATGATGTGGACTACCTTGTTGAAGACAACGCAATGAATGATTTTTGCTTATCATCGGAAATGGATGGGACCCATGGTAGGCTGGCACAATGACGGTGCTAGCTGGGAACAAAATGCAAATACTAGAAATGAAACTAGTAACTGGGAGAAACCCAGTAGTAGAGAGTGAATCCTCTGTTTGAAAGGTTATAGCATAACCGAAGAAAACTGGGAGCAATCCCAGTTAGTGCCGATGATAACACCTAGTGTTTGTGCATGCTCTCAAGAACTTGAGCATTTCCATAATCATCAAGGTTTTACCAATATCCATGTCAAGGATCCTGGCAACACAACATACTACCATGATGAATGTTGGTGGAGGATGCAGATGCAAATGAAGATAACACTTTCTCATATTTCACCTTAGTGAGGCCAAGGAAACAAAATCTGGAAGATCGACCGAGAGACATTTAACACTCCTCTTCTAATGTTCTCGTTTATGTGCTAGTGTATCCCATTCATAGATATGGTTTGATATCTAGAACATCAAGTAAAAGGTCGGACTTCGGTAACACAACAATCCATAATGATCAACTATGGAAGTAAATCCTGTGCAATTCTTATGGGGAGGTGGCCAACTTCCCCAATCGAAATACTACAATAATAGGTCTTCCGGTTGGGTGTGTTGGCCACGACATCCACTTTACCGGGTTACAAAGAGACCAATTTTATAGTTCTCGGGAAACATTCCAACCATCATATCAGCCTGAGATTCAGATCTGGTTAGTGTCAGGTTAATCTAGACTCATCAAGTCTAGAAAGAAAAATGAAAGTTTGCAACACAAATCGACAAGATGACGTTGCCAGATTCTTGGGAGATGAACTACGATAGCAAGATCCAAAACATGAGCTGGTTCTGCTACACACATGTGAGCATGCTGTCCCAGACAAGCATGAGCACGTAGTAGTCTTATAATAAAACACTACCGAGTTCAGGTGGGGAACCATCATCGAGGATATCAAAGTCCTTGCATAAGGTATACTCTTAAGAAGAAACTTCTTCTCCTTGAACAAGTCAATCAGTGGCTTGGTGTGCTAGGGAACGCATATAGAATGGAGGCGGCCAACCTATCAAACCATAGAGTACTTCGCACATGTGTGACTAACTTGGGATGATTCCAAGGAAGCAAAAACAATCTTTCTCGAACTCACGGCGGCAACTTACATCAAGTGCACATGAATTAGAGAAAAATCACTTCTTTCATCCAACACAATGCTTCATGAACGGGACATGAAGATAATTCTTGTAGAAGTTTCCAACACTAGCTGGATGTTCAACACAAATCATGGAGGAGACAGGATGTTGTTGATGGGCTCAACAACAAGTCATCGAGATTTCCATGAAAATGGAATTCCACAATTATGTGAACAAGTGATAGCATTGGTCAGAACAAAAGATATAACAGTGTATGCTCGAGGAAAAACCACGAGTAAGACAACATTACGAACATTGTTGGTTCTGATTTGATTTGACAATAACCCATACTCAAATCAAAGATTGGATAAGTTGATATGTCCATTAACTGATCACGAGGTCAATCGATGGAAATACCATCCTTCTTCAACACACACAAATATATCCCTTAAAATGAACTAAGCTAGTCAAGCTTTTATCTTCCAACTCTCCAAGTTATTGTTTAGCTTAACCAACTAGCTCAGGGGTATCCGGCACAGATTCTTAGAGAAAGGGTCGTTACAAGAAACCAACTTGATCACGAGCTCAACATAACAGTCAAGAAACAACCTGATGATACTTCCGAGAAGATATTCGGAAAATCACGAACCACCGATATGTTACTAAGGTCAAGAACAATCTTGCTTTTCAGGGCAAGATGATATGATCAAAAGAGCGAGGGATTGACACAATCCTTACTCATTGATCGAATAGTGCATCGAACTAAGGACTAGGTAGCACGATCAACCTTAGGGTGATGATTCAATAATCAACATGCTAAGAGTGAGGTTATTGTCCATTTAACTACCAAGCAACGGAGTTGCTAGGGGTATAGATTTCACACATCACGATTCACTTGTCGGCACTCCGGTTGCGACAACACGGAACCGAGGAATGAATAATGATGGCGAGAAGTATCACTACGTCAAGAATCCATAAGAGAAGGTGCAATCCTCATGACATTCCTAACATAAAGTGGGTAATACTTCAGGGTAGAACAGAACAAAAGATGGGTTGGCATTTTGATGTGCGAGGTACAACTACTTTGACCCAATCCTGGATATGGATGAGGTACTGGAGTTTGTTTCTCCTAGTCATTCCAATTAGAATGGCTTGACGGACCACAGGAGTAATGGGCATTGATAAACACGATTACACAACTACTCCTTACTATCAATTGATAGACGAGGACCAGAAAGCGACTAAAGAGGGACAACTTGAAAGAACATATGATTTTCTGAGTTGTGGATGCATAGATTAGCATGTCGAAAGAGTTCAACATATTTCTTCTGGATAACCCATGGAGAAAGGTAGAACTGGCAGAGCCACAATATAGAATGAAGAACTCGCCAAAAGCACTCTGGTTGTGATCTTTCGGTTCAATGAGGAACTTCTGCCATAAGTAGTCCATGGTATTTGGAAGAAAGAAATACCATGAACCTCGAGGACTATTGCAAAGGTTACTAATATCCTAAAGGAACTAACAAACACTATCAACATGAAGTAAGTTGAGTGAATCTCGGGTTCAAAAACCCAGTAATAGAGTACCTACTACTAAGTGGCATCTCAGGATGCTTTCGAGAATGATGGCCAGAATCATCACACTGGGAACACAAAGCATGGCTAGATTACTAGATGATCCCCTAAGACACCTAGGTTCATAATAATAATTCCAACATATATGTCGAGGCAATAGAGTACCTCAACTCAACAATTAGTGTGATTCACCTGGCCTAAAGGAACATCGAAACCAGAGGGAAAGGATTTTGCAAATGCATCAGATTGTTTAGAAACCTGGGACGACTCAAACAGCATAACGGTTGTAAATGCTCAAAAGGATTTAAGACATCATGCAAAATGGTGGCATAGCCACTCAACATCACAATATCAAGGTTCCGAGTTCAATAGCCAACATACAGAAGTAGTACAGACTGAACTGAGGCTTGAATCCAACAATCTTATAAGTTTGCGGATTAGTAACACGTGATCCTGATAGAAAGAAGAGAAAGCTTAGTTCCTTAACCCCGTAGGAAGAATAAGATGACCCGGATCAGAAGGCATAAGGTATAAGGAGTAAAAAGAGCCTTGCATTCCATCCCACAATAAATTCCCTTATATAACTAAAGAATTTCTAGATACGACTTCGGCCGGTTTGGCTTGGTAATCCTACAGGAAGTTAGGCTCTGATACCAAAACTGTCAGGACCCCGATTCTATGCCACCCCGATCTAGCATGTAACACCTCATATCACTTTGCGGACTCACGCACGGTATCCCCATGGGTGTCGCCTTACCAGGCCCGGGACCATTTGCGCATTTTGGCTCACGTATATGATAGTGTCGCTAGCATCCATATGACAAAGAACCCGGGCTGACATGGCTAGTCATGAACCCAAAGTGGCACTAACTTACAGGGACAGACATACATGACCCATCAACAAACGTGTCGGTCATCAGCTAGTGAATCTGGGTTGTAGCAGCTGGGCTAGCAGGACTCCGGAGAATCCGGGCTGTAGCAGGCTAATAGGACTCCGGTAGACACCGCGTCACATTTCCCCGAAGGAACAGACACAGGATCGAAGAAGGACACATGCCGGCCAGCCTAAGTGTTCCGGAGCAGTAGTAAGCTACCATGGCTCAATGGAAGCACTAGGAGACATTTCCCGGTAAGACAGACTACCAAGGATAAACAACTAGATAGTCAGATCCCACACATACCAAGCATTTCAAATCATACACACAATATGCTCGATATGTGCAAATACAACATGTCATCACAGCATAACTCTATGACTCAAGTATTTATTCAATAGGCTCCGAGGAGCGAGATATTACAAACATGGGTCTCATGACCCAACATTCAGAGCATACAAGTCAAAGCACAAATGGAAGCTTAACATGTCTGAGTACAGACATGTACAAATGAAAAAGGCTGAGAAGCCTAACTATCTACCAGATCCCACCGAGGGCACAAGATCGTAGCTGAGGTAACGAGCTAAACGTCAAAGTCCATGCAGAATTACTAGTGAGACTGAAGTCTCTCTGCAAAAACATAAAATAGGCAAATGTGACTACAAATGTACCCAGCAAGACTTACATCAGAACTAACTACATATGCATCATTATCAACAAAGGGGGTGGTGGGGTTTAACTGCAGCAAGCCAACTTTGACTCGGTGGCTATCCTGAACTACGACTGCAAGTAACTCTTTGCGTTCACCATATCAATACACCACTATGGATCCACGCCCGTCTTTCTACGAGAACGCCATCCATAGCACTCACGCTTATCTTGCCATTTTAGAGTATCCACTTTCACTTGTCTATGAACTGCATAGGCAACCCAGAGGTCCTTTACCACGGACGTGGCTATTCGAATAGATCATATTAACCCTGCAGGGGTGTACTTCTTCACACACGCGCTCGCCACTTACCGCCATGTATACGTCATGTATCTCGGCAACCTTCAAGCGGAAGCCTGGCGAGGGTGTCGGCCACGGCCTGACTAACCACGCAAGTCTCTAGTCCAGGTTTATCGCCTATTCGGGTTCCATCCGCAAGGAGATCCGGCCGGGGTGTCGCTCACGACCCAAAACGATGTGCGCAGGGTTCCCAAACCCACCATCCGGGTGCCACTTGGTACACCATGCCACTGCACCTAGTCTATCCCAAGCCCACCTGTACCGGGTGCCACTTGGTAGACTACTAGGACTACCTACAAACAGCAAAAACTAGTTGCAACTCCTAGACAGAGATCAGGCTGATTAACAAGTCGAGAGGGGTCGAGTTACTGGACCGCAATGTGTGGTAGTAACTGTTCATGGATCACAAACACAGAACTCAGTTCCTGAGGACGGCTTTAATGACACAACCCACCATGTACTCCTACATGGCCTCTCACCGCTACCTTTACCAAATCGTGTTCACACACTTAGCTCACACATAGTAGGACATGTTTACACACCTCCAATTCATCCCTGATGAATCAGACCCGACTCAACTCTAAGCAGTAGCAGGCATGACAAACAAGTATGAATGAGTAGACACATCAGGGCTCAAACAATTCCTACTCATGCTAGTGGGTTTCATCTATTTACTGTGGCAATGACATGTCATGCAGAGGAAAGGGGTTCAACTACCGTAGCATGTAACAGTTGAATCATTGTTGTCCTGATGCAGTAAAAGAGAGCAGGAGCAAGAGAGTGGGATTGTATCGGAATGAACAAGGGGATTTTGCTTGCCTAGCACTTTTGAAGATAGTATAACTCTTCATCGGTGTCATCGATCATATTGTCGGAACGTCGTCTACTGAGAGGGGACAAACACCGGCAACAGAGAAAGAACACAATCAATGCAATGCAACAGTATGATGCATGAATGTGACATGGCAATATGCTGTGATTTGGGCTAATGCAACAGAAAGTTATTTTGTTTGAAGTGGAAATTCAAAACTGCATCCCATTCCAACTCCAAATCTATTATTATATTTGTCCTAATTATGTTTCATCCTAAACAGTGCGGTTAACTTGCTCAAACATGCATGAAAACAGTACCAATGGATAGATTGGATTTTTAGATAATTTTTCATATATAAATTATTTCATTTGGAGTTACGGTTGATTTTCAATGAACTTTTGAAGTTTAAACTAATTTCTGGAATTTCCTGGATTATTTTTAATCTAGAAAACGATTAACTGTGTCAGCATTGTGTAAGCATGACGTCAGCAGGTCAAAGGGGATGGTCCAAGTCAATTCTGACAGTGGGCCCCGCACGTTTGTGACACAGGGGTTAAACTGGTTTAACTAAACTTAACTGAAGTTAGTTAGGGTGTGGGGCCCATATGTCAGTGACTAGGGAGGGTAGTTAGTGCCCTAATTAGTTTTAGCCTAATTTGACACGTCAGCCGGCCGGGGTTAGGCCGCCAGCGACCTCAACCGACGGCGGAGGCACGACAGAATCTCTGTTCCAGCGACCATTCGTCGCGCGGGTGGGTTCTACGGGACCCTGGGGATACGCCACATCCAACGGTGCCACTGGTTGGTCGCGTAGTCGCCGGAGCTGGCGGCGACGAGCACATCTGCGGCGGTGCCCGCACGGAGTTCGGAAGCTCTCGGCTCCGGCGGCTAAACTAGCTAGGGGACGCGGTCGACAACTGGGCAAGGGGGGTTTCGAACGGGGGCTCACCGCGAGTCTGTTGGGAAGGTCAGTGGGCTCGGGGGCGCTTGGATCGAGGCGGATCGACGACGACGAACCGCAGTGGCTGAGGATGAAGACGACGATGGTGGTGACGTTGTAGAGCGCCCAAGGATGCGTGGCTCGTCTGGGATGATGCAGACGACGAGGCAGAGCCGATGAACACGGCGGTTGGTCGAGGGACGGGCGGTGAGCGCGGTGGCAGTGAGCGGCAGCGACGGACGTGTTCGGGTCCGAGGTGCGGAGGCGAGGGAGAGAGCAAAGAGGCAGGGAAGTGGGCAGAGGGTGCTGGCCATCTCCCAGGTGCGAGAGAACGGCGTAGGGAGGCCAGGCGGGCAGGGAGGAGGTGGAGGCCTCGGGCGCGCTGGCGTCGACACGCCTCTGCCTACTAGCAGAGGTTGAGGACGACCGCTTCGCCCTGGTGGGCTGGGCCTCAGCTACAGTGCTGGGCCAGCTGGGCTGCCAGGTAAGTTGCACAGGTAAGTCAGGTAGGTTTCCTTCCTTTTCTATTTTTGTTTCTGTTTTTCTATTCTTTTCTCTGTTTTGATTTAGTAATAAAATACCAAACCATTTTGTAAAATGCTGAAAATAGTTTTGGGCACTTTTGAAATTATCTCCAATAGCCCTCAACTAGTTTCACCATTATTAGAACATTTAAACTATTTATAGAATTTAAATGCCCCAATTCAAATACAATATGGATTAATTCAAAAATCCAGAATGTCCTAGAAATATGTTCACCATTTTTAGAAGAGGTTTTTAGCCAATTCAAAAATGATGAACTTTTCTGCAGGGCATTTTGGGTTCATTGAAAATATTTTTATTTGAACCTAGTTGAGTTCATTTGATGCTAGTGTTGAACATCCCCAATTCAAATTTCAAAAGAATTTAAACATGATGCAACAGACAAGTGCTAGCTAGTGCAAGGTAAAGCTAGGGATGTGACAACTTGGCCTTCAGTCTTTGTTCTGCTGGAAGACTTTCTAGTTTGTCATGATCTTGCAAGTTTGGCAACAATATAGTGGGACTAAAAGGCATACGCGCTGGAATAATCAGATATGGATGTGTTCAATGATTGCCATGGATGAGAGGGGAGAGGGGCACTTGGACGACGCATAGCGAAATCCAAGACTACAAATGCATCAATCGAAATAGTGAATCATAATCTAGATGTTACCACAATCACCATTATTGCCTACAAATCCCTTTTTCTTCCAGCAATGTCATCTCCATAAAATAAAGTAATTGGGGCGACCAGAAATTGATCTGAACACTGAATTTGCAGTCATCGTAGATGTTGTGGGATCCCGCGCCCTCGGCGGGGAAATCCTCCGCACCCATAGTGCCAAAAGTGAAACATGACCTGCCGCTCGCTGCTCGCGGCCGTTCAGTTATGTGGGTATCTGGAGGTGGATATCTCAGCATTGAATGAGTGTGATTACTGGAAGTGGGGAGGGACGTCTGGATGGCGTGGGACTGTAGTCTATCCGGTGGTAACATCAGGCTGCATATTGGCCGGAGCCGGGGAATGTGACCGTGTTCATCCTTTGGGTACAGCAGGGGATATGGGAGAAGAGAATTTTGGGGGTTAGGACAAAATGCATCTAGCACTTCGTTTTTGAGAAATATGTTATGACTGTATCTAGAAAGAAATGTTCTTGGTAAATGGCACCCACATTGGATGTTTGTGTCATTGTGTAGTCTGTAGATATGACATGTGTAGAGTAGGTAGTAGGTGTTTCATGGCTGGTATTGTGTTAAAATAATTTTAGAAAAAGAAGAATGACCCCCGGCCTCTGCATCTGGGCGATGCATACGGCCACTTTATTAATTATTCTCACAAGACCTTACAAAGTAATACAACAGTAAGACTAAAGCCGCCGTCTAAGCAACTCTATCCAGTTGATGAAGGGGCGCAGATAGCCTGAGCCTAATACCAAACAAACATCGCAGCCAAACCTAACATCTAAGACCCGAGGTCCCATCCAGGACGCCTGCCGGGCATGGGTCTCACCGGTCCGGCGTGCACTCAGAGGCCGCCGCCGCCAACTGCCACCGCTCCATCTTCAGAACTGTACTGATGCATCAACCTTGCTCGGTCCAGCTATAGTCGATGCCACCATGGCGCCCAACGGCACCTCCTCCCTGCGCGCAAAACAGCTGAGCACGTCGCGGTCGCCACTGATACACCTCAGCACCATGCTGTCAAGTACCACCAGCCGACACAGCTTGAAGTCTTCGGAAGATCTGTCGTGCGTAGCGCCTGCCGACCAGGCATGACAAAGCGTAGCACCTGTTGGTCAGGCATGACTTGAAATCTCCACCGAAGCTCCGTGCAAGATGAAGCCGCTCCACCTCCAGCCTCTCTGAACGGGACGGGAGCACCCCAGGAAGACACGGCAAAGAGTTGATCACCACAATCACCACGAGAGCCGGACCAGCCGACCGCCATGGCGAAGCGACACCACTAAAGAGAGAACCGCCGCCATCAGAAACGCCAAGAACGCGCTGCAGCTGTCCCACCTCCCCGCGGACTCAAAGCGGCGCCTTCAAGAAGGTGACGAAGCCGGGCACCGCCGCCGCCAACCAAAGTTGTGGGTTTTCACCCAGGTGCAGGGGGAGGACGAGGGAAAGGGAGCTGGATCTCAAAGCCGCCTTCAAGAAGGAAACATCGCCTGGAGCGCTGCCGACGTCGTGGCCGTCGCAACTGGCCAAGAAATTACTCCGATCCAGAGCTCCCAACCCCACATCCTCGCAGTCCGCCACCGGATCCGGCCGGACTGACGAGGAGGAAGCAGTAGCACGGGGGCACCGTCTTCAGATCTGATGAAGGAGAGCAGCAGGGGATCTCTCCACGCGGCGCCCGCGTCCACCACCAACTCGCCGCCCGCGCGGCCAAGTAGACGCGGCCCTCAACTCCGGCGAGCGCCACGCGCTGCCAGGATGACGCCGCCCTCACCAGCAGAGGCCGCCGCCTCAAACCCTAGGCCCGAGCCCGAGCGGCGTCGCGGCCGAGGGCCTCGCTGCCACCCTCATCGGCGGCCGCGCAGGGGACCCGGCGCCCGTCTCCGGCGGCGGCGAGGACAGTAATCAAGAAGGGGAGGAGGCAGACGGGGGGTTGGTCGCCCCCGAGTCGCCCTCGAGAGGGCGACGCGAGGGAACGGGGAAGGGCTCAGGGCTAAAATGGGAGAGATTTTCACTTCCCGACCTCTGCACCAACCAGGGATGCATACGGCCATTTTAGTATTGTGTTACTGAATATGCTTTTGTGTTCCAGGACCCTTGGTGGAACCATTTAGTGACTTCCAACTATTAGCTTGAGCTTTCGTCATGATGTCGTGTAAGACACCAACGCTAGAGCAGATTCATCAGAAAAGCATTCAGTTCTGTTATAATTGATTGGCTAATAAATCACACTGACCAAACCATTGGAACAGGCTAGTTCAAATAAACTCAATACTATCACAAAGAGGTTGAATTGGAAATAAAAATAAATTATCCAATCAAATGCAAGGATTACAATTGAGTTCCTACCCCACATATGAGCAATTCGATAAAAGTGATACATTAGAGAGAACATGTTTATCTGAATGTCGGAACTAAAAAACATGAAAAATAGGTCCGTAGTAACATATGGATGCATCCAGAGTCCTGAATTTTAGTTTCCATTTTTCTCTTGATAATAGGAAACTGGCAGGGGTAGATGTGCCTGCCACAACTATCTTATTCTATCAATCTCGTGAAACCATGTTGATTTCTCTCATGGGAAGGTTTGATATGCTATGTTCTCATGTTCTCCCCCATGAAGATTAATGGTTTGAATTAGTACTATTAGAACTCTCATATAAAGGCTTGTCGTTGGGTGATTGTAGCTGGTAGTAGTCCACAATCTATCAAATGCCGGAAGGTATTAATGATACGGTAATTGTTCTTGTACCAAAGGTAAAGAACCCCCAATCGATCAAAGAATTTCGGCCTATCAGCCTCTGCAATGTCATTTATAAAATTATCTCAAAGTGCCTAGTGAACAGATTGAGGCCGCTCCTTGATGGTATGATCTCTCCAACACAAAGTGCTTTTATTCCTGGGAGACTGATATCTGATAATGCGCTTATTGCATTTGAGTGTATGCACTCTTTGAGCACTCTTAAGGATGGGCCGAGTGAGTTTTGTGCGTATAAACTTGATCTAGCTAAGGCCTATGATAGAGTGGATTGGAATTTTCTGAAGTGTATGATGAGTGCGCTCGGGTTTGCGAGAGGATGGATAAAGTGGATTATGGCCTGTGTTACCTCGGTGAAATTCTCTGTTCGCTTCAATGACCAACTCTTGGAGACATTTACGCCTTCATGTGGTATCAGGCAAGGAGACCCTCTATCTCCTTATTTATTCTTGTTCATGGCCGAGGCTCTCTCTGTGTTGCTGCAGGATGCGTGTAATAGAGGAGCTCTGCTGGAATTCAAGGTGAACAGGCAAGCGCCAGGTATCTCACATCTTTTGTTTGCATATGACTGTCTTTTATTTTTCAAGAGAGCCATTGATCAAGTGTTGACAATTAAAAATATTATTTCAACCTATGAGAAAGGGACCGGCCAATTGTTGAGCCCAGATAAATGCTCTATCATGTTTGGTAAAAAATGTAGTATGGAAGTTCAAGTGGTTGTTATGGCAATTTTGTGCATTACCGCGGAAGGATTTGAGGACAAATATCTTGGTTTACCGGTGCCTCAAGGTCGAACGAAGGCAGGCAAATTTCAATCCACTAAGGACAAAGCTCTCAAAATTCTGTCGGACTGGATAGAGAAATATGCTTCTTGTGATGCAAAAGAAATGTTGATTAAATCTGTTCTGCAAGCTCTTCCGGTATACGCTATGGGTATTTTTAAATTCCCGGCGTCTCTGTGCGAGGAATTATCTCAGATTAAAAGGAATTTCTGGTGGGGGGAAACAGAAGGAAGACTCACTAGTTGGCTTGGGATAAGATGTCAAAGCCTAAAGCGGAGGGTGGTATGGGTTTTCGGGATCTCAGATTATTTAACCAGGCTCTTTTAGCGAAGCAGGCATGGAGGCTGGTGGTGAATCCGAAATCTCTGTGTGACAAAGTGATCAAGGCAAAATATTATCCACATGGGCATATTTTAGACATAGCTTTTCCGCAGTCGGCTTCTCTCACTTGGCAAGGTATTCTACATGGGTTGGAGCTGCTTAAATCCGGAGTTATTTGGAGAGTGTGTGATGGGGCTAATATACATATTTGGAGAGATAATTGGCTTCCTAGAGCTTCTGGACTTAAAATCTCTGCAAGGAAGAATAGAACTAGAGTCAAATGGGTTGAGGAATTATTCATGAGTGGAGAAAGGAGATGGAATGAGGAGCTGGTTAGGCATTTATTTTACCCTTATGATGCGGATGAAATTCCGAGGTTGCGGATCCAATCAATTAGGGAGGCAGATTTTGTTGCTTGGCATTATGAAAAGTCAGGGATGTTCTCATTTAGGAGTGCGTACAAGTTAGCGCTCACCCTTAAGGATAAAAAAGAGTATGAGGGGCAATCCAGTGAGGCGGTAGGGACGGAGAGGAGAATTTGGGATATTATTTGGAAGGCAAACGTTCCTCAGAAGATTCGTATTTTTGCATGGAGGGTTGCTTCCAATAGCTTGGCCGTGCAGGTTAATAGAGTGGCAGTACGTGTTCTATTTGTGGCATGGAGGATGAAAATACCTTTCATGCGCTTGTCTTGTGCCCGAAGACGCGTGCGCTTCGCATGACCATGAGGAACATTTGGGCTCTACCTGATAGGAGGTTTTCAGATATACGAGGTATGATTGGTTTATTGTTCTCCTGAGTCAATTAAACACCGCAATGCGAGACCAAATTATATTCTTATTCTGGAGGGCCTGGCATTTGAGAAATGATTTGATCTTTGGTAAAGGAAAGGAATCAGTTTCAGCTTCTGCTTGCTTTGTGGAGAATTATTGGGCGGCCTTTCGTGCTTATCATTCTCCGATACCGGTGGATTCAAAAAATAAAGGAAAAGGTCCGTTGGTCCGGTTTAGCGGAGTTCCTAATTCTCTGGAGGCGAGCAGTGGCTGGTCCCCGCCTCCTGCATCGGGGGACTATGACAGGTCTGCTAAGGTTCAAGATTAATGTCGATGCTAACTTCGTGGAGTACATTAGAGAAGCCAGTGTGGGGGTGGTGGTCAGGGACGAGGAAGGGGAAGTTATTGTTTCATCGTGGGATTTCATTGATGCCTGTCAAAGCGTGGAGGAAGCGGAGCTTAGAGCTTGCATTGCCGGTCTCTACATAGGTATTTCTTTTCATAATCTTGTAATTTTAGAGACTGATTGCGCTTTTGTGGTAGCGTCTCTTGCATCGGGGGACTATGACAGGTCTGCTATGCGTGACCTGAAGATGAAAGCGTTGAGCATCTCGAAGTTGATCAACAATCTTCAATTGTCAAAGATTAGCCATTCGGCCAATATGGTGACACATTTAATCGCTGAGTATAGCTTTGACAATAGATTAGATGGTATTCTTGTAAATGACGTACCGCCCTGTGTGGTGAATATTGTATTAAATGAGTGTACTGGTGTGGCTGGTTAATTAATATAAGATGGTGTTAAAAAAAACAATCTATCAAAGCTCTTAGATCTAGTAGTTCACATCGTTCTCCGACCATGGTATGAAAAACATTCAAGATGTTTTAGGCTAGCAAGGGGGTATCCTGTCTGGTACTCCCTCCATTCTGATTTACTCGTCTTGAACTAAAACCACGACGAGTAAATCGGAACGGAGGGAGTACTTGTTAGGAACTCGGTTATGATAGGGGGAGATCTTGCATAGTGCTTGATGTTATTCAGATCGAGGCCAATAACTGTTTACTTTATCGAGATGATATTTTGACGGACATGAAAAAATATGGTTGTTTCGTACTGCTTTTTGTGTCCTTATGACCCGTCAAATTCCCGGGTTGATTGTTTTGCTTTGCAGACCGGCATGGGATAATCAAAGTAGAAAGGTCCAGCACCAACATCAGTTCCTTCAACGTGACAACCATTGCTTACTCATCCAACAATGTTGTTTGCTGCAGAAGCAACCCTGCAACAAATGACTGGATACCATCCTCTGAAACAATATGATAACACAATCATGTGAATTTAGGCAAACACCAAGTTTCATGTACCCAGTTCCTAATAGACCGTTTTCTGTCTCCAGGTTATTCCAGTTTCGAACAAACCTAGCAGGAGTGACTCCTGACTGGGATTTCGGTCATATGAATTGTCATCGACCGTTTTGAGGTAACAAAGTGCATCATGGTGCAACTTCTGTATATTAAGAGAAGGCAGGGGAAGGTAGAACAATGAGAGCTGCCACTGTTGTAAACGGAATGAATATGCCCTGCTTTCAATATAAAGCCTGAAACATTGTTCGTTCAGAGTTCAGTACTACTGAACTCTGTAACCTGAATGGATGAATGAGTGAAAGTAATGTAAGAGGCAACATGGTTATCAATTGCTGGTACCTTTTCTTACTACTAAAAGAGAGATATTTTCGTTGAAGAGATCTCCACATTCCCTACTTTTTCCACGGATACAAAGCCATCATGGTTGCGCTCAGTCTTATATGAATGAGCCAACCAATCAATCATCATTTTATTTGTTTCTTTGCTCTGCGCGGTGGGCGCAGACAGACATTTTACAAGCTATAATTGTACATTTGACGTTAACAGTATTTTTCAGCTCAGTCAAAAACCAGGTCTCCTGTCGCATAGATGTTGTAGAAGACGGTGGCACTGAAATAGAGCACCGCAGTTAGGGTGAGGAAGGCCTGGAAGGATCCCAGCCACTGGACGAAGTATCCTGCTCCTACTGTGCTAACTATGGCTGCCACTGTCCCAATGCCGTTCGTCATTCCTGTTCAAGCAGCACAGAGATGCCAGATATAAGTGCTGAAGAATCAATTCATCAATGCAGAAATATGGATCTTGTTGTCTACTGATGCTATCAAAAAAGTTTGCGAACATACCGTGTAGGGATCCAGCGTATTTAGGGGCAATGTCCTGACCGAAAAAAAATAGTGAAACACATTCATATTGTTAGTGGAGCTACTGATCAAGAAGAACAGGCACTCTGAGTAGAGATGGTATGATCAGGATATGATACGAGGAAACATGAGCAGTAGTTACCTGTACATTACAGAAGTACCCAGCTTGACTGCAGGAACTCAAACCCAAGGCGGCGGTCATGATAACTGCTGCGACCGATGGTGTTTGGGCAAATCTTAAACATAGCAATGATACACCTGGCCCAATAAAACCAATTGACTGCATAATTTTCCGGACTCGCACAATAGATAAGCCGGATTTGATCATGAAATCTGCAGAAGCTCCCGCAACATATCCTGATAGAGCCATCACGCCCCAAGGTATGGCGCTGAACCATGCAGCTTGTTTCAAATTGACATTATATACCTGTTGGGATAATAGTCAGAAACAACAGCTTATAGCAGATTTGTAAGGCAGACCCATTGGAATGATTTTAGAAGCTTTGATGACATACCGTTTTGAAGTACACTGGCATCCATGATAGTAGGACAAAGTAGCCCTGCATGGTATTTTGAATTTCAAGATGTTAATCTCTAGATACAGTATCACAAAAGTTTAGTTCTGCTGGTCAGTCATTCTTACCCAGTTGTTTATCACATTAGCTACAATTATGGCCCACATTTCCATCTTTGAGAACACTTCTCTTAAGGATGGTGATTTGCTGCCTTTGACTTTTGATTTACTTCGTCCAGCTAGAATTAGTTGCAGCTCAGATTTGCTTATAGTACGGCTATCAATAGGGTCACTTTCTACATTCGACAGCCATACAGAGAGCCACAAGTAACCAAGTGATGCGAAGAAGGCAAATGTTCCGGCGAGGCCTATATGTGACATGATGATCGGTGTTGCTAGGAAGCTTACGACGTTTCCAAGATGGAATCCTCCCATGGAAAGGCCAACAGCAGTGGCACGTTCATGCGTTGGGAACCACCTGTTTCATGTTAAAAAATGAAATTAGGAGCCTGAACTGAAGTTGCATTTGGTTGCATCGATATATATGTATTTCTAGATTCTGCAAGTAGAATCGGTTACTGATATCTGTGAAAAAGAGCATTGGCTGACATACCCGAAAGTATAACTATGAGACGAAGAATACCTGTATGCACAGCTAAACTAATTCTTCTAACACCCTATGTATTAACTATGATGAATACTACTGTGATTGATCTCAAAGAAGTAAAGTAATTTGGCTTATGCTGCTCCAAGTGTTGGTGGAGGTTACTGCTTCTGTCTGTTCCTCTCTAGGAATCTATGATAAATGTTGCTTGGAGCAGAGTACTCAAGTGTCCATGCTGAATAGATTTATTGGGTGATATGAGTTACTTACTTTGGTAAAAAGGTGCTCATTGTTGGAAATGCAACACCTTCTGCAACGCCAAAGAGCACACGTACAGCAAGCAACATAGTGGCAGATTGAGAGGCGGCCCATGGAGTGAGGAAAGTGGCCAAGGACCAGAGTGCAGCAGCACCTGCCATCACCTTCTTCCCCCCGTATCGATCCGCCAAAGCTCCTCCAACCATGGATGAGAAAACATACCCCCATAGAAATGATGACTGCAACAGTGGTGGGAAAATTTAACCTTGAGTTGATCAATTCGAACATCACCAACCATGTACGATATGACAGTAAGGGGGCAGGTGGCTGTGTTTGTTTTAGCCTAGCTGCTCATGGATATCAACAATTTGCTGCGTTTGTTCATATATCACATCATCATACACTTGCTGAATGACGTCTAGTCAGTGGTGTTGCAATGGTATTTTAGCCTTTATGGAGTAGCAACTGATGCAATCAATCTTTCTGGTCCCAGTAACCAAGTAAACAGTCAAGGGTGTTGGAATTTTCTGTTATAATCACATCATCCATCAGAATGGATGTTTCAAGTGTCCAATTGTTCAAAAAAAATTCAAAAAAATTGTCAAATTTTAACATTGTATAAATCAGGAAACAGTAGCAGCTCTCAAGTTGCTGACTTATCCCCATGTACTGCTTGCTAATTTTGGTTTCTGTCGCAAAATCGGCCCTTGAAATTTCCTATATAGAGGCCCCTCCAAGAATCATACTAAATAGAAACATGTGTATGATGTTAACTTGGTTGTTGTTAACTTGGTACCATCAGGCAGCCTGGCTTAAAAGAATGGTAATGAAATCTGAAGTTGATACATCATGCATCGTTGACTTTTGGTAAGCAATTTACAACTAATGGTTGGAACCTTTTTGTTCTTACCAAGTTCTTGCTTAAGGTCAGAGCAAACAAAATGACATTCACTTAGTTTCTGCTAATGTTGAGGAGTAAATTAACATGGCAAGAAGTGGGCGGGCGTACCTGGACGATGCCGACGAAGGAGCTGGACCAGCCGTGCTGCGCGGCCAGCGGCACGACTGCAACGGACATGACGACCCGGTCGGCGTTGCAGAGCAGCATGACGGCCGCCACGAGCGCCACCACCTTGGCCCGCTCGGGCAGCGCCGGCACGCTGGGCACGGCGGCCGCCGCCGCGCCGTGGCGGACCCCCTCCAGGCTGGCGCTGCACTCGGCGACGACCTCCCCCGCGCCCCTCCGCCTCGCCCTCCAGCCATCGCCAACCAAACGAGCGGCGGCCACGCCCCTGCCGCTGATACTGGCGGCGCAGCCGACACCTCTGCCGCAGCCATCCGCGCCTGGGCCCAATGAAGAAGAAGAAGAAGCGGATATTCGCAGGCTTGTCGGCTCCAAGCTGGCCGCCCCGACCCTGGCGGATCTGTACCTGGCCGGGCCAGCGGCCGGCTTGACGGACACGCAGGATCTCACCGACGCCATGATCCGCGCGAGGAGGCAACTGAAGCTGACCGAGCGTGCTCAGAGAGGCGCGGCGGAGATCAAGAAATGCTTTGTGCAGGCCATGGTAATTGAGGAGTACGAGGCAGACAGAAGGCAAGTGGTTATATATGTGTATGATTGATCAACTGGGTTGGTTGGTGGTATAAATTTAGGACCTCGGGGAGGACGAAAGGTGGTAGGTCGCGGATCCTAAAAGATCTTACTCTTAAACCACTGGTATGCACGTTTATTTTCGTCCATTTATTTTCGCCTCACCTCTTGCTACCCTTCGGTTGGCTTATTTTTGCCTCGTCCCTAATCACCCCCTTCTGGACAATCATATTTCTTTCTCATATATGGTTTCGATTTGGGGAAGCCCGGACTATCTAGATAGTTGAATTTTAGAAGCCTACTAGACGTCCGTTTGATGTCTGAACACGCTCTGACATATAAAAGAGAAATGAGTTTTGACAAGGTGACTTTTACCATTTGTTTGATTCATTTATATAGGCATTATAGCCCGGGGTTTCGCTTCACTCCTGAACTCCTCACGTCGCTCCTGCGAGCGATCGAGGGAGAAACCCTAGCCGCCGGAGCAGAGTTCTCTGCCTCCATCCCCTCGCCGCCGTCGGTCTGCGCCGTCGAGCAAAGCCTGGTTGGTGTTGCCGACGCAGGGGCTCCTCTCCATGTGTGGGGGCTCGACGCGGCTAGCGATCCCGTGCGGGGGCACGGCGCTGGGCTAGCAGTGCCGCTGGGCGGAGCTTGGAGGCAGCCGGTCTTAGGTTCTTCATCCTGATCGTGGAGGTCCGGTCGCAGTGGCCGCTCTCGCCTGGGTTGGCGGGGAACGGGTGAGGCACTGCCCAGATCCGGCCTGTCGGGATCCAGAGGAGGCCCGCAGTGCTTGGCGCTGCTGTTCTCCGAGCTCCAAAACTTCGATCTGTTTCATGCCGGCCTCCTCGATCTGGACACCGACGGGTTCCGGTCTTCCTCTTAGAGATTCCAGCTTTTGGTGCATGGCGCCTCTAGATCGGAATTGGTCCGGTCTGGCACACCCTCATCTTCGACCCGAGAGGCTTCATGAGGGTGTGGCGTGAAACTTCGCTGTCTCGCCGGTGCCATGGGACATGTCTGAGTATATATTTCCATGGCGTTGACAGTGTGTGAAGAAAGTCATGGTGGCTGAGATCGAAAACTTGTAATGACGGAGAGGAGTTTTGGTTACGTTGAAGAATAACAGCACAAGTTTTTTTTCTGTGTGTCGGGTGTGGAGGACTTGCAGCGGCGGCCTTGACTGCAGAAGGCGACAACACAGGTGGACACCATTTTTTCGGGTACATCTTGAGTATCAAGCTGTGATCTCCAGGGTGAATGCCCAAGGCGTGGCCTTCTTTGGTTCTACCTTGCAATGGTCTTGCAAAGGCATTATTTTTGGGATCTCAGACTCTCTTTAGGTTGAAAATTCAGGATCCTTGATCGGGTGACGATACGCTTGTGCATTGTTTTCTTTTTGAAGACGTTGCTTTTGGAGAACTTTTTGTGTGTGTTTTTCTTAACTGTGTGCATTCTTGATGTTTTTTTATATCTTTCGGTGGCTCTCCTCCGCCGGCGACCTCGGTCGTTGGTGGTGAGGGGGGTCGCCTGATCCACGCGTGTGGATCGTCTTTACCTCTTCGTAGTTTAGATTTTTAGGCTGTTCATCGTCTTTGTTTCGGCGGCGACGATGACAGCACTGAATAAAGATTCTTCGGATCCTTCCGGTCATCGGTCCTATGGTTGGGGATGGATTTGAAAACCAGTTTGTTCAAGCAAGGATGGCGTGGCGGCGGCGGCATCCTCGTGGTGGACCTGTGTCCTCGGGCACCGCCGTTGCGACGACGTTTGCTCCAGCGTCGGCGCGGAGCTTGGGAGGTAGTCCAGGAGCGGATGCAGATTGTGGTCTGCATCGACGACATCTGGAAGATGGAACATGTGCTGGGGTCATGGTTCGTGGATGGCAGGTATGGTTTCCTTCTGCGACGTCTTAGTCGCGGTGGGGTGTCATATCTGGAGTTCGACGGCGTGTCCTGGGTGTTGCCCCGGTCTGATTCGTTCAACGGTAAGGGCTTCACTTTTGGTGAGCCACCTTGGAGGTCCGCAAAGCTGCATATCAGCGATGGAGCCGCGTCAAGCTCGGGTGAGGAGGTGATCCATCATTCTTTTCTTCGGTGGCTGCTGTCGTGGTGCCGGAGGCAGGTGATGGGCGTTGGTGTCAAGCTCAGAGATGTTCTTCTATCTTTTCAGTTTTGTCATGTCGGTCTTTACGTGACTTGTACTTTAATCTTTATGATATGAATGAGACACGTATTACCATGCAAAAAAAATATTTTTTATGTCTTATTGGTGCAAAAACTGTGTGTAATGGGTATATTTGCAATGTTAATATATTCTCTTTATGGAAAAATGCATTGTAGTCTGTGGTCCGTATCAACGCATGGTGTTCTAGTCCAATTTAGAGCGGACGGGGTTGTTAGGCTGGTCATAGTGGGAGTAACATAGGTAGTAACATAGATGCCACATAAGCAAAAATGGTGATGTGGCAAGTAGTTAATGAGGAGAGAGGCAAATAGAGTAACATAATATGTTACCATCACATAGCGGTTTCCAATGCATAATGAGTCTACAAAGTAATAAATGAAGGCAACTATGTTACCACACCTATGACACTACTCATTATGAAGGTAGTAATATAGACTAGTAACATATGTATGTTACTAGTCTAAGTTACTCCCCACTATGACCAGCCTTAGGCTGATCGGCCTGGGGGAATGGTCAAGGCAATTGCCGCTGGGTGGCGCCGTCACGCGGCCGGTGCGGTGGGCACCACCTACCGTGTGACGCGCCGAGTCGCCACCTACCCGGCTGGTGTCCGAGCGAAAGCGGCAAGACGAGGAGGAGGAGGGCTGGGGGCGGAGAGTCAGGAGTTGGATGGCGACTGCGCCATGAGAATGGAAAACAAGATTCCTAACCAAGACTGGACCGCTGGTCCTGCTTGACATTTCAGATTCAGGGGTGGGGTG
>NC_041381.1:522176699-522183031 GCF_002162155.2 Triticum dicoccoides | reverse complement strand
ACGTCCGGTCAATCAACCAAAAACACGCCCGCTAACATAAGACATGTGATTTCACCATCTTTGCACACGGTTGGAATGGGAAAAGGTCAGGTGTAAACCCACATCTGATTTCATCATCTTTTATTTTTGGTATATAAGTACGTGTTGCAAAGTTTTGAGTGGGTTTGACATAGCTCGGCATATTATGAGAACCATTGTCTATGCCCACTTGAGTGATTAGGAATTTAGGATCAGTACCAAGAGTAAACTGGAAGCAAAGGAAGATCTAATTGATTAATCAGCGGCGTGTATAACAGCCCAAGTATAAGAGACCTTGTGTGACCTTGATACCTAATGGGATTTTTTGATGGACCAACAAATGCCGTCTTGCCCATTCAATTGTAATTGTTCAAGATTTTCGTTTTAGAACATTGACCTGACCAGCCAATAAGGTTTGAAACAATGTAAAATTTTACTTCCTCATGCCCATTTCCAAAATATGGTTGGTGCTCATCAACGCCGTCGTTGACGCCATCCCAGCCTACCCCATGGCAGCGCTCAAGCTCACTCTGTCTGTCATCGCGACTCTCGACTCGGTGCGTCGCGCCTTCCTGTGGAACGCGTCCGAACGCGCGTCTGGTGCCCAATGCCTTGTGGCCTGGGTCGCGGTATGCCGGAGCAAAAGTGAGGGCGGGCTAGGCCTGCGTGATCTGCGCGCCCAGAATGATTGTCTCCTCCTGAAGGTGTTGCACCGGTTGCACACCCCTCCCCCCCACCCTCGTCTCGCTGGACGTCCTGGGCATGGTCCATGCCCGACGGCAAGCTCCCGCTGGCGCCTCGGATGCGTCTGGCTCATGGTGACCACTGGGCGAGGCTCAGCGGCATGCTGCCACTCTAAAGAGGCTCTCGAGGGTGCTGGTGGGGGACGGCGCGTCAACCTCGTTCTGGGATGACCACTGGCTCAGTTGTGGCCCCCTTCGATGCACGTTATCTGCCCTGGCCTCGCATACATTGATGCCCGACCCGTCTATCCTGCTCGTCTTGCTAAAACTTGTCTGGAAATTTGAACCGCTCATGTAGAGATAAAAATAGTGCGTTATACCAAAATGTAAATTGGAATATTAATATATACAAGACTATTCAAATTATTCATTGGGAAAATACATCAGAGTATCCTTTTGTCAAAACTACTTCTATGGGATTATATATTTATTAGTTTTGCTAGCAAATAAATGCACAGTTAGATAAGTGTAATGGATAAATATTTGTGTTTGACAGCTTGACAATGTGCACAACGAGGGAACATCAAAATAAAAAAAATGAGCACAATGATAGAGCATTCATCACTACCTTTAAGTTATAATTGTAAAGTGTAATTTACACTTTTCCACACAAAAGGTGCAATTTACACATTCCAAAGTCCAAACAAAGAAAAAATTCAAAATCTTTTAATCTTGTAACACCTCGTAGCATATTAAATACAAAATGGCTAACTTGGGGCCAAGGGCTCCTCAAAACCAAAATCTTAGTGGAATTGGAAATTATGTGTTAGTCAAGACCATATTATCAAAATGATTTGTTTGACAAAATAAATTTATCCTTCCATTCTCAGTTATCTTTGTCGGACAAGCAATATTTTCCCGGCAATGCTCTAGGCCAAGTCGAGTTAGCTATCAATGTTTGATAAGCTTTATGTGATCAATTCTTACAACCACAAATGTTGATTATACTTTGTGTACTTGATGTAGGTGTTGGTTCATTTGGTGCAACTACATAGAGATACCTATTCCGTTGCGACCGCACTCCGCAAGAAATACAATTCTCCAAAGTCGTATTTTTTACTAAATAAAATAGTTTCGGGCCTCCATCTGATGGACAAAAGAAATACTTTTGGCTCTACCGAGGACATTACTAAGACTCGGAATTATGCAAACTCTAGCCTAAACCCTGAGACCCTTAAGCATCAAAGTTTTTCTTTTCCATACACATCCCTATTAGGGCAAAGGAAAATTTTCAAAAGGCCAGATAACAGGCGAAGGAAAGGCTCCCGAATATTGTTAAGTAGAACTTATCCTTGAGTTCATCTGAGAGTATTATCAGGGTTTTTCGTTCTAGATTAGTTGCAGACAAGTCATCTAGTGATGATGTGCATACTCTAACAGAAAGAGCCACGAAGAAGCCACCTAGTGGCTTTGTGGACCCTCTAGTAAAACCAACTGCTAAAAGAATAAGGGTTTCTATTTTTCATGCCCCTCCTTCCTTAGTTCTGCTTAGTTTTCTCTATTCTTTTTGTCATTCCTTGCTTTTCCCCTCCACCGCGCTGCCCACCCTTACAAATGCCTACACGGGGTTTGTCGTCGTGTCAAAGTAGTTCACCGTTAGTTGGCGCAGTTACAAATGCGTGGAACACCCCCTGTCGGCCCATTAGTCGGTGGTTGTGCGCTCGTAGATGGATCCATTGCCCATCACTCACGTAATGACGTGTTAGGCACCCCCTGTCGGGCCATCTGTTAGTGGCTGGGCAGTCATAGGTGTCCCTGGGGCCCATGTGTTAGTGTCTGGCTAATTGGCACAAAAAGGTGGCTTATAATGCCAAGAGAGGTACTCGAACTGGAGACGGGCCGCTGTAACCACATTGCAAGCACCAACTGAACTAGTGTGGGTGGGTTATGTAATAGAGTCGTACTTTTATGTACTCACAGACGCGAAGGATGGCCCCAAGATTCACTGACTTTGGACATAGTGTACCACCGGCTGTGCGAAACAAAGATTTTATTAGATCTGAAGATAAATTGGTGTCCCTTATTAATTTGCCAAAACTAAACTCCTATTGGGTGAAAATTGCAAAGCTCCAAATTATTAGGACCACACTTGCCGTTCTAATTTAAATTATCTTAAGAAAATGCCTAGGAACTCAGTAAATCAAAGAAATAGAGCAAACAAACTCTGGAATCCATGAAAATTTGGTAGTAGGCCTCCAATTGGTCTAGTTTGGATGAAAATTGCAAAGGTCCAAATATCAATCTTTTTGGGGGTACTTTTCCTCACAAAAAAGTCACTTTTGGCATTGTTTGTTTGAAAATAAATTATTTTATAACAAAATAACTAAAACCTCCTTTGGCAATGTTGTTTAAAATGGTATTACCCATGTTTGTGACAAGTATGGTCATGTTATCATGGATTGTTCCATGGATGTCGCCATGGGCTGGGCCATATGACTTGAAAACCATGCATCCTCGGACAAGATAGGCCATTTTGTGAAGGTGTCTTTTCTAGTTGTTGGTATTGATTGTTTATCACCCCCCCCCCAAACTAGTCCACAAAATGGGGGCATGTGCAAAAGATTTAAATTTCTGAGACTTTATTTGTTTTATATTAAAAAAGTCAAAATGAGGCCATACTTTCAAGGATGACTACTCATACCTTATAGTTGAGGGTTTCCCCTTTGTTTGTGTCAAGTACCTACAATCATAATATGGAAGCTTGAAACTATTTCTTGGCAACTCTCAGGACCAAATTAGGGCACACTTGCAATTCAAATTTGAATTAACTTAAATAAATGCCTAGAAACTCAGTAAATCAAAGAAATATAGCAAACAGACTCTGAAATCCATGAAAATTTGGCAGTGGGCCTCCAATGTGCTCTAATTTGGCTGAAAATTGCAAAGGTACAAATATCAATCTTTTATGGGGTACTTCCTTCACAAAAAGCCACTTTTGACACGTTTTGCTTGAAAACAAATTAGTTTATAACCAAATAATTGAAATCTCCTTTGGCAATATTGCTTACAATGGAAATAGCCATGTTTGTGACAAATATGGCCATTTTATCATGGATTGTTCCATGTATGTGGCCATGGCACAACCATATGAGTTGAAAACCATGCATCCTCGTATAAGATAGGCCATTTTGCGAAGGTTTTTTTCTAGTTTTTGGTATTGCTTGTTTATCATCGACCAAAGTCAAAGAAGGGGTAGATACAAAGGATTTCAATTTTTGAGACTATATTCATTTTCTATAATTTGTCGTTGTCGTTGTCCTATTTTACTCATTATTGTCGTCGAGGTCGGAACTCTGCCGAGGCCGAGGGAGTCATTGTCGTCCTCGGTGCGGCCAGGGAGCCGTTGTCGTCGTCGTCGAGGCCAAAGGAGTCTTCATTGTCCTCGCTCACGAGGTTGATGGTGGCATCAGCCATCGAAGCGATGACTGTGTCGTACAACCCTGGCGTGTCAATTGGGTCGTCCGGGTAGCGGCCGATTCACGCACCGCTAAGAGAAGCCTCGGAAATTCTTTGGGTTGCCGGCTCACTGGCATTGCCCTCTTATAGGCGGTAAAAATGCCAACAGTCCCCCCACTTGCGCCTTGCAGCTCACCTATTCCCAATGAAAGCGTGCGCCGTAAACGCTTGGATTACCCAAATTTTATTGATGAGCAATCCCGTATTAAGTGGGCACTATATCTGTTTTGACAGGATGGGCCAATGGGGCTTGTCCTCGAAGCACGGAACAAGCGATGTGAAAATAGTTCAAAACACCGAAGGGTCAAGTCTGACGCTTCGCCGAAAAAAGTGTTCAAGAATAGACAATATTCTTATTTTTTATATATCCTGCCTTCGTGGCTAAGGGTTGTGTTAATTATGCAAAGACGAATGCAGTTCTTTTACGGAGGAAAGATGATATGTATTATTCAAGGAACCTGCCTCGCAATGCCGAAGATAATCTGCACGCCGAACACATTGTCATTGAAGACTAGTTCAGGGGTTACTGAGGGATTCCTGGACTAAGGGGTCCTTGGGCGTCCGGTCTATTGCATTTTCACCACTAGACATGTAGCTGCAAAGTATTGTAACCCAACTTGAACTTTATGGGAACACAATTACTGCAGCTGCTTGTCGGGCCAGTTGCTCTTCATCACTAGACATGCAACTGGAGGTGTTGTAACCCGACTACAACTGCACAGGGCATAAAGCTACTACAACTTGGATTGGCAAGGGAGTTTATCGGGGCCACTTGCATGTCCACCATTAAACATGTGGTTGTAAGCATTACCACCCGACTGCAACTGCACGAGCACAACATGACTAAAACTGGGTTTGGACAAGGGTTGTCAGGCCAGTTGCATGTCCATCACTAGACATGCAACCATAAGTGTTGTAACCCGATTGAAACTGCACGGACATAAAGCGACTGCAACTGGGTCAGGAGGGGAGTTTGCAAGTACTTGTTGCATGTCCACCATTAGACATGAAACTACAAGTGATGCACCCCAGCTGCAACTTCAAGTATTGGTTTTCTTAGTTTTCACCGTTTCCTTTTATTTTCTTTCCTTTTGTTCATCTTTCTTTGTTTCTTTCTTTGGGTTTCATTCTTTTTCTTCGGTTTTATTCATTTGTCTTTTTTTCACTGGTTTCATTCTGTTTTCTTTGGGTTTTTTCTTGCTTACTTTTTATGTGTTTTTCTTTATGGTTTCCATCGGTTTCTTTCGTTTTAGAACCTTTTTAATTGACTTTTTTTTTGTTTTCTATGAACTATTTGTATCATTTTTCCTTGGTTTTATATGTACATTTTTCAAGTACATGTGAAACATTATTTTTTAATATGCTAAATAATTTAAAATACATAATTAATATTTTAGAAATAATTTTTTTATATATACATTTTTTGTATATATCAATACCTTTTTATACGTGCTAATCTTTTCAATACATGGTTAGCATTTTTAAATACAATGATTAACTTTTCTTTGAAATACAATTTTATACACGTTGTACATTTTTCATATATGTTTGAAACATTTATTTGATATATGGTTGTGTTTTTTCATATACATGATTAAACTTTTCTTAATGATGTCACATACATTTTTTGAAATGCGTGAACATTTTCTAAATTTGTATACGTTAACATTATTTAAAATATATGAACTTACCTGGAACCTACTTGGCCAGGCCCCTTCATGACGCCCTGATGTGAGCACTCGCCCCAAGGCGTAGGCACGCCCATCGCTGTATATCCGCCCGCTCGCTACCGTTTTCTTCCTTTTCTTCCCTTTTTTGTTTCTTTTTAGTTTTTCTTTGTATTTTCACCGTGTTTCTTTGTTTCTTTTTCCCCTTAATTACACATTGTTTTTCTTTGTTTTTCCACTCGATTTCTTTGGTTCTTTATTTCTCCATTGTATTTTCGGTTCTTTTTGTTTCTTTCTTTGTTTTTTCGTATTCCTTGATTTTCTTGGCTTTGCTTTCTGTTTCTTTGTCGATTTTAATCAGATTTTTAACACAAGTCTTCTTGTTCTTTCCTATGAACACTTTCTTAATACAAAGTTACATTTTCCAAAATACACAATGTACATTTTA
>NC_041381.1:522160585-522176377 GCF_002162155.2 Triticum dicoccoides | reverse complement strand
ATTGAAAAAAATCACAAACATTTGTTGTAAACACATGAATAATTTGTTAAACTGTCACGTACAATTTTTCAATAGAAATAAGTATTTCTTAACCTACTGGAACATTTTTTTACATTGCATAAACTTTTACTAATGTCACAAACATTTTTTTGAGTAGCCAAAATTGTTTTGAGAAAATGTCAATTGTATTTTTCAATGATATGAAACGTGTGTTTACATTGTGCAAATGTTTATTTTTTACATTGTATTTTCTTTTGCAAATGTCCAAAAAAAATTCTTTTAAAATACCACATACGTTTACAAAACATTCTTTTTAAATTACGCAAACATTTTCTGCACATTGCATAATTTTTTTTCAAATTTCATGTACATTTTTCAAAACACTTGACATTATTTTCTAACACACACACACACACACATACACATAACATTATTTCCACTAAGTCACTTTCCCGCTCCATCATACAAAAACGGGGTATTATTCATCTTGCCCATGAGGCATGGTGCACATGTTTCAAATGATTCGTAATCAAGTGATTTCAAAAGTTCATTAGCATGAAGTTTACAACAATATGACCTAAGCGGTAGTGCCACAAGTATGTGGTAATATCATCATTAACTTTGCATCTTTTGGCATTAATATTATGAATATGTGGATCACTACGATCAAGATTCAAGAAGAATAAACCATTCACATGGGATGCATGACTATAAAAGATATTACTCATATAGATAGAACAACCATTATTTGTTTGACTTAAATGAATAACCGTCTCGCAATAAACAAGATCCAGATATAATGTTCATGCTTAACACAGGCACCAAATAACAATGATTCATGTTTGAAACTAATCTCGAAGATAGACATAGAGGAAGCATGCCGGCGACGATCACATCAACTTTGGAGCCATTTCCAACGCGCATCGTCATCTCATCCTTAGCTTGTCTCTGTTTATTCCACAGCTCATGTTTCGAGTTACAAATATTAGCAACCGAACCAGTATCAAATACCCAGGCTACTAATAGCACTAGTAAGGTACACATTAGTAACATGTATATCAAATATACCTTTGTTGATGTTGTCGGTCTTCTT
Organism: Triticum dicoccoides; assembly: GCF_002162155.2. NCBI lineage: Eukaryota > Viridiplantae > Streptophyta > Magnoliopsida > Poales > Poaceae > Triticum > Triticum dicoccoides. Next base: position 522,175,284 of record NC_041381.1, on the reverse strand, counting down.
ATCTGCCAAGTACTTGGGGCAGTTCCGCTTCCAATGGCCATTCCCCTTGCAGTAAAAGCACTCAGTCTCACGTTTGGGTTCTTCACGGGAGCGACAAGTAGCTTGCCATTCTTCTTGAAGTTTCCTTTCTTTCCTTTGCCTTTCTTCCTAAAACTGGTGGTCTTGTTGACCATCGACACTTGATACTCTTTCATGATTTTTTTGCTTCCGCGACCTTAATCATTGCGAAGAGCTCTGGATTGTAGTCTCCATCCCTTGCATATTATAGTTCATCACAAAGCCTTTGTAGTTTGGTGGTCTTGGGACCGAGAGTATATCGCCCAAAGGGGGTGAATGGGTGAAAGGATCGAGATGGACCTAGAGGGGGGGTGAATAGGCAATAATGCGGAATATGAAAGTGAGCCTAACAATTGCAAGTGAGTACTAATTACTAAGCAAGTAACACAAGCACACAAGATACAAACCTCAATATGATGTAAGTAAGTGCAAAGAGACAAGTAACCACAAGTAGAGAGTTAGGGCTAGGGATAACCGCAACTCCGGGAGACGAGGATGTATGCCGATGTTCACTTCCTTGGAGGGAAGCTAGTCACCGTTAGAGAGGTGGATGTTACCACGAAGGCACACCAACGCCACGAAGGCTCACCCTATTCTCCCTTTGAGACAACACCACGGAGGCGCTTCTCAACCACTAATGGTAGACCTTGGGGTGATCTCCAAACCCTTACAAACTTTCCGGGGTAATCACAAAGGTTGATTCCTCTCCGAAAGACTCCTACCTCCTAGGAGTCTCCAACCTCCAAGGGTAATAAGAACGTTGGGGATAAGCTCAAGACTTGCTCAAATCACAAATTCCTTTGGTGCAAAGAAAGGTAAGGAGTGGATCTATGACTTGATCGGAGAACTTCTCTCAAAGACTCCTAAATCACTTGGGGATCTAGGATTTGATGTAGGTGATTGAGAGAGAGAGAGAGTAAAGAGTGTTCTTGGAAAGCTCAAAGTGAATGGTCAACCTTATCCCGTGGAGGGGATATATATATATATATATATATATATATATATATATATATATATATATATATATATATATATAGTGGGTATGTAAAAGTGACCGTTTGGGGACACTTTAATGCATAGGACAGGTCGGACGTCCGGTGGCACAAATGAGTCCGGATGTCCGACACTTATCGGTCGTCCGTCCATTGGAAATATATAAGCCACGGATCAGTGCACAGGATACGGACGTCCGAGACGTGCCGGACATCCGGAGCCCGGACGACCGGAGAAGCTCGGAAATCCGTAAATACGGTTCTGTGGTGAAATTGTCGGACGTCCGAGACCTGCCGGATATTCGGAGGTCGGACATCCGGAGAGTTCCGGAAATCCGTAAATATTATTCTATGAAGGAACACCGAATGACCGGAGGGAGCCGGACATCTGGACAGCTGAGAGGGATCGGACATCCATAGAGTACCGGATGTCCGGAGAGAGAGAATAGGAGTTGTGGGTTTTGAGCAAGTCTTTAACTAATCCAACGATCCCCTCTTAATAGTGTGGGATCCCTATACTCAAGAACAAACCGTAAATAAAGCTAATGTCTTGTATCTCCATTCTTGAGTTATATGCATATCGTCCCAGTCATGATCCACACACATGGTCTTTGAGACATAATCCTGAGATATACTTGACAAACATGATTAGTCCCTAACATACATCTTGTCATCAACATCAAAATATGATTAAGAGCATGATTGCACTATCAATCTCCCCCTTTTTGGTAGTTGATGACAACATATACGCACACACACAAAAGATAGTAATCGAAAGGATTTGTTGTGGAGCTCAATAATCAAGAATAAGCAAGGAAGGAGCTCCCCCTCAATATGATACCATAAAGACTAAAACATGAAGAGGGCTCCCCTTCAAAATGATATCAATGCAACTAAATCTCATACACAAGATACTCAAGAAGTAAGCTCAATATAGACTTATAACTCATAGCATGGAACATAAGTTTCGACAATCTCATACACAAGTTCGATACAAGCTAATCCACAATCATAGCAATGAGTTCGATTACATGCATAGAGCCTACTCCCCCTTGGCATCAAATATCCAAAAATTAAGAAAACAAGGGGGAAACATAACAGCATCAGAGATCATCCTCCTCATCATCATCATGAGCACCACTGCCACTCGCCTCGTCGAAGAAATTAGCCCACTCAGGACCCGAGGGGAAACCAAAATCAGAAGGAGGCTCGTCAGGAAGGCGTTCATCGTCACTCACATCATACTCTCCGGAGCCTCTTAAACGAGACTTCATAGCGTTCTTGGAAGTGACCATGCAAGTGACAACATCATGATGTTGGGAGCAATGAAAGGCGAACATCTTCATCATTGCAGAGTGAGCCTTCCCAAGAAAGCGAGCAATGCGCCCAAAGGGTGCAGAACTTGAAGGAGAATGGGCAGTATGAGATGGAACACTAGCTGCGGTGCGATGAGCAGGAGCATTAGGAGGAGGAACATAATCGTCCGCCATGTGAGCTGGAATGACCCATCGCTCATGCACGTGAGTGCGGGCAATGGGAAAAGAAGCGACACTCTCGATAAAAGCCTGAAGGAAGGGGCATGAGGAAAGGCCCGCTTGTGCTAAAGGCTAGCGAGGCGAATCTCATACCATAGAAAGTGTGGAACATTTATCTTCCCTTTTGGGGATGCAAAGAGGCGATGCATGAGATCAATGCAATAGCTACTGCACAAGCCTTTGTCACCCATCTTGGATAGATGGTGCGGATGACACACTGATAGATGATGTAAAAAGGGGAGCGCCAAGTGGAGACTTGGTTCAGAACTTTTTGTTTCTCTATGTTAGTTAAAGTGGGTATCGGTTTGATAAGATCCGCAGAAACCTCAATGCCCTTGTGCCTATGGTTGGGGTCATCCTTGTGGATTTTGAACCCGGTGTCAGGAAACCCAAGGGCATTAACAAATCAAGCATAAGATGCTGCGAGCACAGCGTCGGAGGTCATGAAAAAGCATGTGGCATAGAATTGATGAATGGCAGCTTGGTTAAAGTCATGTTGAAATGCAAATGGAGCAGCGAGATTAGATGACTCAATGAGCTCAATAGCACCCAGATATTTTTCCGGATGAGTGCGAATATGTTGTAGGTCAATGCAGACATGGAGAGACAAGCCTTTAGGAATGACAATAGTGGTAAAGATGTCGGCTTGAACATTAGTGCGAAAAGGACTATCCTGAGAATCCCTAACAACAGTAAACTGATCAACATCACAACGCAACTTAAGATAAGATCCAACGAGAACCTCGTTGAACCACTTAACATGGCGGCCAAGTGGTAAAGGGGGCTCAAGGGAGATATGACGAGCATCACCGTGGGGTTGCACTGGAGGAGGAGGAGGATGGAAAGTGGGACGACGAGTTCCCGGCTTGGGTGCAGAGACGCGAACACCAACAAACAGGGTCGGTTCCACCTCCTCAAGTTCATCCTCAAAGTCCGATCCCTCTGAGGAGTAGTTGCTGGACGAGCTGTGAGGACGGGCGACACATTTCCGAGGACGAGCCTACTCCTGTGAGTCATCGGAGCCACCGCGATGATACGAATGAGCCGGCCGACCGGTGACTTGCTTGCGTGCGGAGTTCTTGGTCTTAGGCATCACGACCTAGGGGAGAAGGAAGACACAAATCAACACCCCACCATAGATCGATGAATCGATGCATGAGGGAGAGAAAATAGGGCCTACCTTGGAGTGAGGAACACGGAGGAAGCTGGCGACCGGAGCAAATCAGGTACGACCACCGAAGCTTGAGCGGAGACAGAGATGAACAGAGGAAACCGCGGCGAGGGGCGAGGCCACGTCGCGGAACCTGGGCAGGGAGTGGCCCTGGCGAGGGGCACGACAGCGTGTGGCTGCGGTGAGGAGCCGCAGAACAGGAGTGTGCGGCGGTGGGGAGCAGAAGACAGGAGCGGCGGCGGCGTCGGTGGGCAAGTGGATTAGGGTAATTGGCCCGAAAACCTACCCCGCGCTATATATATGAGCCTGTGAAAATGACCGGACGACCGGAGCGTACGGACAACCGATGTCGAATAAAGGTCTGGACGACCGGACATGCACGGACGACCGGCGCCTGGGCCAGGAAAAAGAAGTATAACATAGAGGATTTTACGGACGACCGTGAGACCTCGGACGTCCGACGCCTAGGCCAGGGACCAGAGAGGATTTTACGGACGTCCGGATAGGTCGGACGACCAGGCAGAGTTCAACAGAGAAGATTTTACAGACGTCCGAAGGTCTACGGACGTCCGGAGGTCTACGGACGTCCGGGGTTTGCGAAACGCTCGGACGTCGGGTAAGCCACAGACGTCCGGCGCCAGAATTGGAGAGAGGACTAGGTGCAATTGTATGAGCTACTGATCATGATGAGGAGATGATGTATACCGTTCATAGTAAGAATTTCTTATTAAGTAACCAGTACCCTATCCCAATTAATAATAATCATATATCACTCCAATATTGTTCTAATGATACGAGTGGTGGCTACTGCCACCATGTATGAGTATACGTGACATGACACGGAAAGATTTGAACTTTGAGTGCATAATCACTACTCCATCATGGAAAGCACCATAGTTAGATGTTATGGTACCTTTGAGAGTGTTTGTTCGGTTTATGCATTTCATAGGATGAGGATACTCATGAGTTGAGTGTCTCCCCCTACGTATATGCCTACATCGAGACAAGACATTAATTTTATGCATGAATGGGTACTAGATTTCACATAATATTGTCAAGCTCCAAGATACCAAGTTCACGCCTAAGTCGACAAAACCTTGCTTCATCCAATGGTTTGGTGAAAATATCCGCTAGTTGCAAATCTGTACCAATGTGATCAATGTGAATATCACCCTTCTCAACATGATCTCTCAAGAAGTGATACCTAATATCAATGTGCTTGGTGCGGAGATGATCCTTGGGGTTCTCAGCAATGTTGATGGCACTTTCATTATCACATAGAAGAGGCACATGTCTATAGGTGATACTGTAATCCTTCAAAGTTTGCCTCATCCATAATAACTGAGTTACACAACTGGCGGCAGCAATGTATTCAGCTTCTGCGATAGAGAGGGCAATACAACTTTGTTTCTTCGAGGACCAACTTACCAAGGAGCGTCCAAGAAACTGACATGCACCGGATGTGGACATACGATCCACTTTGTCTCCAGCCGAATCCGCATCCGTTTTCCCAATGAGATCAAACTTAGCATCCTTGGGGTACCATAGACCCAACTTTGGGGTGTGAACAAGGTATCTAAGAATATGCTTAACCGCCTTATGATGACTTTCCCTAGGGGAAGCTTGAAATCTAGCACACATGCATACACTAAACATAATGTCTGGTCTAGATGCACAAAGATAAAGCAACGAGCCAATCATAGAGCGGTATTTAGATGGGTCTAAGGGGATACCGTTTGTGTCTTCAGTGAGTGTTATTTTGGTTGGCATGGGTGTCTTGCATGGACTAGCATCAGACATACCAAACTTCTCTAGGATACCCTTGAGGTATTTTTCTTGAGACAAGAAAATTCCTTCTTGAAATTGTTGAATTTGAAATCCGAGGAAGAACTTCAAATCTGCATTGAGTGACATTTCAAAATTCTTAGTCATTGAAGCCGCAAACTTCTTGCACAAATGAATGTTTGGAGAACCAAAAATGATATCATCTGCATAGATTTGGCATAAGATCAAATCACCCTTATCCCTCTTAGTAAAAAGAGTGGGATCGATCACCCCTCTCACAAAACCATCATCGAGTAGAAACTTCTTTAAATGATCATACCAAGCACGAGGTGCTTGTTTGAGGCCATACAAAGCCTTATGAAGTTTGTACACATAGTCTTTGTGATCGGGATCAACGAACCCAGGTGGTTTTGACACATATACTTCTTGTAGAGGACCGTTAAGGAAAGCACTCTTCACATCCATTTGATGTAATGTAAAGCCATTGAAAGCGGCATAAGCAAGTAAGATGTGAATGGATTCAAGACGGGCAACGGGGGAAAAGGTCTCACCAAAGTCCAAACCTTCAACTTGTGAGTACCCTTGCGCCACTAACCTTGCCTTGTTGCGGATGATTACACCATTCTCATCTTGTTTGTTCTTGAAAATCCATTTTGTTCCAATGACGTTGTGCTCGGTAGGTGGCCTCTTGACTAATGACCACACTTGGTTGCGTTCAAAACTGTTCAACTCTTCTTGCATAGCAACAAGCCAATCGTTGTCCATCAATGCATCTTGTACCTTAAGGGGCTCAACACTAGACACAAACGAGAAGTGAGCACAAAAGTTTGTCAAATGTTTACGAGTGACTCTACCTTCCGATATGCCGGTGAGAATTTTGTCAACATCAACACAACCGGCCACTCGAGGCATGATGGAGGTAAGGGTTTCACGAGGTTCAACTTCATGTCCATCGTCCATGTCCTCAACATATGGATCATTAATGTGTGGATGAAGATCTTCTTGTTCATATTGCATTTGTTGAGGTTCATCATCAACGATTGGACTTGCTTGTTCTTGCCCTTGATGATGATCTTGTTCTTGACGATTATCATGAAGAGAAACTTGATCATCTTCTTCTACTTGGGCTAAGGGCATCGGTTGAGCAATAGGAACTTGTGAAGGTATGGGTGTTGAAGTAGTTTGATGATGTGTGAGACTTCCATCTTCTTCTTCATCATCATGAGGTTCTTTTTCCATAGGAAGAAGTGCACCAACACCCATGGTCAAAATATCTTGAGAGGTATGATCTTCACCTGCATCACTTAGATCAACTTGCTCCCCATGGGAGCCATTAAATTCATCAAACACCACGTCACAAGTTTCTACAACACATCGGGATTTGTTGTAGACTCTATAGGCGTGAGAGTTTGATCCATAGCCAACAAATATGCCCCCAATCGTTTTGGATTGAAATTTTCCTAACCGTTCTCTTTTGTTAAGGATGAAACATTTGCAGCTTGTTCCCAGTTAGAAGCTCATATGGAGTCTTTTCCAATATAGTACGGAGGAAGAGCCGGTTTGATGCATGGCATGCGGTGTTGACAGCGTCGGCCCAAAAACTATGTGGTGACTTGTATTTATCCAACATGGAACTTGCCATCTCTACAAGTGTACGGTTTTTCCTTTCGGCGACACCATTTTGCTTAGGAGTGTATGGAGCTGAGTATTGATGCTCAATCCCTTCATCACTAAGGAATTCTTCCAAGGTATAGTTCTTGAATTCAAAGCCATTGTCACTTCTTATTGCTAAGATTTCTTTGTCAAATTTCCGTTGTGCTTGCTGGGCAAAATCAATGAAGGTGATCTTCATCTCGTCCTTGGACTTGAGGAAGAACACCCATGTATATCTTGAGTAATCATCAACAATGACAAGTCCATACTTTTTCCCACCAAGACTATCCCATGACGGAGGCCCAAAGAGATCCACATGAATGAGCTCCAGGGGCCTTGAAGTAGACACAATGTTCTTGGGTGGGTGCTTTGATTGATGTTGCTTCCCGGTAATGCATGCACTACACACACGATCTTTCTCAAAAGAGACATTGGTTAGTCCAAGGATGTGATTCCCTTTTAAGAGCTCTTGAAGAATTCTCATGCCGACATGGGCTAGCCGGCGATGCCATAGCCACCCCTTGTCGGCCTTGGCCATTAGACAAGTTGCATGGGATGTGCTCTCTTTCGAGAAATCAACCGGGTAAAGGTTGCCATCCAACTCTCCAACAAAGGCCACTTCAAGAGTATCTCTCTTAAAGACTTTCACATCCGTTAGTCCAAAGAGTGTATCATAACCAACAGATGCCAATTGGCGAACAGAAAGTAAATGATATTTAAGGGATTGGACAAGCATGACATTTGCAAGAGACATGTCATTTGTGATAGCCACCTTACCCAACCCGAGTACATGTCCTTTTGAACCTCCACCAAACATAATGCTCATGAAAGGTTAAATAGCTTCCATGAAATCATAGAGCAATTTGCTATCTCCGGTCATGTGATTTGTACATCCACTATCAATCACCCATTTCACTCCACCGGAGAAGTCAACCTACACACAATTAAGACTTGGTTAGAGGCACCCATTTTGCAATGGGACCTCTCAAGTTAGTCACAAGGTTCTTAGGGACCCAAATAGCATAGAACCGGAATCCATTTCGAGGACCAACAATTTTTTCATAAACTTCTCCATCCTTGGTCTTACGAAGTACATAGGATGGAGGCATGAACTCTTTAGGCTTGTTGAGAGTGGGCATGCCCCTTGTGGCCTTCCCACTCACAACCTTACATTTCTCCTTGTGCCCTTCTCGTACAAATGTTTCCTTTAGAGGGGTTGTGCACTTTTGAGAGGACGTCTTCTTCTTGCTTGTTCTTGGGTCAAACCCAAGTCCCTCTTTGGCAAACACCTCATTGTGTTGACTCAATATCTCATCAAGATTCTTTTGCCCTTGAGCACATGTCATGAGACCTTTCTCGATTTGAGCCTTGAGAAAGCTATTTTCCTCAAGAATAGATGCTAGATCACTACTAGAGTTACTAGTACAAGCATCAACATTGATAATAGGAGAAGAGTAAGCCTTGGATAGAGTTTCAAGATAAGTAAGTTTGAGTGTTTCAAAACTCTTTGTAAGAACGGTGAGCTCTCCTTCCTTAGTCTTGAGAGACAGGGATAGAAGCTCACAATCCTTAGAGAGAGAAGCATGAGACTTCACAAGCTTACTTTTATCATTCATCGACTCTTCGCAAAAGTCAATAGCCTTTTTCAAGGAGGCAAGATCATCAGTATGAACATCAATATTTGCACCAATTTTTAAGCATAGTTCATCATTTCGTGCTTCCTCATATTGGACTTTCCGCTCAAGGATTTCACATTTTTCCTTTTCCTAGGTGACGAGGGTTTCGAGTTCCATAATGGTGATGGTGTGCTTACTCACCATCTCCATAAGCATGTGAAACATAGTGAGCTTCTTTCCTTTGAGGGAACACATGAACTTATTAAGTTTAGCAAGCATAGGATCATCTAGATCATCATCCTCATAGCTATCCTCCGCATCAAGATACTCATCACTAGGAGTAGAAGGAGTGAAAAGAGGAGGATTTGATCGTGGAGTTGCCTTGACCTTCTCAGGAGAGCTTTGGGCCTCTCCATCTTCTACCACGGCCTTTGCCATTAGACACTTGTGAGAGTTGCCCTTGTAATCCTTCATGTAGTTGTAGGTGACCACATCACCACTCTTGTTTACTAACATCAAGGTGTTTTGAGAGTCTTGAGCAACTCCAGCAACACCACTAACATCATCCGGATCGGATTCTTCTTGAGCAACCATTGCTTTCCCATCTCTCTTCTTGAGCTTGGAGTTCAACGGATTTGGCAACTTCTTCTTAGGAAAGGTCTTGGGAAACCTTGGTTTATCTTCTCTCTTCTCATAAGGGCACTCATTGGAGAAGTGGTTGGTTTCCTCACAGTTGTAGCATTTTCTTACTTTCTTCTTTTGAAATCTTCCCTTGAACTTTCCCGTGCTAAACTTCTTGACAAAGAGAGACATGTCTTCATATGAAGGACCCTCATCAGATTCAATCTCATCACCATCTTCATCATCATCATCATCATCTTCTTCCTCACTTTGCTCATGTTCACATACAAGCTTGGCCTTCAATGCAAGATTGATCTTTGATGATGGGGTACCATGCATGGCAAGATGTTTTGTGGCATTAGCCTTTGACTCTTAAAATAGTTGGAAGGTGGATATGATGTCATCTATAGTCATTTCCTTGAAGGTATGGTGTTGTCTTATGTCCCACACCATTTTATGGTGATATGGGGCGAGAGCATGAAGCAACTTATCCACAAGGAATTGCTTAGTCATGTTGAATCCATCTTGTGTCTTGTCACACTCACATGACTCAATGTCGGCAGTGAGTGTCATGAGGCGCTCATGGAGTTGATTGGGGGTTTCACCTTTCTCCATACAAATTTTTTGCAATTGCCCCTTCGCAGTTTCATATTGAGCACTCCGGAGGGTAGAGGTGCCAGTCTTGGATATTATAAAAACTTTGCCATAGTTCCTTGGCACTTGTGATGTGTATGAACGGTCTCCTTTGCTTTTCATCCATACCTCTCTTTATACACATGATTGCAGTGTCATTGAGATTCTTGTCATAAATTTCTCTTGGTGTAGGGTTCTTTGGCAACCACATGATAGCCATACTCCAAGATCTCCAGCATCTCATCATTTCCATGTCGAAGATGATCCTGCATAGCAACTCTTCACAAAGCAAAATCGGAAGTGGAACTTAGTAAAGGAGGTTTGCCTTGAGGATTATATCTTGGTTTCTCAACCTGAGGTCTTGCATAAAGCCAAGGAACACTGGTGTGTTCATTGCTGGGAGGTTGTTGACCAAGTGACGGAGTAGGCACAGTTGGCCTCAAAGTCGCACCACCCGAGAGTGGTGCAAGCATCGTGGAGAACGTGGCTAATCTTAGTTGGACCGAGGCCTCAAGAGAAGCCTCATGCTCCTCTTTTTGCTTAGCAAGGGCCCGTTCCAGATCCTCAGATGTAAACGACTTGACTTCAGAAGAAGCCTCGCCTTTATCCATAGGATCTGCAACCAGGGGAGTCCCATCCGGGTTCATCTCGTTCTAGGGCGGTTAAGCTACAAGAATAGAGCACGAGGCTCTGATACCAATTGATAGGATAGAGATGGACCTAGAGGAGGGGGTGGTGAATAGGTACAATTACAAATTTTAATTATTCCTTAGCAATTTTAGGCAACAATGCGGAATATGAAAGTGAGCATAACAATTGCAAGTGAGTACTAAGTACTAAGCAAGTAACACAAGCACACAAGATAGCAACCTCAATATGATGTAAGTAAGTGCAAAGAGACAAGTAACCACAAGTAGAGAGTTAGAGTTAGGGATAACCGCAACTCTGGTAGACGAGGATGTATGCTGATGTTCACTTCCTTGGAGGGAAGCTAGTCACCGTTAGAGAGGTGGATGTTACCACGAAGGCACACCAACGCCACGAAGGCTCACCCTATTCTCCCTTTGAGACAACACCACGGAGGCATTTCTCAACCACTAATGGTAGACCTTGGGGTGATCTCCAAACCCTTACAAACTTTCCGGGGGTAATCACAAAGGTTGATTCCTCTCCGAAAGACTCCTACCGCCTAGGAGTCTCCAACCTCCAAGAGTAATAAGAACGTTGGGATAAGCTCAAGACTTGCTCAAATCACAAATTCCTTTGGTGCAAAAAAAGGGAAGGAGTGGATCTATCACTTGATCGGAGAACTTCTCTCAAAGACTCCTAAATCACTTGGGGATTTAGGATTTGATGTAGGTGATTGAGAGAGAGAGAGAGTGAGGAGTGTTCATGGCAAGCTCAAAGTGAATGGTCAACCTTATCCCGTGGAGGGGAGAGGTATATATATAGTGGGTATGTAAAAGTGACCGTTTGGGGACACTTTAATGCACAGGACAGGTCGGATGTCCGGACCATACCAGACATCCGGTGGCACAAATGAGTCCGGACGTTCGACACTTATCGGTCGTCCGGGCACTGGAAATATATAAGCCACGGATCAGTGCACAGGATACGGACGTCCGAGACGTGCCGGACGTCCGGAGCCCGGACGACCGGAGAAGCCCGGAAATCCGTAAATACGATTCTGTGGTGAAAGTGTCGGACGTCCGAGACCTGCCGGACATCCGGAGGTCGGACGTCCGGAGAGTTCCAGAAATCCGTAAATATTATTCTGTAAAGGAACACCGGACGACCGGAGGGAGCCGGACGTCCGGACAGCTGAGAGGGATCGGACGTTCGTAGAGTACCGGACGTCCGGAGAGAGACAATAGGAGGTTTTGGTTTTGAGCAAGTCTTTAACTAATCCAATGATCCCCTCTTAATAGTGCGGGATCCCTATACTCAAGAGCAAACCATAAATAAAGCTAATGTCTTGTATCTCCATTCTTTAGTTATATGCATATCGTCCCAGTCATGATCCACACACATGGTCTTTGAGACATAATCCTAAGATATACTTGATAAACATGATTAGTCCCTAACATACATGTTTTCATCAACATCAAAATATGATTAAGGGCATGATTGCACTTTCAATTGGAGATTCAAAAATTCTTGCAAATGTTTTGAACAGATCCCAAACACAGCAGCAGAAATAAGGTTTGGTAGATATAACCTTCAAACAAGCACTTCATATAGGAACATATCTATAGAGGTACGAAGCAATAATGGTACGAGCATAGGATAGCACAGGTTTGGCAATGATGATGGTAAAGCAATATGCTACCAGATGCAGCAGCATGAGAGCGAACAAGATAGGAACTACAAAAGAAAATGCATAACAAAGAGAAAGAAGGTAACACATAAAAAAGATCAAAGTAACGAACAACAACGAAATGAATACTACGTCTTCACTTTGTCTTCGACTTCCACTCGCTACAGTCACTTTTCTTCGGACAAGAGCTCCGAACCAATTGCTCTGCTTCAGCAATAAATTTTCGAGGGGTTAACTCCTTCACATCAATCTTCTTGTCTACTTGTCTTCAACAGATGTAGCTCAGTCTTCTCTGCAATGCAGATATTCTTTGGTGAAGTTCCTCGAACTTAGCATCGGAGACATCGTTCTCTTCGGTTCTGCATGGACAAGTACTCTCTGTGTGCACTAGCAAACAAATCAGTTTGTTCCTATTTCTGCCAACAATCTGCAAAACACAAGAGAGTAAATATTGCACCAACAGGTGGCAGTGATTGAAGAACCCAGTCGATCGCTACTTCATCTGGAAGATTAACACCCAGTTGATTCAAGCGGTTGAAGTACCCAAACATTTTGAGTACGTGCTCGCTAACGGAGCTATTCTCTTCCATCTTGCAGCTAAAGAACTTCTCGGAGGCGTCATACCTCTCGACCCGGGCTTGAGCCTGAAATACCAATTTCAGCGCCTAGCACATCTCATATGCTCCATGGTGCTCAAAACGTCTTTGGAGCCCCGGTTCTAAGCCATAAAGCATGTCGCACTGAACTATCGAGTAGTCATCATAACAAGCCTGCCACACGTTCACAACATCCACAGACGATGCTGGAGGGGGTCGCACACCGAGCAGTGCATCAAGGACATAAGCCTTTTGTGCAGTAGTGAGGATAATCCACAAATTACGGACCCAATCCGCATAGTTGCTTCCATAATCTTTCAACTTAGCTTTATCTAGGAACACGTTAAAATTCATGGGAGCTATAGCGCAAGCCATTGATCTGCAACATTAATTTGCAGAGATAATTAGATTATGTTCATGATAATTAGTTCAGCTAATCAAATTACTATTGAACTCACACTTAAATCAACATCCCTCAAGTTGTCTTAGTGTTTACATGATCCAAATCAACTAACCCGTGTCCAATCATCACGTGAGATGGGGTGGTCATCAATGGTGAACATCTCCATGTTGATCATATCTACTATATGACTCATGTTTGACGTTTCAGTCCTCCGTGTTCCGAGGCTATGTCTGTACATGTTAGGCTCGTCATGTTTAACCCAATCATTCTGCATGTGCAAAACTGGCTTACACCCATTGTATGCGAACGAAGCGTCTATCACACTCGATCATCACGAGGTGCTTCAGCACGACAAAGTTTTGCAACGGTGCATACTTAGGGAGAATGTTTTTATCTTGAAATTAAGTGAAGGGATCATCTTATAATGCTATCATCGTCCTAAGCAAAATAAGATGCATAAAAGGGATAAACATCACATGCAATCAATATATGTGACATGATATGGCCATTATCATCTCATGCATTTGATATCCATGTCCAAAGCACCAGCATGATCTCCATCATCACTGGCATGACACCATGATCTCCATCATCATGTCGTCACGTGGTTGTCTCCGCCAACCATTGTTTCTACAACTATTGCTAACACATAGTGATAAACTAAAGAAATTACATGGCGTTTAATGATTGGCATGTAGGCCATACAATAAATTATAGACAAACCTATGGCTCTTGCCGGTTCCATACTCATCGACATGCACACTACTGGAATCTGGCATTTTGCCGTCTACCTCCTCTTTGCCGCCCGCTTCCACAAAGCTGACGGCAAAAAAAGGGCTGGTGGCAAAATGGATATTTGACGTCAGCTGCTTCTTTGCCGTCAGCCAGCTGACGACAAAGAGCTAGAAGGCAAACGACAAAGAGCCAGGTGGGCCCCACAGGGCACGGCGTGGCTAGGTCGGCCTATTTGTCGTTAGCCTAATCTTTGCCGTCCGCCTGCCGAACCTTTGCCGTCCGCTGGCGGACGACAAAGAAAAGGGCCCAGCTAACGGCCGTATCCCCTTCTGCTATGCATGCCCTTTGCCGTCCGCTCGCATACGGCAAAGAACGTGCCCCCACTAATTAGTAACGACCGCCCCCTCTCTGTATCTCCGGCCCCACCCCACTGCTCTCTCCCCTCTCTCTCACCCCTCTCTCCACCCCGCACCCCCACTCACCCGTGCCCACACCGCCGCCGCCCGAACGCTGCCGCCGCCCCATCCCGCCGCAGCACCACCCCGCCGCCCCGAAGCCCTGCGGCCCCGTCGCCACCATCGCCCG
>NC_041381.1:522134208-522160220 GCF_002162155.2 Triticum dicoccoides | reverse complement strand
ATTCAAAATTTTCTACGCATCACCAAGATCATCTATGGAGATTCTAGCAACAAGAGAGAGAGGAGTGCATCTTCATACCCTTGAAGATCGCTAAGCGGAAGCGTTACAAAAACGTGGTCGGTGGAGTCGTTCATGAAGCAATTCAGATCGCGGCCGAATCCGATCTAAGCACTGAACAACGGTGCCTCCACGTTCAACACACGTATAGCCCGGGGACGTCTCCTCCTTCTTGATCCAGGAAGGGGACAGGAGAAGTTGAGGGAGAACTCCGATAGCACGACGGCATGGTGGTGATGGAGCTCGTGGTTCTCCGGCAGGGCTTCCCAAGCACTACGGAGGAGGAGGAGGTGTTGGAGGAGGGAGAGGGCTGCGCCAGGGGAAGGGTGCGGCTGCCCCCTCTCTCTCTCTCTCACTATATATAGGGGGAAGGGAGGAGGGGGAGGCGCCCTAGAGTTCCCTAGGGGAGGGGCGGCGGCCACAGGGGAAACCCTAGATGGGTTTGGGCGCCCCCACCCCCTAGGAAACTTGCCCCCCAAGCCGGGAGGGGAGGCTGCCCTAGGGGTGGCGCCCCCACCTCTCCTGGTTACGTGAGATGGGGTGGGAGGGGCGCTCAGCCCCTTAGTGGACACGCTGGTCATCACCTAGTACCCCCGGAACAATTCCGGACTCCAATACCCTTCGTCCAATATACCGATCTTCACCTCCGGACCATTCCGGAGCTCCTCGTCATGTCTGGGATCTCATCCGGGACTCCGAACAACCTTCGGTAACCACATACTATTTCCCATAACAACTCTACCATCAATGGACCATAAGTGTGTAGACCCTACGGGTTCGGGAACCATGCAGACATGACCGAGACGTTCTCCGATCAATAACCAACAGCGGGATCTGGATACCCATGTTGGCTCCCACATGTTCCACGATGATCTCATCGGATGAACCACGATGTCAAGGATTCAAGCAATCCCGTATGCAATTCCCTTTGTCAATCGGTATGTTACTTGCCCGAGATTCGATTATCGGTATCCCAATACCTCGTTCAATCTCGTTACCGGCAAGTCACTTTACTCGTTCCGTAATGCATGATCCCGTGACTAACTAGTTAGTCACATTGAGCTCATTATGATGATGCATTACCGAGTGGGCCCAGAGATACCTCTCCGTCATACGGAGTGACAAATCCCAGTCTCAATTCATGCCAACCCAACAGACACTTTCGAAGATACCTGTAGTGCACCTTTATAGTCACCCAGTTACGTTGTGATGTTTGGTACACCCAAAGCACTCCTACGGTATCCGGGACTTACACAATCTCATGGTCTAAGGAAATGATACTTGACATTAGAAATGCTTTAGCAAACGAACTACACGATCTTGTGCTATGCTTAGGATTGGGTCTTGTCCATCACATCATTCTCCTAATGATGTGATCCCGTTATCAATGACATCCAATGTCCATGGTCAGGAAACCATAACCATCTATTGATCAATGAGCTAGTCAACTAGAGGCTCACTAGGGACATGTTGTGGTCTATATATTCACACATGTATTACGGTTTCTAGTTAATACAATTATAGCATGAACAATAGACAATTATCATGAACAAGGAAATACAATAATAACCATTTTATTATTGCCTCTAGGGCATATTTCCAACAGTCTCCCACTTGCAATAGAGTCAATAATCAAGTTCACATCACTATGTGATTGTAATGAATCAACACCCATGGGGTTTGATCATATCTCGCTTGTGAGAGAGGTTATTAGTCAACGGATCTGAACCTTTCAGATCCGTGTGTGCTTTGCAAATCTCTATGTCATCTCCTAGATGCAGCTTCCACGCGCTACTTGGAGCTATTCCAAACAACCGCTCTACTATACGAATCCGGTTTACTACTCAGAGTCATCCGGATTAGTGTCAAAGTTTGCATCGACGTAACCCTTTACGACGAACTCTTTTACCACCTCCATAATCGAGAAAATTCCTTAGTTAACTAGTTACTAAGGATAAGTTTGACCACTGTCATGTGATCCATTCCTAGATCACACTTGTACCCCTTGACTGACTCATGGCAAGGCACACTTCAGGTGCGGTACACAGCATAGCATACTTTAGAGCCTACATCTAAAGCATAGGGGACGACCTTCGTCCTTTCTCTCTCTTCTGTCGTGGTCAGGTCTTGAGTCTTACTCAATACTAACACAGCCAAGAACTCCTTCTTTGCTGATCTATTTTGAACTCCTTCAAAATCTTGTCACGGTATGTGTTCGTTTGAAAGTACTATTAAGCGATTTTGATCTATCCTTATAGATCTTGATGCTCAATGTTCAACTAGCTTAATCCAGGTTTTCCATTGAAAAACACTTTTCAAATAACCCTATATGCTTTCCAGAAACTCTACATCATTTCTGATCAACAATATGTCAACAATATATACTCGTCGGAAATTCTATAGTGCTCCCACTCACTTCTTTGGAAATACAAGTTTCTCATAAACTTTGTATAAACACAAAATCTTTGATCATCTCATCAAAGTGTATATTCCAACTCCGAGATGCTTACTCCAGTCCTTAGAAGGATTGCTGGAGCTTTGCATACTTGATAGCATCTTTCGGGATTGTCAAAACCTTCTGGTTGTATCACACACAACCTTTACTCAAAAAAATCGTCGAGGAAACAATGTTTTGACATCCTATCTGCAAGATTTCATAAATAATGCAATAAGTGCTAATATAATTCCAACAGACTCTTAGCATCAATACGAATGAGAAAGTCTCATCGCAGTCAACTCCTTGAACTTGTCGAAAAACATCTTAACGACAAGTCGAGCTTTCTTAATGGTTACTTACCATCATTGTCCGTCTTCCTTTTAAAATCCATCTGTACCCAACAACCTTACGACCATCAAGTAGTTCTTCCAAAGTCTACACTTTGTTTTCATACATAGATCCTCTCTCGGATTTTATGGCCTCGAGCCATTTTTCGGAATCCGGGCCCACCATCGCTTCTCCATAGCTCGGAGGTTCATTGTTGTCTAGCAACATGACCTCCAAGACAGGATTACCGTACCACTCTGAAGCGGTACTTGTCCTTGTCGTCCTACGAGGTTTGGTAGTGAATTGATCCGAAGTTTCATGATCACTATCATCAACTTCCACTTCAATTGGTGTAGGTGCCATAGGAACAACTTCCTGTGCCCTGCTACACACTGGTTGAAGTGATGGTTCAATAACCTTATCAAGTCTCCACCATCCTCCCACTCAATACTTTCAAGAGAAACTTTTCCTCGAGAAAGGACCCGTTTAAGAAACAATCACTTTTGCTTCCAGATCTGAAATAGGAGGTATACCCAACTGTTTTGGGTGACCTATGAAGATGCAGTTATCCGTTTTGGGTTCGAGCTTACTAGGATGAAACTTTTTCACATAAGCATCGCAGCCCCAAACTTTTAAGAAACGACAGCTTAGGTTTCTCTAAACCATAGTTCATACGTTGTTATCTCAACGGAATTACGTGGTGCCGTATTTGAAGTGAATGCGGTTGTCTCTAATGCCTAACCCATAAACGATAGTGGTAGTTCAATAAGAGACATCATGGTATGCACCATATCCAATAGGGTGCAGCTATGATGTTCGGACACACCATCACACTATGGTGTTCCAGGCGGTATTAGTTGTGAAACAATTTCCACAATGTCTTAATTGCATACCAAACTCATAACTCAGATACTCATCTCTATGATCATATCATAGACATTTTATCCTCTTATCACGACGATCTTCAACTTCACTCTGAAATTACTTGAACCTTTCAATAATTCAGACTTGTGTTTCATCAAGTAAATATACTCAGCATCTACTCAAATCATCTGTGAAGTAAGAACATAACAATATCCATTGCGTGCCTCAACACTCATTGGATTGCACACATCAAAATGTATTACTTCCAACAATTTGCTTTCTTGTTCCATCTTACTGAAAACGAGGCTTTTCAGTCATCTTGCCCATGTGGTATGATTTGCATGTCTCAAGTGATACAAAATCAAGTGAGTCCAAATGATCCATCTGCATGGAGTTTCTTCATGCGTACATACTAATAGACATGGTTTGCATGTCTCAAACTTTTCAAAAAACGAGTGAGTCCAAAAGATCCATCAACATGGAGCTTCTTCATGCGTTTTATACCAATATGACTCAAATGGCAGTGCCACAAGTAGGTGGTACTATCATTACTATCTTATATCTTTTGGCATGAACATGTGTATCACTACGATCGAGATTCAATAAACCATTCATTTTAGGTGCAAGACCATTGAAGGTATTATTCGAATAAACAGAGTAACCATTATTCTCCTTAAATGAATAACCGTATTGCGATAGACATAATCCAATCATGTCTATGCTCACCGCAAACACCGAATAACAATTATTTAGGTTTAACGCCAATCCCGATGGCAGAGGGAGCATGCGATGTTTGATCACATCAACCTTGGAAATACTTCCAACACATATCGTCACCTCGCCTTTAGCTAGTCTCTGTTTATTCCGTAGCCTTTTATTTCGAGTTACTAACACTTAGCAACTGAACCGGTATCTATTACCATGGTGCTGCTAGGAGTACTAGTAAAGTACACATCAATATAATGTATATCCAATATACTCCTGTCGACTTTGCCAGCCTTCTCATCTACCAAGTATATAGGGTAGTTCTGCTTCAGTGGCTGTTCCCCTCATTACAGAAGCACTTAGTCTCGGGTTTGGGTTCGACCTTGGGTTTCTTCACTAGAGCAGCAACTGATTTGCCATTTCATGAAGTATCCCTTCTTGCACTTGCCCTTCTTGAAACTAGTGGTTTCACCAACCATCAACAATTGATGCTCCTACTTGATTTCTACTTTCGCGGTGTCAAACATCACGAATTGCTCAAGGATCATCATGTCTATCCCTGATATGTTATAGTTCATCATGAAGCTCTAATAGCTTGGTGGCAGTGACTATGGAGAACCGTCACTATCTCATTTCGAAGATTAACTCCCACTCAATTCAAGTGATTGTAGTACTCAGACAATCTGAGCACATGCTCAACAATTGAGCTTTTCTCCCTTAGTTTGCAGGCCAAGAAACTCGTCGGAGGTCTCATACCTCTAGACGTGGGCACGATCTTGAAATCCCAATTTCAGCCCTTGGAACATCTCATATGTTCCGCGATGTTTCAAAAATGTCTTCGGCGCCACAATTCTAAACCGTTTAACATTACTGAACTATCATGTAGTCATCAAAACGTGTATGTCAGATGTTCGCAACATCCATAGACGACGTTCGAGGTTCAGCACACCGAGCGGTGCATTAAGGACATAAGTCTTCTGCACAGCAATGAGGACAAGCCTCAGTTTATGGACCCAGTCCGCATAATTGCTACTATCAACTTTCAACTATATTTTCTCTAGGAACATATCTAAACAGTAGAACTAAAACGCGAGCTTACGACATAATTTGCAAAGACCTTTTGACTATGTTCATTATAATTAAGTTCATCTAATCACATTATTTGATGAACTCCCACTCAGATAGACATCCCTCTAGTCATCTTAACTGATACATGATCCGAGTCAACTAGGCCGTGTTCGATCATCACGTGAGACGGACTAGTCATCTTCGATGAACATCTTCATGTTGATCGTATCTACTATACGACTCATGCTCGACCTTTCGGTCTCTTGTGTTCCGAGGCCATGTCTGTACGTGCTAGGCTCGTCAAGTCAACCTAAGTGTTTCGCGTGTGTAAATCTGGCTTACACCCGTTGTATGTGAACATTAGAATCTATCACACCCGATCACGTGGTGCTTCGAAATAACTAACTTTTGCAACGGTGCACAGTTAGGGGGAACACTTTCTTGAAATTTTAATGAGGGATCATCTTATTTACTACCGTCGTTCTAAGCAAATAAGATGCATAAACATGATAAACATCACATGCAATCAAATAGTGACATGATATGGCCAATATCATTTTGCTTCTTTTAATCTCCATCTTCGGGGCTCCATGATCATCGTCGTCACCGGCATGACACCATGATCTCCATCATCATGATCTCCATCATCGTGTCTCCATGAAGTTGTCTCACCAACTTATTACTTCTACTACTATGGCTAACGGTTTAGCAATGAAGTAAAGTAATTACATGGTGTTATTCAGTGACACGCAGGTCATACAATAAATAAAGACAACTCCTATGGCTCCTGCCGGTTGTCATACCCATCGACATGCAAGTCGTGATTCCTATTACAAGAATATGATCAATCTCATACATCACATATATTTCATTCATCACATCCTTCTTGGCCATATCACATCACACGACATATGCTGCAAAAACAAGTTAGACGTCCTCTAATTGTTGTTGCAAGTTTTTACGTGGCTGCTATAGGTTTCTAGCAAGAACGCTTCTTACCTACGCCAAAACCACAATGTGATATGCCAATTGCTATTTACCCTTCATAAGGATCCTTTTCATCGAATCCGATCAGACTAAAGTGGGAGAGACGGACACCCGCTAGCCACCTTATGCAACAAGTGCATGTCGGTCGGTGGAACCTGTCTCACGTAAGTGTATGTGTAAGGTCGGTCCGGGCCGCTTCATCCAACAATACCGTCGAAACAAGATAGGACTAGTAATGGTAAGCATATTGAACAAAATCAACACCCACAACAACTTGTGTTCTACTCGTGCATAGAAACTACTCATAGACCTAGCTCATGATGCCACTGTTCGGGAATGTAGCAGAAATTCAAAATTTTCTACGCATCACCAAGATCAATCTATGGAGATTCTAGAAACAAGAGAGAGAGGGAGTGCATCTTCATACCCTTGAATATCGCTAAGCGGAAGCGTTACAAGAACGCGGTCGGTGGAGTCATTCACGAAGTGATTCAGATCGCGGCCGAATCTGATCTAAGCACCGAACAACGGTGCCTCCGTGTTCAACACACGTACAGCCCGGGGACATATCCTCCTTCTTGATCCAGCAAGGGGAGAGGATAAGTTGAGGGAGAACTCCGACAACACGACGGCATGGTGGTGATGGAGCTCGTGGTTCTCCGACAGGGATTCGCCAAGCACTACGGAGGAGGAGGAGGTGTTGGAGGAGGGAGAGGGCTGCGCCAGGGGAAGGGTGCAGCTGCCCTCTCTCTCCCTCACTATATATAGGGGGAAGGGAGGAGGGGGAGGCGCCCTAGGGTTCCCTAGGGGAGGGGCGGCGGCCACAGGGGAAACCCTAGATGGGTTTGGGCGCCCCCACCCCCTAGGAAACTTGCCCCCCAAGCCGGGAGGGGCGGCTGCCCTAGGGGTGGCGCCCCCACCTCTCCTGGTTACGTGAGATGGGGTGGGAGGGGAGCTCAGCCGCATAGTAGGCTTATGTTCCCTCTCCCCTTGGCCCATAAGGCCCCCCAATGCTTTTTGGGTCCTCCGAAACCCCTTTCGGACACGCTGGTCATCACCTGGTAGCCCCGGAACAATTCCGGACTCCAATACCCTTCGTCCAATATACCAATCTTCACCTCCGGACCATTTCGGAGCTCCTAATCATGTCCGGGATATCATCCGGGACTCCTAACAACCTTCGGTAACCACATACTATTTCCCATAACAACTCTAGTGTCACCGAACCTTAAGTGTGTAGACCCTACGGGTTCGGGAACCATGCAGACATGACCGAATGTTTTCCGGTCAATAACCAACAGCGGGATCTGGATACCCATGTTGGCTCCCACATGTTCCACGATGATCTCATCGGATGAACCACGATGTCAAGGATTCAAGCAATCCCGTATGCAATTCCCTTTGTCAATCGGTCTATTACTTGCCCGAGATTCGATTGTCGGTATCCCAATACCTCATTCAATCTCGTTACCGGCAAGTCACTTTACTAGTTCCGTAATGCATGATCCCGTGACTAACTAGTTAGTCACATTGAGCTCATTATGATGATGCATTACCGAGTGGGACCAGAAATACCTCTCTGTCATACGGAGTGACAAATCCCAGTCTCAATTCGTGCCAACCCAACAGACACTTTCGGAGATAACTGTAGTGCACCTTTAGAGTCACCCAGTTACGTTGTGACGTTTGGTACACCCAAAGCACTCCTACGGTATCCGGGACTTACACAATCTCATGGTCTAAGGAAATGATACTTGACATTAGAAAAGCTTTAGCAAACGAACTACACGATCTTGTGCTATGCTTAGGATTGGGTCTTGTCCATCACATCATTCTCCTAATGATGTGATCCCGTTATCAATGACATCCAATGTACATGGTCAGGAAACCATAACCATATTTTGATCAACGAGCTAGTCAACTAGAGGCTCACTAGGGACATGTTGTGGTCTATATATTCACACATGTATTACGGTTTCTAGTTAATACAATTACATCATGAACACTAGTCAATTATCATGAACAAGGAAATACAATAGTAACCATTTTATTATTGCCTCTAGGGCATATTTCCAACAACCACCCCCTGGCCCGCAGCGGCGCCCCGCCCCGGCCGCCCCCTCTTGCCGCCCAGCGGCGCCCCGCCCCCGCCGCCCCGGCGCCCGCCGCATCCTCCACCGAGCCGCCCAAGGCTTGCCGCCCCGGCGGCGCCCCGACCCCGCCGCCCAAGGTGATTTTTTACTGTTTTTTGTTATTAGGTTTAGGTTTTAGTGGTATATAGTTAGAAGAAGAGGATTTTGTGTTTAGGTTTAGGTTTTAGTGGTAGATAGTTAGGTTACCGCCATATTTAGGTTTAGATAGTTAGAAGAAGAAAATAATTGAAAAAAGAAATATAAGTAGAAGAAGAGGAAAAAGGGAAAAAGGAAGAGGGTTGCCGAGGGGATAGATGGTGGAGCTAGTGGGTCCCGCCGGTCCCAGCGCCCATGCCGAGAACCCCCGGTCCGATTGCTAACCTGTCGACCGTGCGTTGACTGTTCTCGGCGTCAATGGAGGTCGAACACCATTGCGATGGTACCCTAAATAGTAAGTATCGTCAATGCGAGGTACATGTGGCCGTCGGTGTCGAATACTACATCCATGTCCCACAAGTGACATAGGGGTCCTGTGTCTAGCAGCAATAGTTCTCGGCATCGATGGCGGTCGAACACCATTGCAAATTTGTCTCGCGGCCTTAGAGATGACGATTGAAAGCTAAGTGTTGAAACTTGAAACACCCAAACTAACTCAAGTCAGTTTGGTTGTTTGAAAATTTCAAAACTTGGCTTTAGTCCTCATTGCAGAGGCTGCCAGACAAATTCGCCAAGGTGTTCGACCGTCATTGGCCACCAGAACTATTGTTGCAGGACACCGGGCGCCGGCTTCACTTGTGCGATGTGGATCTAGTTTTCAACGCGGACGGCCTCATGTACCTTGCACCCATGGTAGTTGCTATTTAGTTTACCTGGGGACGAGCGGGTTAGAGGGTTCCTCGGTGTCGATGGTACCGTAAATAGCAAGTATCGTCAGTGCGAGGTACATGTGGCCGTCGGTGTCGAATACTGCATCCACGTCCCACAAGTGACACAGGGGTCCTGCATCCAGCAGCAACAGTTCTCGGCGTCGATGGTGGTCGAACACCATTGCAAATTTTTCTGACAGCCTGAGAGATGACGATTGAAAGCTAAGTGTTGAAACTTGAAACACCCAAACTAACTCAAGTCGGTTTGGTTGTTTGAAAATTTCAAAACTTGTCTTTAATCCTCCTCATAGAGGCTGCCAGACAAATTCGCCAAGGTGTTCGAGACGGAACAAGAAGAGCCGAAAGAAGAAGAAGTTACTACTGCAGATGACCTGTCAATGCTTGAACGATTACGTAAAGGTGGCCTTCCACATGATGATGCATTTATTAATGATGATGATGAGCACGTCATTACCGATAGTGATGATGATGATGCATTTATTAATGATGATGATGAGTACGTCATTACCGATAGTGATTCTTAGGTATTCAAATTTTTATGTTGTACTTTGTATGATTTATATATTTGGTATGTATAATTTTATTACTTTGTATGATTGTTTCTTATACATAGTGCCATGGTCTTGATTTCCGTCCCCGTCGGCCCTCGCCCGCTTTATGATTCGGATGTGGTAAATTCTTTTTCATAACTATTTGTTGCATTTCGCATTTATGACAATTACGACCATCAAGTTGACATAGAGATATTTTAATCTAGGAGGTATGTGAACCGGAATTTGAAACCGGCCCTCTTGTCGAGAAGTTAAATTTAGTTGAAAAAAATTTAGTATTTGAAAGAAAAAATTAAAAGAATTGAAGAAGAGAAGATGACATTGGAGTTATATGTTGCCGATGTCATCGATGATCACAAGATGAAGATGAATGCAATGCGCTTGAAGATGAATGCAATGCGCTTGAAGATGGATGCAATGTGCCTGAAGCTTAAGAAGATTAGAAAATATGCCATTGATAATGAGGCTTGGTATCATTATGCTGTTGCATCTATTGTTACCTTAGTTGCGATCTTCATCATATTTGTTGTGATGAGGGTAAGTTTTATCTAATGTTTTGCTTTACAAATAGATACTTAGCTTATTTTCCTCCTAAATGGCATAATTACCTAAGTTACATCAAAAAAATGAGCTATACTTAGCTTATTCAGTTTATTTATGACATACTTAGCATACTTAGGTAAAAAATGGCATGATAATCTTTGTTACCTCCAAAATGATATAGATTTAGATTATTTTCCTCGAAAACGACATAATAACCTTAGTAAGCTCCAAAATGACCTATTTACCTAGCTTAGCTCTAAAATGACCTACACTTAGCATTTTTACCTAGCTTGCAATAAAATGGCATTTTTACTTACCTTAGTTAGAGAAAGAAGAAGATAAGGAAGAGGAGAGGAGAAAAAGAAAGAGAAGGAAAAATCTTCTTCTTCTTCTTCTTCTTCTTCTTCTTCTTCGAGCTAGTCTTCTTCTTCTTCTTCTTCTTCTTCTTCTTACTTTCTTCTTCTAACTTTGTTCTTTCCCTATTAGCATATTTGCTTTAGATGAGGAAGCTCGCATCGATGGAGTCTACTCTTCTCTTTATGCTTCCTTTTTGTTTTGATTTTGTAGGATGAACAATGTGAAACTTGCTACCTATATATGCATGTATGGATGAAACCATTGTATGCTTGTTGTTGGATATGCTGGCTAGCTATATATGTTGCATATGGACTTTTGATTTGGTATGTATATGTGTTGGATGATCATATCCATATGGCAGGGATATGATTTGGTATGTATATGTGTTGGTATGCTTATCGAAAGTATTTTCATATGTGTGTATATATATATATCTGTGAAATTGAATGAATTTAAGAAAAGACAGAAAAAACAAGGGTTATACATGATCTTTGTTGTCTGCTAGCGGACGGCAAAGTTCTTTGCCGTCCGCTAGCAGACGGCAAAGAGGACATGTGGCAGTCACCTATGCAAACTAGCAACATTGGCTGCCTATTTGGTCATTTTGCCGTCTGCAAACGGACGACAAAGTGACCAAATAGGCCTGGCGAACAGGGCCATCTATGCTGTCTGCTAGCCGACGACATAGCTAGCCACGTGGCAGCATCCCAGTGCTGCCCTAGCTAAGCTCTTTGCCGTCCGTCAGTGGACGGCAAAGAGCTTTGCCTCTTTGCTGTCGGCTGGCGGACGATAAAGAACGCCATTAACCCCTAACGGCTCTCACCTCACACCGCTGTCGTCCGTCGTTGTTGCCGTCTGCTGGCCTTGGATGGCTGACGGCACAATCCTTTGTCGTCCATTTCTACGAAGTGGATGGAAAAGAAGGCTTTGCTGGACAGTTTGCCGCCCGCTGGCTGACGACAAAGGCTTTTGCCGTCCGTGATCCATGCCTTTGCCGTCTACCATGGCGGATGGCAAAGAAGCTGATTCCAGTAGTGGCAAGTCATGAACTTATACAAAACATGATCATATCATACATCAACATATATCACATCACGTTTTGGCCATACCATATCATAGCATGCCCCGCAAAAACAATTAGACGTCCTCTACTTTGGTGTTGCAATTTTTACATGGCTGCTAGGGCAAACTATAATAACCTTCATATGTACACAAAACCACAACGATGATATACAACTTTCCTTTTAACCTTCTAAAAGGACCGCATTGTCAAATCGGATTCAACTAAAGTAGGAGAGACAGACACCCGCAAAGCCATTTTTATGCAATACAAGTTGCATGTTAGTCAGTGGAACCGGTCTCTTGTGGAAGGACAAGAAAGGTTGGTCCGAGCCGCTTCATCCCACAATATCGATGAACCCAAATAAGACAAGGGATGTAAGCAATCTGAACATTAAAGCCCACAAATTATTTGTGTTCTACTCATGCAAATACATCCACGCATAGACCTAGCTCATGATGCCACTAACGGGGAACAAAACATGAAAATCAAAAAAAATCTTAACAACACCCAAGATCGAATATAGGAGATGCAAGGCAGCGAGAGAGGAGTGTGTCTACATACCCTTGTAGACCGACAGTGGAAGCGTATATAACGCGGTTGATATAGTCGTACTCTTGATGATCCAATCCAATCTAGTGCCGAACGGACGACGCCTCCAAGATTATCAGATATTCAGCTCGATGACGCCCTTTCCTTCTTGATCTAGCAAGCGAGGGAGAGGATGTAGATGGGATCGAAAGTTTAGAACCAGCACGATTGTATGGTGGTAGTGGTGGCAGCAGAATTCCGACATGGCTTCACCAAGCGCGTATCGGAGAAACGTGGGAGTTGGGAGAGGCAATGGGAAAGGGTGAAGGGGTGGATGCCCCCATATGCCTCCCCCTCTATATATAGTCTAGGGTCAAGGAGAAATCCCTTTAAACTTGGAGATAACATGGGAGAAATCCCTTTAAACTTGGAGATAACATCTTATCTCTAGATTCAACCCTTCAAATTTAGAGATAAGACATTATCTCTAGATTTAAATGACATGTGCCTTGGGGAATGGTGCAGCCAGCCCATGTGGGCTGTAGCCCCACGCCTCGGTCCATGTGGGACCTTCCTAGGTTATTGGTCCCCATGGTGGCACCCCAAGAACCATCTAGAACCTTCCTGGTACTCTATAAAAAATTCTCGAACTTTTTCGGAACCCTAAATATGACTTCTCATATATAAATCTTTACCTCCGGACCTTTTCAGAGCTCCTCGTGATGTCCTAGATCCAATCAGAGACTCTGTACTATGTTTGTACTTTCCATTATTAATATCTCAACATTACCCTAGCGCTATTGAACGTTAAGCGTGCGACCCTATGGGTTCAGGAATCATGTAGACATGACCGAGACACCTCTCGAGTCAATAACCAATAGCGGGACCTGGATACTCATATTGATTCCTACATATTCTACGCAGATCTTTATCGGTTGAACCACAATGTCGAGGATTCAAAAAATCCTGTATGCAATTCCCTTTGTCCGGCGATATGTTACTTGCCCGAGATTTGATCGTCGATATCTCCATACCTAGTTCGATCTCGTTACTGGAAAGTCTCTTTACTCCTTCCATAATACAAGATCACGTGACTAAACTCATTAGTCACATGAAGCTTCTTGTGATGTTGTATTACCGAGAGGGCCCAGAGATATCTCTCCATCACATGGAGCTACAAATCCCAGTCTCGATCCATGCAACCCAACAGACACCTTTGGAGATACCTGTAGAGCACCTTTATGATCACCCAGTTACAACATGCAACCCAACAGACACCTTCGGAGATACCTGTAGAGCACCTTTACGATCACCCAGTTACAAAGTGATGTTTGATAGCACACAAGGTATTCCTCTGGTATCCGGAAGTGGAATGATCTCATGGTCTGAGGAACTGATACTTGACATGAAGAAAGTTGTAGCAAATAACTAAGTGATACGATCTGATGCTAAGCTTACAGTTGGATCACTCCATCACATCATTCTCCTAATGATGTGATTCCGTTATCAAATGACAACTCATGTCTATGGTCAGGAAACCTTAACCATCTTTGACCAACAAGCTAGTCCTTTAGAGGCCTACTAGGGACACAATGTTGTTTATGTATTCACACATGTACCTAAGTTTTGGGTCAATACAATCTAGCATGAATAAAAAAATCATGAACAAGGAAATATGGTAATAAAAAATTTACTATTGCCTCTAGGGCATATTAACTTCCAACTGTCCACTGTTCATAGTATTCGCGACCACATCGGCATTATGCCCTCCATCCTGGTCAACGACAGCACGCGGTGGTGGCACTCGCATTCATATCCATTGTGCTTGCTCATTACAAGCTATTGCTTGGGTCCAGCTTCGGCTGCTCCTAGGGTCCCATGCATTTTCAACAAACTACGATGGGAGATCAGGCTAATAAATTTATTTCTTAATGATAAGATTATTTTGTTGCTAATGGTTTGCTTTTTGCGCAGAATTTGTCCATAATGATTAAAGTCGTTTTTTCATGGAGAAGCCTTCACAACACCACATTATAAGGTACGAGTTGCTACATCACTCCATATTGCTTCCAGATACCAATCGTATTTCCTAGAACATGAGGATCTTTGGTTGGAATATTGTTGTTCCTTTGAAATATAGTCAAGTGGGTTATTGTTGTTGATATGGAAGATAACCAATTCAGCTTAGCTCTCATCTTCACCCTTTATTTGGGCAAACATGAAACAAAAATATTCATATACATGGGGAAAACATGGGAGTATAACAAAAATAAATCAGTTATGTGCTTCCAGGAAGGTGCTCACATGTACTGCCCCATTAGTAAGATTGGCATGTGTCTCAAAAGCAGTAAAACATGAAGCATTACATAATTTTAAGAGTCACACTAATAGGTTCATGTTCATGGAACTTCCTTTAATCCGTAGAATCTCAATTCTACAACTCAAACTATGTTTATGAGAATGTCTAAATGTGATTTTAGAATTAGTATGGTTTGGTTTAGCTCTTACATGTACATCCTAGATCAAATAAACATCCAAAAATGGAATTTACAGATAGGGTATCACCACAAGAGTCCTAATTAAATGCACATGCATAAACTCGAGCTTAGTTGTATAGATCCGAAATCGATGAGTCGAGACTATAAACGTGTGTGTATCTACGTGCTTGCCATTGATTCTATTCATTTCACTATGGTTCTTTACCCAAATATGCAAAGTTATGGATCTACCGCATTAAGCTGAAGGTGATGTCTACAGACTTGATTAAATGACAACATTTCTAGACCCTTTTCAGGTAGTAGTCTATTCTTAAATGTGGTGGACAACATTTCTACACCCAGCTAGAGACAAGGTGTAGTAATAGATAGCTGGGTCCAACAAGTTATCATGTTCTTTTATTACACAATCAAGACTACTACTTGTTGTAATTATTTTTCCTTCATAAAATACAAGTTGCAAACTTGACCATCTTAATTTCTTTCATCCATGTTTTCCAGTTTCTTCCGATTATACCACACAACTTAGAAGTGCCAACAAAAATTGTCATGTAAACTTCTTCTCCGTGTATACCACATATATGCCTTATCTGCTCATATTTCATGAATGTCTAAAGGAAAAGAAATTATTGTCGTTGGTTTTAGAAAGAGAACAACAACAAAGCGTGGAGGTTTGAAGCAAATCATCCAATCATGCAGGGGAATAGCAACAACAAGAGGCGAAGAACCATGCACACAAAGGATTCTATAATGAAGAGAACGATGACACGACATGATGGTTGGAAGCAAGCCATCCAAGTATGATGGCCAAGATAAAATTATCCATAATGCTAAGAAGCAACAAGCTGTTCCACCAACCTTTTCTCTTTATCTACATGTGTAAACCATTTAGCTACATAATGTACAATCTTAAACCAGTGCTTACGCATTGTACTTTTTCACAACAAATTAAACTATAAAATTGTGAACCGACGGGCTCATACAAGGGTGTGGCGTGCCTCCATGCCTCTGCCTGCTAGTATAAAAATGTGCACAACGATGGAGCACGTATCATTACTGTTGGGGATATAACTATTGGTATGACCCGCCCAGGAGGGGTCGGGCTATACTTACAAATATTCTTGAAGCCCAAGACCCAGGATAGAGATGGTGGTTCAGTTAAGGGCCCAAAGCCCAGAGGCGAATTAAGGCCCGTAGTGATAAACCGCCATATGTGTGTGACTTGTATTGTAAGGCAAGAGTAGTTAAGAGACCGAGCCGGACAATGTTTATGAACCGGCCGGGACTCTATAAGCCGCTGGGCATCGACCTATGTATATAGAGGGACGACCCGGTGGCGGTTCAGGACAAGTAAGATCAATTCGAGAGCTAGGTCAAGCGATTCGCTCCCTGGTTATCGAGACATAAGCAAACCCACTCAAAACTGGATCGTAGGCTTTTACCTTCACCATAAGGGGCTGAACCAGTATAAACCTCGTGTCCTTTGTCCCAATTAACCCCTTTAAGCTTCCTAGTTGCGATGGCTCCACGACTAAGTCCTTTCACTAGGACATCTGCCGTGACAATTCCATGACAGTTGGCACCCACCATGGGGCCAGCGCACGGTGGATTTGTGTCTTGAAGGGCAGCTTCAAAGGGCTCAAGGGATACGTTGTGGGATGGATGACCAAGAGTCGTCGCGGCAAGCACTACATCGATGACGCAGGCTGGGGCCCCGACGCCGACTCAATTGGGTATGGGTACCAGGTCCCCTTCAGCGGAATTCACGTCTTCGTCGGCAAGATCGGCGAGCCGGGCCCTGAGCCGAACATCTGCACCAACCTCGTCGAGACAGCTCAACATGCGATACCCGCCCAGGCTCTGCCTACTGTGAAGCGTGCCTTCGTGGGATGCATCCACGGAGGGCTCTCTGAAGGATCTGCATCTGGCGGTGAGACGGCCATCCATTCTGATGGTGAGTCGTTCACAAGTGAGACAAATTTGTTGTATCAACAGCAGGACGGCAGGCTTGGGGGCTGTTCCGATGGCAGCTGTATTTCGAATTTCCTTGATCCGCCAAGCAGGGTCGGAATCTTCATGGCCGGCACACAACCAATCCAAGACTCCACAACTGCGGCAGCCATAACCTCCGGGTCAGCAGCAGCCTGGGCAGGAGGCCCTGCGTGCTCACCGGCTCTGGTGTTGATGGATCTCATAGATAAGATGACCGCTTTGTTAACCGCCATGGTCAACTCGGCGGATCAAGCTCAACATGATGTGGAAGTGGCGCAGTTAAAGCTGGATATGGTGCAGGCTAAGGAGGACCTAGCAGCAGAAGATGTCAGGATAACCGCAGAGCGGGTGGCTTTGGATGCTTAGGCTCAACGGATTCAGGCGCAGACTTTTCGGCTCACGCTAGATCAGAACGCGTCCAATGATGTCATGATGAGAAGATACCAGAAGACTCAGTCTCGACTCTCTGCGGTTTATGATCCTCCAAATCTCTTCCACAAACCCGGTGCAGGGCCCAGTAACCCGCCGGAGATAGCCCGGGTTGCAACACCCGGGGTCGGCACGCCGGTTCAGCCACAGGTGATGGGGCCTCCCTGCATGAATACCGCTCCACCTCAGTATGTACCGACACCACCGGGTCATTATTCTAACCTGTTGGAGAACATGATCGCGACGGCGGCACGACTGGCGGCTCTCCCGATGGATGGCGACTCTCCGGCAGCGGTTGAAACCCGCCGGGTCAGATAACTTCTTCAGACGGCCTTAGCACAGCAGGAGCCGTACTCATATAGCCGGGACATGATTCATTCAACCCCTTGTCCGAGCCGAAGTCCGGGTTATAGTAGGCACATGGACTCAGCAGCCATTTCAAGCAACGTCCGACGTCGTAACCAGCCAGGCGGGCATGACCCAACGCGCAATGGAGCCTTTAACTTGGTGGATCAAGACAGAATACGTAAAGAGGCTGAGCGGGCAGCTCATCAGGCGGCTGAGCAGGCGGCTCAGCTGACGGCTTACCAGCCTTATCCGGTTCATCCGACGACTTCTATCGAGGCAGGTGTGGCCACCAGAACCAGAGGTGTCCCCTGTCTGGTGCCGGCTTTACGTAAAGAGCGTTTGCCCAAGGATTTCAAAGGACCTAGGAAGGTGCCAAATTGTACGGCCGACTTATAGCCCGGGGCATGGATTGAAAGTTATGAGATGGCTATGGAGTTACTGGAGGTCAGTGATGCTGTGATGGCCAAATATTTTACCATGATGTTGGATGGGACCGCCCGCACTTGGTTAAAAAGCCTACAGCCTAATTCAATCAGTTTATGGGCGGAGTTAAAAGCCCGGTTCATCCAGAACTTCAAGGATACATGCAAGCAACCCATGTCAATCGTGGATTTTACTAGTTGCAAGCAGGAAGAGGGCGAGTCCACAACCCATTGGGTACGCCAGGTTAAGGCCATAATACATTCGTCTGATAAGATGGATGTCGGCTCTGCAATCTTAATGTTGGAGAAAAATTGCCGTTTTTTGCCTCTGAAGATGAAGCTAGGGAAGCTCAAGCGCGATTGTAATGATATGGGTATGCTGATGGCGGCTCTGGTCAAGTACGCCGACTCTGATAGTACCAAGGATCCCGAGTCTGATGATGAAAAGACAGGGAAGGGAAAGAAGAATGGCAACGACAAGGGCCCTCAGCATAACCCGACAAATCAAGGAGGTAATGAACGTAAGGCTGATGGTAGTTTGGATTTTGTCACTAACACTAATGCGCAGGGCAACAACCAACGGCGTAAGGGGAGACTACCTCCCTAGTCTGGCGGGTCAGGCCCCACACTTGAGCAGTTACTGAATGATCCCTGTCCAAGGCACGACACTCAGTAGAAGCCGGCTACTCGTCTATGAAAGGACTATACGATCATGAAGGCTTTCAAAAATTCCAACATGTTCGACGGTAATAATGGGCAGTGCGGCGGCTCAGGTGGCGGTTCAAATTCCAACTTTCAAAATTCTCAAGGCAATAGGTGGTTATAACCAGCAATCTGGCCAGGGTGGTGAGCAGCAGTAGCAACAATAGCAGGGTGGATACCAGAGCCATCCAAAGTAGCTGAATAGTGGACAATATCATGTGTTTACCACCATCTTGTGCAAACGAGACTAGAAGCTTCATAAGAGGGCTGTGAATGCTGTTGAGCTGGCACTCCTAGTTATTTGAGATGGTCTGAGCAGCCTATTCTATGGAGTAGGGAAGATCACCCTCCCCGGGTTGATAATCCGGGTCACCTAGCCTTGGTGGTAGCCCCTCAGGTTGGTGGATATAAGTTCACCAAAGTACTCATGGATGGAGGTAGCAGCATCAACATCCTCTATTATGAGACCTTCCGTCGCATGGGGTTAACTGATAAAAACCTTAAGCAGTCCAACACAGTTTTCCATGGCGTAGTGCCTGGTAAGTCGGCGTATCCAGTTGGCAAGATTGAGCTGGAGGTAGCCTTTGGAGATGAGTATAACTCCAGGGCCGAGAAATTGACCTTTGAGGTGGTCAAGATCAGAAGCCCTTATCATGCTCTGTTTGGGCGACCGGCTTATGCCAAGTTCATGGCACGGTCATATTATGTGTATTTACAACTCAAGATGCCAGGTCATAAGGGTACCATCACAGTGCATGGGAGCCGAAAGATAGCCTTGGAATGTGAGGAAGGCGACGCGGCTTATGCTGAGTCGGTCTGTGCAACTGAAGAGTTGAAGTTTTACAAGGACAATGTTGATCCGACAGATATGACGTCTTTGAAAAAGCCAACCACAGAGCATGAGCCGGTCATGAAGTTTAAGTCGGCCGATGATACTAAGCTTGTTGACTTTGTTCCACGCAACTCATCCAAGCAGTTCAGTATCAGTGCTAATTTGGATCCCAAATAGGAAAGCGCACTCATCGAGTTCATCTGTGAGAACCGGGACATCTTTGCATGGAAACCTTCTGACATGCCGGGTGTACCAAGAGAACTCGCTGAGCACACTCTTAATGTCGATCCAAAGTTTAGACCGGTCAAGCAGTTTCTTCGACGGTTTAATGAGGAAAAGCATAGAGCCATTGGTGAGGAAGTAGCCCGGCTCTTGGCGGCTGGGTTCATCGTTGAAGTTTTTCATCCAGAGTGGTTGGCTAACCCGGTGCTTGTGCTCAAGAAGAACGACACCTGGCGCATGTGTGTGGATTATATGGACTTATACAAAGCTTGTCCGGCAGATCCTTTTGCTCTCCCTCGTATTGATCAAATTATTGATGCTAGGACGGGTTGTGAGCGCTTGAGCTTTTTGGATGCTTACTTTGGTTATCATCAGATCAAGATGGCAGTTAAGGACCAGGAGAAGACGACATTCATTACTCCATTTGGAGCCTTCTGCTATGTATCTATGCCTTTCAGTCTCAAGAGTGCCCAGGCGACTTACCAGCGGTGTATACAGAATTGTCTTCATAATCAAATTGGGCGCAATGTTCATGCTTACGTGGACGACATTGTGGTGAAATCCAGAGAGAAGGAGACCTTGTTAGATGATCTGAAGGAAACCTTTGACAATCTCCAGGTCTACAAGATGATGCTTAACCCAACCAAGTGTGTTTTTGGCGTGCCTGCAGGCAAGCTTTTGGGGTTTCTGGTTTCTAACAGGGGCATCGAGGCTAACCCGGAGAAGATCAAGGCCATCACCTCTCTAGCTAAGCCGGCGTGTATCAATGATGTTCAGCGTTTGGCGGGTCATATCGCTGCTTTAAGCCGGTTCATAAGCCGGTTAGGTGAGAAGGCCATACCACTGTATCAAATGATGAAGAAGACAGATAACTTCGTCTGGAGTGACGCTGCCAACGCTGCCTTTGAAGATTTGAAGAGACAACTGGCTGAGCCGCCAGTTCTTGCTGCTCCCATTGATAAGGAGCCCTTATTGTTATATGTGGCTGCTAACACGCGTGCCGTCAGCATGGCCATCATGGTGGAGCACAAGGAGGCTGGCAAGGAACATCCAGTTCAGCGTTGGTTTACTATATCAGTGAGGTACTTATTGAGTCCAAACAACAGTATCCGCATTGGCAGAAGCTCATTTATGGGGTGTTCATGGATATATGAAAGCTTAAGCAGTATTTCCTGGGCCATCCTATCACTATGGTTAGTTTTGCTCCTTTAGGAGATATCATTCAAAACAGAGAGGCCATAGGACGAGTCGCCAAGTGGGCCATTGAACTTGGGCCTCATGGTTTAAAGTATGTGCCACGCACTGCTATCAAATCCCAAGCACTAGTGGATTTCATCAATGATTGGACAGAGCTACAGATGCCTGAAGAAAAGCCGGATAACACATATTGGACTATTCATTTTGACGGGTCCAAGCAATTGGTGGGCTCGGGGGCTGGAGTTGTTTTAGCTTCCCCTCCAGGTGAAAAATTTTGTTATGTGCTACGGTTGATGTTTCCCTGTACTAACAATGCAGCTGAGTATGAATCCTTACTCCATGATCTTCGAATGGCTAACGAAATGAGCTTAAGCCGGGTAAGGTGTTTTGGCGACTCAGATTTGGTGGCTCAACAGGTATCAGGTAAGTGGGATTCCAAAGATCCTCTCATGGCGGCTTATCACCGTGAAGATGATGCCATTGCTAGACACTTCAAGGGTTACCAGGTGGAGCACATTGACCGCAGAAAGAACAAGGCGGCTGATGCCTTAAGCCAGCTGGGCTCTTAGCGTAAGCCGGTGCCGCCTAATACTTTCTTGGATATTCTGCATAACCCTTCTGTCAAGTTACCTACAGAGGAAGACTTGGCTGTTCCTGATCCGGAAGCAC
Organism: Triticum dicoccoides; assembly: GCF_002162155.2. Taxonomy (NCBI): domain Eukaryota; kingdom Viridiplantae; phylum Streptophyta; class Magnoliopsida; order Poales; family Poaceae; genus Triticum; species Triticum dicoccoides. Next base: position 522,138,406 of record NC_041381.1, on the reverse strand, counting down.
AATTAGTAGCGGCTCTTCACGTCATCCCAGATTGTACAGTGCCATATTTGGCTTACATGACCCGGGGCGAGTTGCTCGAGGATGAAACCTTGGCCAGGCAGGTAACCCGGCGATCTAAGTCAATGACAATTGTCAATGGTGAGTTGCATCATCGCAGTGTTACAGGGGCATTTCAGCGATGTGTCTCCCCTGAAGAAGGCCAAGAAATACTATGTGAGATTCATGAAGGGGATTGCGGCCATCACGCCGGGTCAAAGTCCCTTGTGGCCAAGGCATTTCGTCATGCATTTTATTGGCTGACGGCTCATGCTGATGCAGAGGACTTGGTCAGTAAATGTGACGGTTGTCAAAAGTTCTTAAGACGGGCTCACGTGCCGGCTCAAGAGTTGAGGATGATTCCAATTACTTGGCCGTTTGCAGTCTGGGGCTTGACATGGTTGGACCTTTCAAAAGGTCCAAAGATAAAAAGACCCACCTCCTGGTGGCGGTTGATAAATTTACAAAGTGGGTTGAGGCAGAGCCAATCATTAAGTGTGATGCAGCTACGACGGTTCAGTTCATGAAAAAGGTGATATTTCGCTTCGGCTTTCCACACAACATTATAACTGACAATGGCACTAATCTGTCTAAAGGTGCCATGGAAGAATTTTGTCAACGTGAGCATATTCGGCTTGATGTTTCATCAGTGGCCCACCCCCAATCCAATGGTCAAGCCGAGAGAGCCAATCAGGAGATGTTGAAAGGCATCAAGCCCCGGCTTTGGTCCCCTTGCAGCGGACGCCAGGTTGTTGGGTGGAGGAGTTACCCTCTGTGTTATGGAGCATCAACACTACTCCCAACAGATCTATGAGTTATACGCCTTTTTTTCATGGTCTACGGAGCTGAGGCGGTTCTCCCTGGTGACATCCATCATGACTCGCCCCGCGTGGCGGCTTATGTTGAAGCAGACAATGAGCAGGTGTGATACGTCTCCAACGTATCTATAATTTTTGATTGCTCCATGTTACTTTATCTACTGTTTTGGACTATATTGGGCTTTATTTTCCACTTTTATATTATTTTTGGGACTAACCTATTAACCGGAGGCCCAACCCAGAATTGCTGTTTTTTTTTGCCTATTTCAGTGTTTCGAAGAAACGGAATATCAAACGGAGTCCAAACGGAATGAAACCTTCGGGAAGGTGATTTTCTCACTGAACGTGATCCAGGAGACTTGGAACCTACTCCAAGAAGTGTCAGAGGCGGTCATGAGGGTGGAGGGCGCCCCCCTGGGCGCGCCCCCTACCTCGTGGGCCCCCTGTTGCTCCACCGACGTACTCCTTCCTCCTATATATACCTACGTACCCCCGACAGATTAGAGTCGGAGCCAAAAAACCTAATTCCACCGCCGCAACTTTCTGTATCCACGAGATCCCATCTTGGGGCCTGTTCCGGAGCTCCGCCGGAGGGGGCATCTACCACGGAGGGCTTCTACATCAACACCATAGCCTCTCAGATGAAGTGTGAGTAGTTTACTTTAGACCTTCGGGTCCATAGCTAGTAGCTAGATGGCTTCTTCTCTCTTTTTGGATCTCAATACAATGTTCTCCCCCTCTCTTGTGGAGATCTATTCGATGTAATCTTCTTTTTGCAGTGTGTTTGTTGAGACCGATGAATTGTGGGTTTATGATCTAGAATATCTATGAATAATATTTGAATCTTCTCTGAATTCTTTTATGTATGATTGAGTTATCTTTGCAAGTCTCTTCGAATTATCCTTTTTGGTTTGGCCAACTAGATTGGTAGTTCTTGCAATGGGAGAAGTGCTTAGCTTTGGGTTCAATCTTGCGGTGTCCTTACCCAGTGACAGAAAGGGTTGCAAGGCACGTATTGTATTGTTGCCATCGAGGATAACAAGATGGGGTTTTTATCATATTGCATGAATTTATCCCTCTACATCATGTCATCTTGCTTAAGGTGTTACTCTATTTTTAACTTAATACTCTAGATGCATGCTGGATAGCGGTCGATGAGTGGAGTAATAGTAGTAGATGCAGAATCGTTTCGATCTACTTGTCTCAGACATGATGCCTATATACATGATCATTACCTAGATATGCTCATAACTATGCTCAATTCTGTCAATTGCTCAACAGTAATTTGTTCACCCACCGTAGAATACTTATGCTCTTGAGAGAAGCCACTAGTGAAACCTATGCCCCCCGGGGTCTATTGTCATCATATCAATCTCTATCACTTTATTATTTACTTTGTTTTTACTTTGCCTTTTACTTTTCACTTTGCATCTTTATATCAAAAATACCAAAATATTATTTATCATCTCTATCAGATCTCACCCTCGTAAGTGACCATGAAGGGATTGACAACCCCTAATCGCGTTGGTTGCGAGTAACTATCGTTTTGTGTAGGTACGAGGGACTTGTGCGTGGTCTCCTACTGGATTGATACCTTGGTTCTCAAAAACTGAGGGAAATACTTACGCTACTTTACTGCATCATCCTCTCCTCTTCGGGGAAAACCAACGCAGTGCTCAAGAGGTAGCAAGGCGCGTCAGGATGCCCTGGATCTGTTATATGAAAACATGACTTGGCAGCAGCTCACTCGGTGATTTACCAACAGGACCTGCGCCATTATCACAACTGCCGGGTTAAGACCAGAACCTTTCAAGAAGGAGATTTGGTGCTCCGGCAGATTCAGGATCAAACTGATGCACACAAGTTATCCCCACCTTGGGAAGGGCCTGTTGTGGTCAGCAAGAACCTAAACAATGGGTCATACTACCTTATCAATGTTCGAGAGCACAAAGACTCACGTAAGTCGGAGGAGGACACCCGCCGGCCGTGGAATATCGCTCATCTTCGGCCTTACTACACTTGAGCCACCGGCTCTCATGATAAATAATAAAGCAGGACCTCTGTCCTTTTCCCCCATCAAAGGTAAATGTGTCATTATTATTGTCATTGTCATCTTACATGATCACTTGGGGGCTAATCGTATTCGATCTAGCTTACCCCGCTTGGTCCGGCTTATGATCGTATTCGAATCTCGCCGTTAAAATTTATGATCACTAGGGGGCTTCCTGTTCAAACATAGGTCGTATTCGAACCAAAGAGAACATAGTTGTCGGTATCCTTTTGATTGGCACACTGCCGAGCTCACTAGGGGGCTTCTTGATCGTATTCGAATCATAGCTCAACCCCTTTGGGAACTGACTTTGATTGTATTCGAATCAGAGTCGTTAAAAAATTCTCGAGGTCATTAGGGGGCTTCCTATTCAAACATAGGTCGTATTCAAACCAAAGAGAACATAGCTGTCGGTACCCTCTTGATCGGTGCAATGCCAAAGCCATTGGGGGCTACATGATCGTATTCGAATCCTAGCTTAACCCCTCTGGAACAGTTTAGTGATCGTATTCGAATCAAAAGCCTTGAATTTTTCATGTTCTATTTTGATTCAAGTTTTCTTTGGACACACCCTTTTATTTGACTTGAGACTTTTTAAGGTTTACAAGTACAAGTGTGGTTAATTTTAGCCCGGCTGATATTGACTGATAAGTTGCCAATACCGGAGCATCATTATACCTTTGGAAATATTGGTTTCTGAAGAATTGGGTCATCACCCTTACTGTCCGGGCCATATAAGCCGGCAGTGCAATTGCAGAAAGGTCACAGGTATAAGATCATAGTCGTGTTTTCAACGTTATATGTGGCAACATGCTTATCTATGATCTCTTCTTTTGTTTTAAATATATCAAGTTATTATGACCCGCCTTGCGGTAAGCCGCCAAGGGGCCTTGTCATCTATTTCTGTGTGCAGGGCAGTTCAAAGACTTGATCAAGCATAAGGAAATAACATGATTAGTGTAAACCGGGTGAAGATAATATGGCGACTTAATACTATTAAGCACCAAAAATATGCACAATGGCATGACAAAAACAAAGTTATTTCTATTCTATTACATGACTCCTTGAGTCCAAATGATTCACACTGTTTTTCAGCACATCACAGGTGTGAGCCGCCATGGTAGGTTAGCCTTCATGTTGGCCTGAAGCGTCCGGGTTAGCCCTCTCCGCGTCTTCGCCCTGTTCCTTTTCCTCGAAGGTTGACCATGACCAATCGATGTTGTTCAAAGCTTCAAATTCAGCTTCATCATCAACTAGACCGGCCGGGTCAACTTCAGGGGCGAAGGTGTGCTTA
>NC_041381.1:522069028-522133874 GCF_002162155.2 Triticum dicoccoides | reverse complement strand
GGGGATCAGACTGGCCACTTCATAGTGAGGCATTGGAATTCTCCAGTTCTCTGCGTCATAACCCGCCCGGTACTTGGTAAGATCCACTTCTTTCGCTATCAGGGTGGCCATGGGGCGTATCTCCTTTACACAAGCGGTAAAGTCTTTTTCTTCAAAAGGAGTGCCATCCTCCTTCAAGCTTGGATAGCCAGTGGCAATGTCGGCCGGGTCTAACTCTGGTAGCCAAGCCTTGGCCCGGCTTAAAGCATTTACCGCTTCGGCTCTTGCAGCTGACCGCCTCAGTTCATTGAACCGTTGGGGTAGCACGGAAAGCTTCTTCAAGACCTCTACCAGGAGGGTGGGCACTTCATTTGACAAAGCCACCGTGGCTAATGCACGTTGAGACCCGGTGTAAAATTGCTCCACCAGTGTGTAAACTGCCTTCAGCTTGATCAGCATGTCTTGGTTTAGATTTGAGCTTCTAGGTCCTGCATAAACATGATCACATGAGTCAATTCCAATTATGTGATCAACTGAAAGATTCAAATATTTAAACACTTGAAGGGTGACTTACCAAAGATCGCCGAGACCATCTGAGAGACATGGCGCTTTAAGCCGGTTAATTCACCGGTTGCTTCTTCCAGAGCCGCCTATGCCTTCTCTGCTCGGTTAATCAAAGCAGTTTTTTCATCAGCCCAAGCCTTCTTTTCAGTTTCAAATTCTTTCTTCAACTTTTCTTGTTCAGAAATGCTGAATTTGAACTTAGTGTCGGCTTTTTGGGTTTCCGTCTCTTGGGCCTCAAGGCGTCTCTTCAGATCAGTCACCTCTGATTCGAGTTGACTCGTGGCGGCCTATACAAATACAGGGTCAAAATCAAGGCAATTTTTATGCAATATTAAAGTCCCAAGCCATTTGCCAGCAATAACGCTTGGCACTTGGGGGCTAATGTTTACTGAAGAATTTTACTTTCAGCGGCGGTTCATAACGGTAAGTCCCAAGCATTTTGCAAGCAATAATACTTGGCACTTGGGGGCTAATGCATATTGCTATTCAAAGCTCTATAAGTATTTTTTGTTTATTTAACCATTTTAAAGACCGGTTCAACCATGTTGGTTAAGCCGCCCCTTGGGGACTACAGAGTAAGCTGGGTTCCTTCCATGTTTTATCAATCTATGCTACTAATGTCACTAAATTTGTTTCTAAGTCTATAGCATAAACATCATAAGCAATAGACTTGGGGGCTGGCATAGTAAAGATTAATGAATAACAGAGAAAGGGTTATACCTCAAATTTTTGGTGCATCTGTTTCACCATGTCAATCTCGAGGTTCTGGCTGCTGTGCACTTGGTTCATATAGCCAGAAAAGATGTCGCCAATATTCATGTGACCATAGTTTGCAACGTCAAGCTTGACCCGGCGGTGTTCCAGAAGTTCATCCTTGGCAGAACACTTGGCCAACACAGTTGGTCTTGCCAGCTCAACAAAACCGGTTCTGGTGATCTCAACATCAGTGTTTTGCGAATCATCTGTCCTGACCGGGCTAGGGGCTTCTGGATTTTTTGAGTCATCAGCGGCTCGTTCGGCAGGCGGGTCAGCAGCAGGAGTTGGTATATCTTGAGCTGGTTCACATGGCGGCTCATGAGTTAACGAGTCCAGTGCAGCGGTTTCTAGAACCGACTCGGTCATGACCGTGTCTTCAGCCAGCTTGCTCTTCCTAACCCGTTTGCTGGGCTTGGCTTGTCCACTATGTCAAAACACAAGGTTAGTACAGATGCAAGGGATTAAAATAAAAACAAGATAAGGAGATTATTATTACCCTGGTGCAGCCTTGAAACACGGCAGGTTAGACTGCATTGAGTCACCGGAGGAAGGGGAAGTTTCCTGATAATCTGAGTCAGAAGAATTGAGAGGTTGGCGAATAAGACCCGCCAAAGGATAAAAGGAATTCAAATCAGAGGTGACCTCGTTCCGGTGCTTCTTTGGGGTGTTTGGCAAGCTGGAGGAGAGCTCTGCGTCCTTGCTAGTCCGGGTCTACCTCCGGCTCTCATGAATCTGTCGCGTCAAAAGAAATTGAGGATCTTGATAAGCTAAGGGATGTGAAAATCTTACTTTTTGGGTTACTCTACGGATTTTCTGTCTTGGCAAAGGCTCGGAGTCAGAGGAAATAATAGTTACCTCTTCAGCCTTGTTACGGCTGGCTCCTGTGTCCTCCCGCTGATAATCAGTGTCAATAAGATGGTTAAAAAAGGAGCCAAGAGAGTCAAGGTCTACCTCCGACTCAGAAGAATCATCTAGACGAAGCAGGTCAGAGGCAGAGGCTTTCTTTCCCTTCTTCTTGGCAGCCTCTTTCCTAGCAGCTTTCTTCTCCTTCTTGGCTTTCTTGGGAGCTTCATGGTCGTATTTGACCTTCCAGAATTTATCACCCGCCTGCAAAGATTAACATATTTATGAGCATGGGTGAAACATCGAAATTTCGAAGTAATTACTTCATATGGGTGCCTTAACTTTGGAGCCGGGTTAGCTTTGCAGAAGGGGGCTAAGCCCACCTTACCACAATCTGCCAGGCTCTTTCAAAAGGGACTTCGTCATATCATCGATGACATCTTCAGGAAATTCATCAGGGCTGTGTCGCAGAGGGTCATCCTTTGCGCCTATATAATCGCACATCAAGCCGGGGCGGCGGCTCAACGGAATGACCCGCCAGGCGAGCCAAACTCGGACTAGGTCGATGCCAGTTAACCCGTTCCCCAGAAGAGCCTTGATCTTGGCTAAAGTGGGGGTGAGTGATTTGCGTTCGGCGGCTGTAATCTTGTCAGGCAGATGGTGGTTGGGCCCAAAACGAAGAGCACGAAAGCCGGGTAGAGGGTTTTCACCAGCCGGAGAGGTGTCTTGGCGGTAAAACCTCGTCCGATTCCAGTCTTTTGGGTGTCTCGGCGGGTTGGCGTAAGGAAAGATTACGTCCCTACGATGCTGCATCGAGACACCACCAAGCTCTAAGCTCTGACCGCTAGCGCACTCATTCTGGTGGTTCAAATAAAATAGTTCTCTGAAGAGCAGCAAGTTGGGTTCTTCTCCGACGTATACTTCACTGAATACTTGGAAGTTGCAGATATTAGACACGGAATTGGGTCCGATGTCTTCTGGGTGAAGATCAAAGAAATGCAACACGTCTCTAAAGAATTTTGAGCCGGGTGGAGTGAAACCCCGGTTCATGTGATCCGTGAAAACAACAACTTCTCCTTCTTTGGGCTGAGGGAATTCCTCCTCCGGTTTAGGAGCACGATAATTCATGATTTCTTTCTTTGGCAGATAGCTGTTCTTCACAAAGTCATCAAGAGTACTGTCTGTGACAATGGATTTAACCCAGTTGCAGGAAGTGGGTGCCTTTGGTGCCATTATGTTGAAAGCCTAAGACAGAGTAAAAAGTACCGGTTCAAATTTAAGCCGGGCAGGAAAAAAATATTATAGTGCATATTCCAGATGGCGGCTTACAAAGGGGCCTAACGGTATAAGGATAATTATGTCAAGGTTATTTAAGCCGCCATAGGCTCTATAAGCCGCCAGCTCTATTTAAACCGCCATGGGTGGTGCAAGTTATCAATTGAGCATTGCCTCTTTGAAGCCGGTGATCAGAGTCGCCATGGCTAGATGAATTTAACAAGTGCAGATTTTTGCCTAAGTGTTGCATAAACAGGTTTCACAAACTGCAGCTATTATTTTGGATCAAATAGACATTTAGAAAAGAAAAATTTCTAGACCTAAAAACATGGTGCAGAGAAGTTCATGCGTTCTACTGAGGATTCTTTACAAAGAAAGAAGATCTGCTAGTGCCAAAAAATGGATGTGGAGCAATTACCGCACGAGATCTACGCTACTGTTGGATCAAAGAAACCACGGCAGAAGCAAATGTGAAGAACTGAGATGAAGAAGGAACTGTACATATGAACTTGCTAACCCTAGCATGGATCTAAAGACGCGGAAAAGGGAAAACTTATAGCAGTGGGTCTGTTGTGGAGGGGCACCACTGTTCTCTAGTCAAGTTCAGGTCGATGCAGCGGCCAAGGTCGACGGAGACGAGATGCGCTGTGGTGGCGGCGGCGGAGCTCCAGTGACAGATGGGGGAGAGAGGAAGAAGACGTGAAAAGGGAAGAATGAGGAAGACCTAGTCGGGTGTATTTATAAGGAAGGGCCACTAAAAGAGCGCGAAAATCGAGGAGGCCAAAAATATAAGTTATCCAACTACAAGGACGCCTCGATTTTCGGGATGGTCACCAAGATAAAGATCCGTTGGGATACATTGAATAAAACGTGCTTTTATGACAGGTAACGTCATGGCGAGTTACCACAAATCTAGAGGATGACAACATGGCGGGTTACAAAAATTTATAAGAGCGGAAGATTTTTTTCTTAAGTGTCTAAGATTGACATGAACCAGTTCAAATCAATCTGGGGCCTAATGTTGGGTATATAACTATTGGTATGACCCGCCAAGGAGGGGTCGGGTTATATTTACAAATATTCTTGAAGCCCAAGACCCAGGATAGAGATGGCGGTTCAGTTAAGGGCCCAAAGCCCAGAGGCGACTTAAGGCCCGTAGTGATAAACCACCATATGTGCGTGACTTGTATTGTAAGGCAAGAATAGTTAAGAGACTGAGCCGGACAATGTTTATGAACCGGCCGGACTCTGTAAGCCGCTGGGCGTCGACCTCTGTATATAAAGGGACGACCCAGCGACGGTTCTGGACAAATAAGATCAACTCGAGAGCTAGTTCAAGCAATTCGCTCCCTGGTTATCGAGACATAAGCAATCCCACTCAAAACTTGATCGTAGGCTTTTACCTTCATCGTAAGGGGCCGAACCTATATAAACCTCGTGTCCTTTGTCCCGATTAACCCCTTTAAGCTTCCTAGTTGTGATGGCTCCACGACTAAGTCCTTTCACTAGGACATCTACCGTGACAATTCCACGACAATTACCTTTAAGCTTTGATTGTAAAGTGAAATCTACACGTTTCCACACAAAAGGTGCAATTTACACATTTTAAACTCCAAACAAAGGACAATTCAAAATTTTCTTGTATTTGGTAATCTTACTAAGGATATACTTGAGTAAAAATAAATTGGCAAGGCCAGTTTTTTTATAAGAGAGACACACTTTTCGCCCGTCTTTGTTGATTGTCAATTTGCTCGTTTGCATCAGAATCAACATACTTAGCTTTTAATCTTGCAATACCTCGTAGCATACCAAATTTACCTACAAAATGACTAACTCAGATTTTGGGGCTCCTTGAATCCAAAATCTTAGTGGAATAGGAAATTGCGTGTTAGCCAAAACCATATTATCAAAATGACGTGTCTAGAAAAATAAACTTATCCTTTCATTCTAAGTTATCTTCATTGGTCAAGGAATACTATTCCCAGCAATGCGCTAGGCCAAGTCTAGTTATCTATCAATCCCTGTTCAAGAATACGTCTGATTAACCGGTTAACTTGCCAATTAATCCTTACTCATGTGGTCCGTGAGTAGCCAATAAATCGATAAATGGGCCAATTAGTTGATAAAATGGCCGATTAGCCTATTAATCCTCTACTGGCCAGCTAACCGAGTAGCTACCAGTTAACGATTTCCTCAACAATTGTATCAATGTTTGATAAGTTATATGTGATATGTTCTTACAACCACAAATGTTCATTATACTTTCTATACTTGTTGTATGTGTTGGTTTATTTGGTGCAACTACATAAAGATCCCTATTCCATTGCGACTGTGCTCCGCAAGCAGAAAATTCTCTAAAGCCATCTTTTTTTCTAGAATAAAATAATTTCTTGCCACCATCCGATGGACCAAAGCAATACTTCTAGCTTTCTCGAGGACATTATTGAGGCTCAGAATTATGCAAACTCTAGCATGAACCCTGAGGCCCTTAAGCATAAATGGGCAGCTAACAGGGGAAGCAAAGTCTTCCGAGTATTGTCAAGTAGAACTTACCTTTGAGGTCATATAAGAGTATTTTAAGGGTTGTTCGTTTCAGATCAGTTGTAGATAAGTCACTTATTGATGTTGTACAAACTCCAATAGAAAGAGCCATGTAGAAGTCACCTGGTGACTCTCTGGACACTCTAGTAAGACCAGATGCTAAAAGAATAAAGAGGGATAGATGCACAATGGTGGTATGGACGATGAGTTACTGAAAATTCATAACAAATTAGATACATTTTAAATCGGATGAACTATCAACAAAGTTTTCTTCAAGCATATGCTAGTAAAGCCTAGAAAAATCAAAGGTTCACCACCTCTCTATTCATGTATTTGTTTTGTTTTGTTAGCGCCTTCTCATGAATTGTATAAAAATTACTAATTTCCTCCTCTAGTGTATATCTTTGTGTTTTACTTTTTATTTTTATGTTTATTTTTCTTCTCTTTTTCAGCATATATGGAGCATTTTTATGTATGAACGTGTATTTTCGAAATGCATGAACAACTTTATATTATGATACGTTGTCGTGTTCTTCTACTATTTTGCTAGCTACAACACAGCAGGGACTTTTGTAGCGGGTTTTCTTTTGGTGCGTGTGAGTTTGAAAAAAGATTGCACTACAAAAAAAGACACATCTGTGACATTTTGGGCCGAACGAAAATGTTTTCTGTCATACTTATGACACTTCTATGACGATAATTGTTACAAAACCCAGTATCATCATAGATGTGGTGGGCTCCTACTTCTATGACAAAAAATCATGACAGAAATGTGCTTTTCGTCCTGGGCGGGCCGGAAATGCAGTTGCATGACATTCTTTGGGCCGTCCATGACGGGAAAACCGTGGTAGAAGCGAGGGCGAGGAAAATATCGGGGAGTTCCCGGTTACGGTGGGTGGTCGGGGCCGAGCGATGCACGTAGGGATTGCACGTTTCTCTCGTACAAGTACGCGTGTGGGTGCAAGGCATTGGGCTCTAACTGAACCCGAGCGAGGCGTTCACCTACTGAACCCCGAGCGATTGCACTGGCTATGCGTTACTGAAACCGAGCGATCGATTGATCACTGGCTGTTAACTGAACCCGATCGAGCGATTCCTTCGCTACTGTTGCTAACTAAAGCCGATCGACCTGCTGCCGCTTGATGAACAGTGAGTGTTTTGGGGGGTTGGATGAACAGTTCCCGATGGGGGTTGGATGAACAGGACCCCATGGGGGTAGAGGCCGTTGCCGCTGGATGAACAGGACCCCGATCGAGTCGGTTGGTTGTGGATGAACAATACCCCTTGGAGGGCCGGTTGAACAGTAGCCGTTGGAGGGCTGGATGAACAGTAGCCTGTGGAGGGGTGGTTGAACAGTAGCCGGGGGAGGCTGGATGAACAGGATCCCGTGGATGAACAGTAGCTGGTGGAGGCAGGAGGGATACGCCGTGGATGAACAGTCGCAAGTGGAGGCTGGAGGAGGTCGATGGTGGATGAACAGTAGCCCATGGAGGCTGGAGCGAGGCAGTAGACGGTGGATGAACAGTAGCCGTGGAGTCCCGTTTTGACTGTAGGAGGTCGAAGAGAAGTATGTTTCCTCTGTTTTGCGGTACACCACACCCCTCCCGATCAACAACACCCCATTTCGACCGTAGGTGCTCGAACACAAGTTCGTTTCCTCCGTTTTGCGGTATGCTAGACCCTTCCCGATGAACAGGACCCTGTTTCGACCGTACGCGGTCGAACACAAGGCCATTTTCGTCCATTTTGCAGTATGCCAGAACCCGTTCCGGCTGTTCCGTCCAAGCTAGTTGACTCCCATTGAACACGACCCATTTCGACCCAGTGTGTTGCCTCCTGATGAACAGGACGCGTTCCGACCCAGTCACTTGGCTCCCGGCAAACACGACGTTGTTTCCTCCGTTCCGACCCAGCCGCTTGGCTGCTGATGAACAGGTCGTTGTTGCTGCCCTCCGCCGCCTCTCCATGTACATGAGCCCTGGCCATACGTATGCGTGAGTAGGCGTTCGAGACCCCGCCTGTATGTATGTACATACATGCACATGATATAGACGGGACTGCCTGAACAGTATGTACGTACACGTTTGTGACCAGAATGACAATGCTACGTAGCTTCGACCAGGTGGCTCCCGGCTGTCAAGGAGGATAAGGAGGCACTTCCTTGCGTGCGAAGATGTAGCTGGTGGGTCTGAGCTAATAGGGGAAGGATTCTTTTTTTGTGCATAATAAGGAGACACTTCCTTGCATGCAAAGATGTAGCTGGTGGGTCCATCTGTCAGCCTCTCCGCACACAGTCCTCTTCCGACGGTTGTCGTTTGTTAAGCACTTTGACCACGCCGCATGGAAAGCACTAGGCGGTGGACGAGGGTGAGGCAGGGAACGATGCAGAGCCTAGGAACATGCGGAGGGTAGTACGAGTGTTGACTGGTTTGGCTGCGGTGTGAGGCTGCCGTCGCCGCAGAATAATAGGGGGTGTGGGTGAGTAGAGGGATGGCGTAGCCAGAGGTTGGAGTAGGGTGGGGCGGTCAGACCTGCATGGTAGTAGAGCTGGCCATAGGAGGCAGGAGCGGGCGACACGACCGGCGCTAGTTTGGGTGGCTGGAGCAAGAAGACCAGAGGTTGAAGAAGCACTACGGCCGTTGGATGGGCATCATACAGTCACTGGAGCTAGAATCATTCATATTGACTAAGTTGACAAAGCCCTCCGTCTGCGTCAAGTTAGTAGAACCACAAGTCAGCCTACCACCATGGTGGGTCCCAGTTAGCCAGGGGAGTATTCATTTTTTTGTTAACCATGTCGCGCTAAGCGCATCCAAGGTGGTGGATGATAGCGAGGCCCCAAACAGCAATGAGCCGGAGATGGGAAGATGCGGGAGTGGAGTCACAGATGGAGAGGTGTATGAGGGTTAACTGGTTCGGGTGCGGCGTGGTTCGACAATCGGTGGAGAAGAACGAGAGGTGTGGAGGCGTGGAGGGATGGCCTGGCCAGCGGTGGGTTAGCGCTTCACAGCGAAGCGTGCTAAGCAGAGCTACTAGCAGCAGGAGGTGGGAGCAGGTGGTCCCAGCGATGTTGCAGGAAGAAGACGAGAGATTGAAGATGGATGTTGGTCGTTGGATGTAAATCCAACGGTTGTCGATGTCAGAATCATTTGTTGACTAAGTTGACAACGACTTGCGTTGGCTTCGACCTATTTGCCCACATTTCAGCCTCCAAAAATCAGGCACATATTCAACCCATTTTTCAGAATTTACAGTCCATTTGATCTTTTTTTAGAATTACAATCCATTTGCTCGGCTGGGTGATCAAATAATGTAGCATCCATGCAGCCCATTTTTTTAAAACTACAACCAATTTTCACTTTCTCAAAATACACGAATTTGATTTGCTGGCTGAACAAATAATGTAGCGTCCATGCGGCCCATTTATTTTTTCCTAAAAAATTACAACCCATTTACACTTTCTCGAAATACACGATTTTGCTGGGCTGATTCTAATTATAATATTGGTTTGGGCGCAGCAATATTATCCAAAAATAAACAGGGGCTGAGCATCTTGTATTAAATATATTTAAATAATAAGTGCTTTATTATTACATTGGTCCTTAAATGTTACCAAGCTTTTGTACACAATCACCAGGATTTTCGTTGCCTTAATGTAAAAAAATCCAGGATTTAATTGTTAAAAAAATATTTTTATAAGTTAATAAGACGTGGGATATAGTTTTCTTATATATGTAAGTATGTGTTAAATGTATGATGACAATAACAATAATATATAAAATTATATATATATATATATAGTTAGAAGCAAAACATAAGTTGGACCTGGCGTTCCTATTCTTATATATAAAAATAAAACAGACATCTGCGTTTTCTTCAAAAAAATACATAAGTTGGGTTGTGGATGTTTCAGGGAAAATAAAACCTAGAATGGGAGGTCCATAAGCCCGTCGATACATGACATCCCTCAAGAAAATACAAACCGACATGTCATGGGTTGTGCATCTTAAAAAAGAAAGCCTAGACGGGGCAGCCGACAACCCAGCTGACACTTGTTGGCCCACTGATAATAAATGATACCTGCCAGCTCCCCGACTTTGTTGTAAATTTATCTCCTTTAGTAACTATGTTGAAGAACCTAAAAAAATTAACTATGTTGACAAACCCGTGGGCCCCAATGTCAGCATAGCATTAGGAGGAAGTATTCTTTCAATGAGGTAGTTGCTTGCGCACGTCCATAGACCTGGTGGGTCCCAACTGTCCGCCTCTCCATGTACAGTCATCTCCATATTACTCTCGTTTGTTTAGCATGTTCACAACGGCAGACAGCGGCGCCGCGGCGAGCGCACAAACGCAGAGGACGAGAACGAACCACCGGAGCCGAGAAGGCATGCTACAGTAATGGTAGATGTTGTGCCTTATCTCTACCGAAATAACTGAACTAGCCCAGTGGCCAAATGACACTACCCGATCACTATTCTGCCTGGGTACGATTCCACCTAATGTAGTGAAAATATCTCCAATTTTTTTGCCTCTGCCATTCTTGACGTGTGGGTCCCCATTGTCATCTACGCACACCACGTCCAACTCTTGCCAAAACTTCGTCCATGGTTCTCTCTATTTTTCACACACTCGACATTATGTGGGCATTTTGAAAATAGCATATCTTTTAGAATGTGCATGATATGAAGATGTGCCATGCATGAATGTCGACAAGCATGATGTTAACTGGCTGGTAGTTCCATTTTCGACCATGAAGAAAACTTCTAACATGATGTTATCCCTATTTGAAAAGGGCGTGTTAATATAAATGCTCTGCCTCTGAAACTTGTTGTTTCTTATCTGAAACTAAAACTTGCAGTTTCTTCTTCGAGAATCACATTGTCTGCACTTTTATATGAAACTACATTTTTTAAGTGCTAAAAATGGATCTCTAGAATTCATAAAATACTTCATATGCTCAATACTGCAAATCTGAAATTCAAAAGACATTCATATCTGAAAGTACTCTCAAAATACACAGCACAAAACACAATTCACAACCTACAAATACGGACAACCCTAAGCTCCTCCTGACAATTCAAAACCTGCCCGACTATTTTTTGCCTCTACCATTCTTGACATGTGGGTCCCCATTGTCATCTACGCACACCACGTCCAACACTTGCCAAAACTTTGTCCCTGGTTTTTTCTACTTTCCACACACTTGATATTGTGTGGTCATTTTGAAAATAGCATATCTTTTTTACTGTGCATCATATGAAGATGTGCTATGCATAGATGTTGATCAGCATGATGTTAACTGGCTAGTAGTTCCATTTTCGACCATGAATAAAACTTCCAACATGATGTTATCCATGTTTGAAAAGGGCATGTTAATATAAATGCTCTGCCTCTGAAACTTGCATTTTCTTCTCTGAGAATCACATTTTCTGCACTTTTATATGAAACTACATTTCTTTAAGTGCTAAAAATAGATCTCTAGAATTCATAAAATACTTCATATGCTCAATACTGCAAATCTGAAATTGAAAAGACATTCATATCTGAAAGTACTCTCAAATCTGAAAGACAAAACATAACCTGCAAATACTAACAATCCTAAGCTCCTCCTCAGACTATTTGGGGGGGGGGGAGTCCCCTCTTATTCCTCGGTGGCAGATAGCTACGCCATGGGATGAGGTGAATGGTGAGGGAGAGGATGGCGGGGAAGCGTCGTCGCGCCAACTGTTTTTCTCCTCTTGTAGTTGGGTTCGGTCGACGAAGACTCCACCGGCTCGCTCTACCATGGAACAGTCACAAACGGCACCGTCTAGATGCTTGATACTTCAATCTCGGGTGTATTCTCCATCTTTGATCGATATTCCCACCATTGCGGCCTCACGATCGGATCTTGTGAATCTGTTTGCTCCATGGCCCAAAGGAGCAGCTCTATGGACTCCAACACGACTCCTTGCCGATGTATCACCTCCTTTTCACTTATTTCCATATATTTGGCCATCGTTTTCACTATTGCCGCAAATTGCTCCAGGTTGTCAAACCAAGACTGTATCTCCAACATCCTAGCTAGCTTCACAGGGTCGCCGCCTATGAGCCACACGTATCGGTTCTACTCCTCCATCGATCTACTTCTCCATAGAACCTTCACTCGCTGGCGGTGTTTTTTGAATGGAAGAGGAGAGGACCGGCATTGGTTTTGTACTAGAACAGGAGAGGAGCGGCGGTGGTTTTGAAATGGAAGAGAAGAGGGGCGGTGCTGGTTTTGGATTGGAACTTGAGAGGAGTGGTGGTGGTTTTGAAATGGAAGAGGAGAAGAGCGGCGCTAGATTTGGATTGGAACGGGAGAGGAGAGTGTCGGGGGTTGGATACGACATATGCCAAAGGATAGCTTATCATGGTGGGAGCGAGTAGAACGTCGCCGGTGCCTGGAAGCGGGATGAGGCGAAGACATGCACGCCGGCGGAACTTACCCAACTTCAGGGCTCTCCTAGGAGATAACACCCCTACTGCTGCTCTGCGGGGTCTCCGCATGATCACTAAAGCAAAGTGACTACAATGGTGCTCCTGGAGCTGTTGCGGGAGGTAGGAGAGGGCAAGGCTAGCTCTCTCCTCCCTGGGCTATCTGGTCTATCTCTCTCTCTAGGTCCGAACCCTTTGCATGGGTGCCCCGAGAGGTTTATATAGGCCTACCCCCCGGGGGTACAATAGTAATCCGGCTGGGCGCGGGTCCCAGCCGTCTGTCTCTCAGGCCGCCGTCCTTCCCCCCGGCTTCTGGGGCCCGCCGACTGTCGGGTCCCGCGGACAGGCTTGATGCTGTAGCGGCACTCCTGATGACGCGGGCTCGGTCATCGGGTCGTGGCAACAGTGCCGCCGTCTATCGGGCGATCACTGTCGCCACTCCCCATCTTATCTGATTAATGGCTCGTGGGGCCCCGGGAGGAGTCGGGCGACTCCAGGGAGGTCGACTCCCACAGGTCCGTCTTCGGGTTGCCCAGGCCGCCTTCGGCCCACCCACTGACAGGCGGCCCCACCGCCTTCGGGTCGTACAGGCCGGCGTCGTGGGCACAGTGTACTGCGTACTGTGGCTGAGATCAGGGCAGGCATGGCAATAGTGCCGCATCTCACCAGAGATCTTCCAGCGATACGGCTCACCGTAGCCATGCCGGCCCTTCGTAAGCAGGGGGGAAACGGCCATGCCGTGGCCGTACCCCGCATCGTGCTTCGGGATAAGGGAGGAGTCTTGGGCCGACTCTCCATAGTCGGCCTCTCTGGATGTCGCTAGCTTGGAGTCGGCTTATCTGGGAGTCGCCGTCTGGGACTCGGCATATTTTGGAGTCGCTCCTGGGACTCGGTCTGAGGGGCGCGGCCTGCCCCGATGTCTTGAAATGTCCTGGGGCTCGGGTTAGCCTACCCGTGGCCCATTACTCCGACAGTAGTCCCCGAAGCTGGTGAAACCCTGCGGTCGCTGCATTGTGGGGCTTCAACAGCTTCAATCTTTAAAAGTGCAGACTCTGGGACTCGGCTGCCGTCTTCCCTTGGGCCGACTGTCGAAAGTCGGAGCTTCAGTGAAGAGCCTCAGTTCGAAAGTCACGGCGGGAAGCCAGGCGGCGTGCCTGATACGCTTCCCCGTAGCCATCAGGGCGGTCCTATCGCGTGGCGCCACGTGGGGAGAACAGTTTGCCTGCCCACGTGCGCGACGGGACGGGCCGTCAGGCGGGGCCCGCCACTACCGCGCCTCGGCATATGAACGGATCCGTTGCGGCCGAGGACGGTTGGTTTTCCCACGTCGTTACTGCGCGCAGTAACTTCATGGGTAAATCGTGGGGCGGCGTGGGGCATCGTGCGCAGTTAATCCCATGCCCGCCCCCTCGGCTTCTCAGCCCACAGGGCTATAAGTAGGCGGGGGGAAGCGGAGCGGCACAGCTCGCGCGCCCTTCTTCCCCGCTCCCCCGCCTAATCTTGCCTTCTCTCTCTCTCTCGCCTCCGCCGTTGAGCAAGAGCACACCATACCGCGGCGATGAGCTCTTCCTCCGCCGCGGCCCCCGCCGTGCGCTCCGGCGTATGGGACGGTTCAGAGGTAGAAGAAGAACACATCGAGTTCCTCCGCCGGACACGCTGCCTCCCCAGCGCGGACCTCGTACGTGCCCGCGCCGCGCCGGAGGGGGAAATCCGGCCGGCACCGGAAGAGGGCGAGCGGGTCATATTCCGCTCGCACCTCATGCGCGGCCTGGGGCTGCCGGCGAGCGGCTTCTTCCGCTTGTTCTTGGAATTCCACAGCCTTCAGCCGCACCACCTCACACCGAACACGGTAGTGTTGCTCTCCGCCTTCGCCGCTCTGTGGGAAGGTTTCCTCGGCGTTCTCCCCACCATCGAGCTGTGGGGAGAATCTTCTCTTCTAAGCTCGGCACGCACATCGCCGGCGTGCCGGCCCAGTGCGGCACCTTCATCGCGATGCGGCGCTCGACGACCGACAACCCCTTTCCTCCCATCACGCTGATCAAGTCGGTGAAGATGTGGCAGCGCTCGCACTTCTACGTGAAGAACCTCGCCTCCGACGGCGACTGGGTCAACTTGCCGCCTTACAACGCTGCTCCCCTGACCGGGCGGCTCCCCAGCTGGTCCCACCGAGTCAAGACGCTGACTCCCGCCGGAGCCGCCGCCATAGCGCGACTCCGAGTCTTGACGCAGTCGGAGGGACTCGTCGGGGCCGACTTGCTGGCCGCCTTCGTGGCACGCCGAGTTCTCCCGCTCCAAGGCCGGCCTCACCTGATCTGTCAGATGAGCGGCCTCCGAGACCCAAGTCGGATGAGCATCAAGGAGATGCCCCGCAAGGAGGTGGCAAATATGGTGAATTACATCGCGCACTGCGAGTACGAGGAGGACTGGCAGTTCGGCAAGGAGCCGTACTCGCGCGACAACCCTCCACCGGTGGTAAGTCATGTCTCCCTATTGTTTTGTCTTTTTTCGCAGCCGACTCCGGCTTCTGACTCTCGTTGGCTTCTTCTGAACTAGAATCCTCTTATGCAGCCTGCCGCCGGCGCCACGAAACAGCCCCGCGAGTATGTTCCCGACCGCGCGGAGAGCGACATCGACGACCCCGACTTGGGGGCGGCGGCGATGGAAGCCGATGCCGAAGGCGGGGGAGGAGGAGCAGAAGGCGACTTCAGGCCCTCGGCCACCTTCGCCGACTGGCCTGATGATGACGCCGAAGGCGAAATCGCTCCGTGCCACCAGCTGAGGATCGGCCCGTCGGGCGCCGGCTCCTCCGCTGGCCAAGGCAGCGCGAAGAGGCGGCACGCCGGGCCGAGTGCGCCCGGCTGCAAGTTGAAGAAGTTCAAGGGGGCGGCCGCCGCGACTAGACGAGAGGAGGCGGCCGCGAAGGCCAACCGCTTCCGAAGGGAAGTGAGAAGGCCGCCGTTAGTATCCGCGTAAGTTTTCGTGCTCTTTCATTTTCTTTGTTGAATCTTGTCCGAGTCTTCGTTTATATACTCCCTCCATTCTTCTTCAGGGCCCCTCTTTCCCTTGAGAGAGTCGCCGTCCCCTCTGTCATGGGGTCGGCAGAGACGTCCGCCAATACTCGGCGACCCGACCCTACCGCCGACCTCCGGGAGGCGACGGAGCGGAATGCACGGGAGAAGCGCGAGGAGGAGGAGGCCGACCGTTTGGAGAAGGCGGAGGCCGACAGGGCGGCTGCCTCCGCCCAAAAAAAGCTAGATGATGCCGAAGCCGCCCTTGCGGCGAGACGGCGCGCCAAGGAGGCCGCGCGTCGCTGATCGGCGATGCTTGTCCCCCCATTATCGTCTGCACCGCCGCCTCCGGAGTTCACGGGGCAGACCGGGGGAGCCGGCACCGAGAACCCCTTCGCGGAGAAGGAGAGCGGCGAGGCCTCCATGTCGGACGCTCTCGTGCCGCCGTCGCCGCCTCCACCGCCGTCTGGGAGACCGCACGGCAAACAGCCGATGGATCCGTCGGAGCCGCCGGCCATGGACTGGGCCGAAGCGCGGCTGCTTCTCCAAGTCGCCTCGCCGGTGCGTCGCCGTCTTGAGAGGGCGACCTCGGCACCGCGACCTCGGGAGATCGGCGCTGCCAGCTCGACATCTCTAGACGCTGAGGCCACAAGCGCCGCGCCCACCGGGTGGGTGCGCGGAGGCGGCACCGGGCCGCTAAATCAATTGCTCCTGGAAGTCCAGGCGAAGTTGCGGGCCGAAGTCGACGCCCTCCAAGCCTGCACCAAAGCGCACCTGGCCGCGCGAACGGCCGTCCGAGTAAGTTTCTTATCCTTCCTGATTCTTGTTTTTCTCTATGGGAGCGCGGCAGCGCACCCACTGGGTGTAGTCCCCGAGTTCCGGGCCGGCTGCTGAGCAGGCGGTTCGGAACTCCCTCTGGCGAGTTCCATACACTAACTTTGTCTTCAATGACTTATTTGCAGGAGTATCACAACCTCCGTGCCACTGCCTTCAACCGCAATGTTGAGGAGTTGAGCAAGCGGGCTGCCGACTTGTCGGAAAGCCGAAGTGAGTTCTTCTTCTTCGCGGGGGCGCGCTGGCGCACCCGCGGGCTGTAGTCCCCGAGATTCGGGCCGACTGTTGAGCAGTCGGGCCGGATCTTCCCGGCGATCTTCTTTGCTGGCAACTTATTTATCTCTTCTTTTGCTCCTCAGAAGCCAACACCGTTCTTCAGGAGCAGCTGGGCGAGGCCAATACCGCCCGTCGTGCCAAAGAGGAGGAGTGTGGCAAGCTCACCACGGAGCGTGACCTGCTGGCGGCGCAGCTGGCTGAGCAGAAGGAGCTGCTCAAGAAGGCGCAGGACGAGGCCGAGAAGAAGGAGGCCGCCCTCCTGGCCGAGTTCGAGAGCGAGCGCAACTCCCGGACTGACAGGGAGGCGATGCTGACCTCCGGCTTCCACGAGATCGAGGATATCGTTGATGGTAAATTTCTTTCGTTTCTTCGGGCTTCCGACTTATGTGTCAGGCCGACTTCTAATTTTTCGACTTGCTTCTTTTTTGTCTTGGCGGACTTCTTCCCTGGTCACTCGCAGGCGGTCCCTCTAGCCATCGAGGCTGCTCGTGAAGCGCGAAGGGCGAACGGCGAGGAGATCACCGCTAATGCCCCCCGAACCGTCGATGAGCGGCTTCTGAGCATTGAAGCCCGTCTTCGTCCGGCTTGCTGGCTGGTGCGCCGGCTTCAGCGTACCGGCGCCCAGGCGGTTGCCGCCCTATGGCCAGGCATGCCGGCTCTGCGCACCGCCAGCCGAACTGCTGACTGGCTGGAGGTCGCTGGCGGCCGTCTTGAGGCCTGGAAGGGCTCCTCGGCCCGGGCCAGAGCGCGCCGGGCCTTGGAGTTCGTCAAGGCATGGTATCCAGGGCTGGACCTGGACCGTCTGGCCGCGTTCCGGTCAGAAGCCCAGGCCGAGATGGAGGCCGTAGAGGGTGCCCTTATCGAGCGTGCGGCGGCCATCGCCGAGTACACGGACACCAGTGTCTTCGTCCCCGAGCAGGCTGAAGGCGGCGAGGAAGTGCCGCCAGAGTGGTTCGGGATGAACCCGAAGTATGGCGAGGACTCGGCGTAGGTGATCGACTCCAGCACCGAGGAGGAGGACGAGGCGGAGGACGAAAGCGAGGCGGAGGTGCCAGAAGACGGAGCAGGCGGCCAGCCTCAGCTCGACCGCGCCTCCAGCAACGAGCCACGTCGGGAGAAAACGGCTGCCGCCGGAGGCGATCAAACCGAGACCGCCCAGCCGACTGCCCCGGCGCCTGACGCCGCCGTCACCTCCGATCCTCCGATCCCAGATGCCGCCTCGTAGGCTGCCTTTTTCGCCTCTGTTTGTCTGTCTTAAGTAATCTTTTGAGAACTTTGTTAGATTCGAACAATTCCACCCGTGGGGTGTATCTTGAACTTCTATTCGAAGATTCGGCCAAGGGCCTATGTAAATATCAATCTTCTTTCCGTCTTTCCTTGCTTATTGCTCTTTAGGCTTTTTCCCTTTGCCGCCTTCCTTTAGTCGCTGCCTTGTCAGTCGAGCAGCTGCTCTGCGGACTGTCGCTAGGTCAAGTGCTTGGCTACTTCGGGAAGGCAAGGACTTGGCCGTTTAGAGTTTCTTTAGCAAGTCGGATAGAAAGCGACATGCCGACTACCCAAGAGTCGGCCGTCCTTAATAGAGGCTAATAAAGACGGTGAGGCGGCTACTCATGAGTCGGCCTTCCGCTTCAGAAATGCTGGAGGTCGTCTTATGCTATGTTCGTGCTTTAGGTCCTTAGCCATTTTTCGTGTGGGTGCCCGTTCTTCCTCACTCCTGCCTGCCTCACAGTCGCTCTATGAGCTGCGGCTTTGCCAGGAGGCGAATTGGGCACCGCACACTACTTGTCTGACTGCGGGAAGCTTCTCATAGCG
This sequence comes from Triticum dicoccoides, assembly GCF_002162155.2. Lineage (NCBI taxonomy): Eukaryota > Viridiplantae > Streptophyta > Magnoliopsida > Poales > Poaceae > Triticum > Triticum dicoccoides. Next base: position 522,115,527 of record NC_041381.1, on the reverse strand, counting down.
CAAGGCGGCGAGTCCCCGGGCCGACTAGTCAGGCCCGGTGCCAAGCGGCTTGTAATGAAAGTAATGTACTCGGAGGCATAATTCTTATCGTATAGATAACAAAAAGGGCAGTCCCCGAGCTCGTCTCGGGGGGCCCAAAGTCTTAGTACTTTAATACAAAGGGGTAGTGTGATACATACTGCATCAACTGTAAAATCTTCGAAGAAGATTTGCATTCCACAGGCGCTCTGTCTCTTTGCCGGAATCGTCCCTCTTGCGCACTCGGGGCTTCTGGGCGTCGATCAAATAGTAGGCGTCGTTCCCTAGCACCTTGCTGATGATGAAGGGGCCTTCCCAAGATGCCGACATCTTGTGCTGGCCGGATGTTCGCTGGATCAGCCAGAGCACAAGGTCGCCCTCTTGAAAAGATCTTGGCCTGACCTTCCTGTTGTAGTATCGATGCAGACTCTGCTGGTAGATGCTGGACCGGCTGAGTGCCAACAGCCGGCCCTCTTCCAGCAGATCGACGCCGTCTTGACGTGCTTCTTCTTCTTCTTCCTCGGTGTACATGGTGACTCGCGGGGAGTCGAACTCTATGTCCGTTGGGATGACGGCTTCGGCACCATAGACGAGGAAGAATTGTGTGAAGCCGGTTGACTTGTTTGGAGTCGTGCGCAGACTCCAGAGGACAGCTGGCAGCTCCTCAAGCCAACAGCTGGCAGATCGCTCCAGCGGTACGATGAGTCGAGGCTTGATGCCGGATAAGATGAGGCCATTTGCTCGCTCCACCTGGCCGTTTGACTGTGGATGGGCAACGGACGCTAAGTCCAGTCGGATGCCCTGTGTCGCGCAGAAACGGGCCAAGGCGCGCTTGGCAAAATTTGTGCCATTGTCGGTGATGATGCTGTGTGGGATGCCGTACCGAGTTGTGATGTCAGCGGTGAAGGTCACTGCAGTCGGACCATTCAATTTCTTGATGGGTTTCACCTCCACCCACTTGGTGAACTTGTCCACTGCGACAAGTAGGTGAGTCAAGCCACCTCGTGCCGTCTTGAATGGTCCCACCATGTCCAGGCCCCAGACTGCAAAGGGCCAGGCGATGGGGATAGTCTTGAGTGCGGAAGCTGGCTGAAGTGGCTTGGAACGGAAAATCTGGCACCCCTTGCACTTTTGGACTAACTCTTTGGCCTCTTCCAGAGCGGTTGGCCAGAAAAAACCGTGCCGGAAGGCTTTGGCGACGAGTGCCCTTGAGGCCGCGTGGTGACCGCACTCGCCTTCGTGGATGTCTCTGAGGATTGCCTGACCTTGTTCTGCTTCGACGCAGCGTTGGAAGACGCCGGTAACGCTGTGCCTGACCAGCTCTCTGTTGACTATGGTGTATGCTGCTGCTCGGCGTTGCACTTGCCGAGCCAAGATTTCATCAGTTGGCAGCTCTCTGTTTACTAAGAATCTGAGGATGGGCTGGGCCCATGAAGGTGCTACTATTTCTTCAACTGCCACTAGTGCGATTTGGATAAGGGTGGCCGGGCTGGGAGGCGGCGGGTTGGAGTCCACAGCCGCTTGCTGATTTGACTAAGTCTCGGGGCCGACTGGAGCAGTCCCCGGGCCGAGCTCTGGAGTCTTCGATCTTGCTACTGCAGTCCCCGGGCCGGGTTCTGAAGTCCCCGGGCCGGCTTCGACTGTATGTTTCTTGGAGTCGGATCCGTCCTCCTCAGGCGGAGCCGGCACGTAGATTGAATCTGATTCGGGTGACGGCTTGATAGAAGGCCTGAGGAGGCGCCGGAGGGCGATACCAGATGGTATTGCCTGGCAGGTGGAGCCGATCCGTGCCAAGGCGTCTGCTTGGTTGTTGTCGTTCCTTGGCACGTGGAGGAACTCGCACCCCTTGAAGTATCCGCTGAGTTGCTGGACGAGGAAACGGTAGCTCGCCATATTTGCGTCCTTAGCGTCCCAATCGCCAGATGATTGCTGGACCACCAAGTCAGAGTCTCCATAACACAGGATCCGGCGAATGCCGAGTTCTTTGGCAAGCCGGAGCCCGTGGATGAGCGCCTCATACTCGGCCACATTGTTGGAGGTGGCAAAGTGGATCTGCAGCGCATATCTGAGTTTGTCGCCCTTGGGGGAGGTGAGGACGACGCCGGCTCCCAAGCTGGTGCGCATCTTGGAGCCGTCGAAGTGCATCCGCCAATGGGTGGAGTCAGGCGCTGGCGGCAGATATTGGGTCTCGGCCCAGTCGATGAGGAAGTCGGCCAGTGCTTGTGACTTGATGGTAGTGCGGGCTCGTAGTAGATGGTGTAAGGAGCCAGGTCGATGGCCCATTTGGCCACCCGGCCAGAAGCATCTCGGCTTTCGATGATCTCGGCTAGTGGAGCTGTGCAGACCATGGTGATTGGATGCTCCTGGAAGTAAGGCTTCAATTTCTTGGCGGCAAAATGCACGCTGTAGCACATCTTCTGGTAATGGGGGTAGTTCTGCTTGGAGGTCGACAGCACCTCGCTCAAGTAATATACCGGTCTCTGGACGGGTAGCGCCTTGCCTTCCTCCTTGCGCTCGACTACAATGACCGTGCTGACTACTCGGCTGGTGGTGGCAATGTATAGGAGCATGGGCTCTTTGGGAGTCGGAGCCGCCAGCACAGGGGGAGTAGTCAACATCTTCTTTAGTTGGAGAAAAGCCTCGTCCGCCTTGGGAGTCCACTCAAAGAAGGCCGTCTTCTTCATGAGCTGATACAAGGGGAGGGCCTTCTCGCCCAGTCGAATGATGAATCGGCTGATGGATGCCAAACAGCCGGTGAACTTCTGCACATCTAACAGTCGTCTGGGTGCTTCCATCCTTTCGACGGCCTTGATTTTACATGATTGCACTCTATGCCGCGTTCAGAGACCAGGAAACCGAGGAGCTGGCCGGCTGGTACTCCGAAAATGCACTTCTCCGGGTTGAGCTTGATCTGGAATCGGCGCAGATTCTCAAATGTCTCCTTGAGGTCCTCCAGCAAGGTTCCACGCTTCTCTGTCTTCACCACCATGTCATCCACATAGACGTGGGCATTTCTGCCGAGTTGCTTCAGGAGGCACTTCTGCAAGCAACACTGAAAGGTGGCGCCGGCGTTTCTTAAGCCGAACGTCATGGAGGCTCCAAATAGCGTGATAAAGGCGGTCTTCAGTCTGCCGGGTTCAGCTTGATCTGATGATATCCTGAATATGCATCTAGGAAACTCAACAGGTCGCATCCGGCTGTGGAGTCTATCACCTGATCAATTCTTGGCAGAGCAAATGGGTCCTTGGGGCAGGCTTTGTTGAGGCTCGTGTAATCAATGCACATCCGCCACTGCTTGTTCTTCTTTAGCACCAGTACTGGGTTTGCCAGCCACTCTGGAAAAAATACTTCCATGATGAAGCCGGCTGCAAGGAGCCGGGCTATTTCTTCTCCAACAACTCTTCTTTTTTCTTCTGACAGGCGGCGCAAGGGCTGCCTGATGGGCTTCATATCAGATCGGGCGTGTAATTTGTGCTTGGCAAATTCCGTCGGGACACCAGGCATGTCCTTGGGGGACCATGCGAAGATGTCGCGATTCTCACGGAGGAAATCGATGAGCTCGCCTTCCTATTTGCTGTCAAGGCCTGTGCCCATGACAGCGTACCTCTCCGGGTGCTCCGGGTCCAACGGTATCTTCTTTGTTTCTCTGGCCGGCTTGAATGATCCTTCTGCTTCCGACTCCTTGGGGTCGGGCGATAACTCGGGCTGCTTGCCGGCCATCGCCACGACCCGATCAAGGAGCCGTTTCTCAGCTGCGATCACCAAGGACTCGGCCAGCCGACTGCTTTCGGCCGCGCAAGCGGACGACTTCCTGTAGTCGCCGGACACGGTTAGGATTCCCTTGGAACTCGGCATCTTCATCTTGAGGTAGGCGTAGTGGGGGACCGCCATGAACTTGGCCAAGGCGGGTCGGCCAAGAAGTGCATGGTATGGGCTCTCAAGGTCCACCACCTCAAACCAAACTGGCTCTCGTCGGAAATGATCCTTGTCTCCGAAGAGGACATCTATCAGGATCTTGCCGATTGGCGAGCAGGAAAGGCCTGGAACGATTCCGTGGAACATGGTCCGGCTGCTCTGAAGTTGTCTTCGCTTGATTCCCAATTTCTCAATTGTATCCTTGTACAGGCTGTTGATACTGCTGCCTCCGTCTATCAATACTCGCGAGAAGCGAGCGGCCCGCCTATCTGTGGCGAGTGTGGCGCCTAAGACCAAGGCGTAGGAGCCTGGACTCGGCACCACTTCTGGGTGATCAGCTCTGCTCCAACTGATAGGCTTCTCGGACCAATGCATGAACTCTGGAGTGCTTGATGCAACCGCATTCACTTCTTGCTGCTGTTGGCGCCTGCTGCGCCGGTCATCCGCTACACTGGTGAACACCACATAGGCTCCGTGCTCATCTAGGAACTCGTCTTGTATCGTGCTGACTGGCCTGACGGCCGGCTGCTGGAGCGGTGGTGGAGGAGGCGGCCCAACTGGAGCGGGAGGGAGCAGGCCGCCCCCCTTGGCGATTCTGGTCAGCCAGTGGCATTTCCAGGTGGTGTGGTTTGACGGCTTCGCGCCACTGTGAAACTTGCAGGGACCATCTAGAGTCTACTCGTAGGAGAAAGCCGGCAGCCAGTTGGACTTGCCGCCCTTCTGCCGCTTCGCCGGAGGCGGTCCCTCCAGTTGTAGGTCCTCTGCCGTTGCCACTTGCCGACTGCTGGAAGTCGGCTGCGGGGCTTTGCGCTTCTGGTCATTCTGCTGTTGCCGCCGACTGGCGTCTCCAGCCAGAGTTCTTGGAGCCTGAGGGGCGACTTTGCCAGTTGTGCTGACCCGAATCTCCGCCTTCATGGAGGAGTCGGCCATGGCGTACTTGTCCGCTGTGATCAGCAGCTCATCGAGGGTCTCCGGCTCGTCGCAGAGGAGCTTGTGCTTGAGGAGGGTGCCTTCTCTGCACCCAGCAGTAAAGTACTCGATGGCTTGCACCTCGTGCACGCCCTCGCAGGAGTTCCGGAGTTCGCCCCATCGCGTGAGGTAGTTGCGAGTAGACTCTTCAGGGCCTTGCACGCACAAGGAGAGCTGGCGTGGCTTGGGTGGTCGCTTGTACGTGCTCGTGAAGTTGCGGACGAAAGCCTCGGTGAAGTCGACCCAGCTATTGATGCTGCGAGGCTTCAGACTGTTCAACCATGTCCAGGCCGAGCCCTGGAGCATGAGCGGGACGTATCTTACGGCAACACACTTGTTGCCGTTCACTATGTTAACGGCTGTGGAGTAGTTGATCAGCCAATCTTCCGGCTTCACGGTGCCGGTATATTTGGGCGTGTCTCGGGGGAGCGTGAACCCTTTGGGAAAGGGCTCGTTCCGGATGCGGGGTCCAAAGCAGGGGGGACCCAACTCGTCTTCTTCTTCTAGCGCCAGGGATCGGTGGAGCCGGTCGATCCGGTGGCGGGCGTCGTTCTCTCCGACTCCCTCTCAGCGGCCAAGGCAGTCGCCGAGAGTCGGGCGTTCCACGGGCGGCGGGGAGACTTGTCTTTCTCTGCGAGGAGGGGGAGGCAAGTAGTCGTCCCGCCGTTCCACCGCTCTAGGGCAGCCGTCTTGGTCGCGCTCGATGGTGATGTGAGTCCGACTGCGGCTGGCAGCCGGCTCCTTGTCCTTCTTCCCACGGGCCCCGCCAGTCGGCGTTCGAGACGTCGCACCTTGGTCTCGGCGAGGCGGTGGGTCGTCGTTTTGGCACTGCGGCGCCTCGGTGCGGCAGCCGGCATCATTCTGCGCGGCAGCCGCGTCGAGGAGCTGCTGAACTCGCTCCGTCATTATGCGGCGCTCTTCGCCTTCAAAGTTGTCGAGCTCGTCTGCTACCGCTTGGGCGGCACGGATATTCTCTGCGGGCGTGGCATACACAGGGCGATCAGCCCCGAAGAGGTTGGCGATTGCCGCGCCGCGCTGTTGGACCGCGCCTAGGCGGCTAGGCCCGGTTGGAGCCGGCGAGCCGCCTACGGCGCGATCCATCTCTCGTTGGTAAGCTTCTGACAAACGCCTCATGCTTGCCAGCTTCTTCGCGCCCTCAATGAGCTGAAGGCGGAGCGCCTCCAGCGTCCCGGCGTCGGCGTCTTCCGGAATCGGTGCTGCAAGGTCTCGCAGGGCCGCGTCAAACGGGTCATGCGCTCCTTCGCCGAAGCGCTCGCCGTGCTCGAGGACGAGGACCTCAGTGACGATGCTTCCGCCGCTCCCTGCGTATGAGAGCGACTCGTCGTAGACCACCACATTGGTGGGGAACGCGTCGAGCGACGCGGTGTCGGAGTTGACCAGCATCGGGTCGGTGGATCCTATGGACTCCAGGTCCATGGCAGGCTTGCCGGCGACGTGGAGTTGGTCGAGGAGGCCCGCGAGGAGGCTCTCGGGGCCACTCGTGCCTGCGTCGGGCGCAGGCTCGTCGGAGAGGCAAACCTCGCCGACAAGATCGGTGAGACAGCTGGCTGCACAGGCGATCTCAGCGCCACTTAGTGCGTCGGCACAGACGCCGTCCGGCGTGCCGGGCTGGCTGTGCTCGCCGGGGAGGAACAGGGTTCCCGTCCAGAGCAGATCTCCGGACGACGGTGCACCTTGCCCCACGGTGGGCGCCAAATGTCGGGGGTTGGATACGACATATGCCAAAGGATGGCTTATCATGGTGGGAGCGAGTAGAACGTCGCTGGTGCCTGGAAGCGGGATGAGGCGAAGACATGCACGCCGGCAGAACTTACCCAGCTTCAGTGCTCTCCTAGGAGATAACACCCCTACTACTGCTCTGCGGGGTCTCCGCATGATCACTAAAGCAAAGTGACTACAATGGTGCTCCTGGAGCTGTTGCGGGAGGTAGGAGAGGGCAAGGCTAGCTCTCTCCTCCCTGGGCTATCTGGTCTATCTCTCTCTCTAGGTCCGAACCCTTTGCATGGGTGCCCCGGGGGGTTTATATAGGCCTACCCCCCGGGGGTACAATAGTAATCCGGCTGGGCACTGGTCCCAGCCGTCTGTCTCTCAGGCCGCCGTCCTTCCCGCCGGCTTCTGGGGCCCGCCGACTGGCGGGTCCCGCGGACAGGCTTGATACTGTAGCGGCACTCCTGATGACGCGGGCTCGGTCATCGGGTCATGGCAACAGTGTCGCCGTCTATCGGGCGATCACTGTCGCCACTCCCCATCTTATCTGATTAATGGCTCGTGGGGCCCCGGGAGGAGTCGGCCGACTCCAGGGAGGCCGACTCCCACAGGTCCGACTTTGGGTTGCCCAGGCCGCCTTCGGCCCACACACTGACAGGCGGCCCCACTGCCTTCGGGTCATACATGCCGGCGTCGTGGGCACAGTGTACTGCGTACTGTGGCTGAGATCAGGGCAGGCATGGCAACAGTGCCGCATCTCGCCGGAGATCTTCCAGCGATACGGCTCACTGTAGCCATGCCGGCCCTTCGTAAGCAGGGGGAAACGGCCATGCCGTGGCCGTACCCCGCGTCGTGCTTCGGGATAAGGGAGGAGTCTTGGGCCGACTCTCCATAGTCGGCCTCTCTGGATGTCGCCAGCTTGGAGTCGGCTTATCTGGGAGTCGCCGTCTGGGACTCGGCATATTTTGGAGTTGCCCCTGGGACTCGGTCTGAGGGGCGCGGCCTGCCCCGATGTCTTGAAATGTCCTGGGGCTCGGGTTAGACTACCCGTGGCCCATTACTCCGACAGAGAGGCAGTGGTTTAAGAGGAGGGAAGTGGCACTGGTCTTGGAAGTGTTTTTTTGTTTTGCGTATTTTGGGTCAAAGTTGGAGCACGTACTATATTTGAAGCAAAATGTGAATGCATGTCACCAAACATTGTATCGTTTGGTTCGTATCTGAATGTACTTTCAAATTATATTATCTTTGCAACATATAACATGGATATAAAATTATATTTTCGGAGAGTGGGGTGCCAGACCGACCGACCATCTGGGTGCGACGCAAACGCGACGGGAGTGCTGTATACATGTGTATCAACGTTTTCTTGAGGGTTTGCTCCATGGTGCAATCCATGGATACAAAATTATATTTAAAAGTCGAGGGCGGGGCTTTTCCCGCGCGGTTGGCGGGGAAGTTCCGCCTAGTCAGTTTGACAGAGAGGCGAGAAGATGAGGGAGTAGGCTGCTGCAAATGTAGGGCTGTGTGATTTGATGGCGAGTTACTGCTAGACAGGGGGGCCCTGTGATTTGACTTGTCATTATCATTTTAACTGCGGTGCTATGACTGGCGTGAGTCTCCTGATTCCTGATCACCTCCATGGTATACAGGTGCCAAGTACTGTATACTCCTTTTGGCAAACGCAATAAATACTACTCCCTCCCTCTCAGTTTACAAGGCCTGCATGTACCCCTAGGTCGTCAATTTGACCAACCTAATAGAAGTCATATACACTATTACAAAAAACACACCATTATAAATTTCAGACGTTCTATTTTCAAACAATATAATTTTTGTGTTATATAGTTTATATTACGGTGATAAAATTGACAACCTAGGTATACGCGTAGGACTTGTAAATACTCTTGTAGCCAACCTTACAGCTAACCTTGCTGTATGAGTGACTAAATGATGACTATGTATGACATGCCAACATCAGATAGCCTAACGCATCTGGATGGAGGAAGTAGTTTCATGCATGCGAAATAGGCAAAAAATGCTCATTTATAGCCGTCTGAAATCTCCCAGAGCGGGACCGCACGAGCGAGGCGACGGTCATGGTAGGCGTGACCATGATATGGGCTGCAAACAGCCTTTGGATCTGAGATCGAACATCTGCATGATAAGTTGCTGAAAATTTGTAGAATAACCCTCCAGGATAGGATATTCACCCATAGGTCTAGAATCACGCCATGCAACCGTTCGATCTCAGATCCAAGGGCTCTCGGAAGCCCGTATCTTGGGAGCATGGAAGCCCTGGCGTTCGCATGCCCCACTCAGCATTTTTACAATCGAAAAACCGCTAGCAGTTCACTCCTACTTGTCCCTGACCGTCCTTTAACATTACGGCAGTTCGCTCCTAGTCGTATCGTCCTTTCACATTACAACAGTTCCACTAATCCTAACCCTCCTCCCAAATCCATGGCCTCCCAAATCTCCATGATCGGTGGTGAGTACAAGGTTAGAACCATCACCGGCGATGAGTTTGACGTAATCTACACCCATTCTTCTGCGACCCTGAAAGGATGCCTTGCTCGCTTCAGACGCATGTTCAAAAACTCAAAGCAGAGTAGGTCGCTAGGCTAGATGTTGAGTACACCACAGTCCTGGACAAAGAGAAGAATCTAAAGGAGGAAGAGAAGAAGAATCCCACCATGATCTAGGTTTGTGTGCAGAACTTGTGCTTGGTCTACCACATATGCCATGCCTACGTTGAGTGCGAGGAATATAAGAACTTCCTCGGGGGCGGCATAGTCAAATTCGTTACTGTAGACTTTACGAACAACAAAAAAGTACTGGGTCGGATAGGCCTCATTGTAGGCGAGCCCTTCGACCTCCAGAGGAATGTTCTGGTGTCCTCCCGTTAGCCTTCAATGCTAACCCTGGCAGGAGCCATGGTTCATCCTTCGTATGGTAAACTAAAGAAACCTCCACCCAAATTTCATCATCATGCATGGCAGTGGAATGTACTAGATATAGACCACATCCACTACAACGCAATGGATGCCTACCTTTGTTTCAATATCTACAAGAGTTGGATGGAGAGCAAGAGCCAAGTGTGCGGTTCTAGCAAAGAAGTATCGGCCAAGAGGAAGAGGGACAAGGACGAAGTCGAGCACATGGACAAGGAGTCCGAGTAAGGTGGCAGTGTCATTGCTCATGGTGGTTGTAATGAAGTGTCTACCGGATTAGTTGCTTAGTTTAATTTCAGGGTGCTTCATTTTATTTGAGGGGTGTGTTGTGCTGAGCCCCCAGCAGAACTATGTTATGTTCCTTCTTTGTTACTTTAATTCTTCAGTACGTACATACTAGTATTTCTTATAGTTCATCTTGTAGTTGGTAGTACTACCACTCGTTTCTTCACATTATATACGTACAATATATATGGCCAACATCATATAGCCAGCAGTTTAGTTGTCAAAGAATTTTAGGGTGCTTAGTTTTATTTTGATGGGTGTGTTGTGCTGGACACCATTATTGTGACTCAAATCTCTTTTGACAAGTTATAATTACATAGTAAATATATATGGACCAACATGTCAGCTCTCCCTCTATCTCACTACAGTACAATAAAGTGTGGGCCTACTTGATCCCAACAGCGTTCTTATTTTCCTTTAAAATTATTCGCTTGGTTACTCCTCACTGAAGGAAATATGCCCTAGAGGCAATAATAAAGTTGTTATTTATATTTCCTTATATGATGATAAATATTTATTATTCATGCTAGAATTGTATTAATTGAAAACTTAGTACATGTGCGAATACATAGACAAAAACAAAGTGTCCCTAGTATGCCTCTACTTGACTAGCTCGTTGATCAAAGATGGTTATGTTTCCCAGCCATAGACATGTGTTGTCATTTGATGAACGGGATCACATCATTAGAGAATGATGTGATGGACAAGACCCATCCGTTAGCTTAGCATTATGATCGTTACAGTTTTATTGCTACTGCTTTCTTCATGACTTATACATGTTCCTCTGACTATGAGATTATGCAACTCCCGAATACCAAAGGAACACCTTGTGTGCTATCAAACATCATAACGTAGCTAAGTGATTACAAAGATGCTCTAAAGGTGTCTCCGAAGGTGTTTGTTGGGTTGGCATAGATCGAGATTAGGATTTGTCACTCCGTGTATCGCAGAGGTATCTTTGGGCCCTCTCGGTAATGCTCATCACTATAAGCCCTGCAAGCAATGTGACTAATGAGTTAGTTGCGGGATGAAGCATTATGGAACAAATAAAGAGACTTTACGGTAATGAGATTGAACTAGGTATAATGATACCGATGATCGAATCTCGGGCAAGTAACATACCGATGACAAAGGGAACAACGTATGTTGTTGTGCGGTTTGACCGATAAAGATCTTCCTAGAATATGTACGAGCCAATATGAGCATCCAAGTTCCGCTATTGGTTATTGATCGAAGATGTGTCTTCATCATGTATACATAGTTCTCGAACCCGTAGGGTCCGCACACTTAATGTTTGATGACGATTTGTATTATGAGTTATATGTTTTTGATGACCGACATTTGTTCAGAGTCCCGGATGAGATCACGGGCATGACGAGGAGTCTTTAAATGGTCGAGAGGTAAAGATTTATATATTGGACGAAGGTATTCGGATACCGGAATGGTTTTGGGATGTTTCCGATATTTATCGGGGAACCAAGGGGTTACCGGAACCCCTTGGGGAAGTTATGGGCCTTAATGGGCCGTATGGGAGTAGGAGAGGGGAGCCCGCAGGGTGGTGCCCCCCCCCCAAGGGAGTCCGAATTGGAAAAGGGGGAGGGGGCGGCCCCCTCTTTCCCTCTCCCTCTTCTTCCCTCTTTCCCCTTCTTGGAATAGGAAAGAGAAACCAACTAGGATTGGGAATCCTAGTTGGACTTCCCCTTGGCGCACCCCCTCTAGGCCGCCGGCCTCCTCCCTCTCCTCCTTTATATACGGGGGCAGGGGGCACTGAGGGAGTCCTGGATTAGGAGGTCCTCGGACGGCCGGACTATATGCTTATGCCGGACTTTGGACTATGAAGATACAAGATTGAAGACTTCGTCCCGTGTCCGGGTGGGACTCTCCTTTGCGTGGAAGGCAAGCTTGGCAATTCGGATATGTAGATTCCCTTCTCTGTAACCGACTCTGTGTAACCCTAGCCCCGTCCAATGTCTATATAAACCGGAGGGTTTAGTCCGTAGGACAACAGTCATAGTCATAGGCTAGCTTCTAGGGTTTAGCGTCTACGATCTCGTGGTAGATCAACTCTTGTAATACTCATATCATCAAGATCAACCAAGCAGGATGTAGGGTATTACCTCCATAGAGAGGGCCCGAACCTGGGTAAACATCGTGTCCCCCGCCTCCCGTTACCATTAGCCTTAGACGCACAGTTCGAGACCCCCTAACCGAGATCCACCGGTTTTGACACCGACATTGGTTCTTTCATTGAGAGTTCCATTGTGTCGTCACTGTAAGGCTTGATGGATCCTTCAATCATCTACAACGATGCGGTCCAGGGTGAGGTTTTCCTCCCCGGACAGATCTTCGTATTTAGCGGCTTTGCACTGCAGGCCAACTCGCTTGGCCATCTGGAGCAGATCGATAGCTATGCCCCTGGCCATCAGGTCAGGTTTGGAAGCCTGAACTACACTGCCGACATCCATGGAGACTTGATCTTCGATGGATTCGAGCCCATGACAGGTGCACCCTATAGCCACGATGAGCGTGACCTAGATTTGTCATTGAATGGTGTTTAGGATATCCCACCTACTGCTGCCCTTGCTTTAGATCGAGTGCAGATCGTGCCATACGAGGACGGGAGGATGGACCCCACCACAGAAGCCGCACACTTAACAGCGATAGAGCCGAACACAGATTTCAATTCCAGTGAGTTTTATGTCATTGGACCCCAGACTCGTCTCCGGCCATAGGCTCCGAACCGCATGTATCCGCACCCATCGGATCTAACTGGGCGCCGGTCATGGAGTTCAGCTCCGCGGATATCTTCCAGCACTCGCCCTTGGGCGATGTGCTAAACTCATTAAAATCTCTCTCCTTGTCAGGAAACTCTTGGCCGAACTATGTCTGGCTTGAGTGGGAAGCGGACGACGAAGGAATTCGTTACCCACCCACCACCCACTTAATAGCCACTGTCGACGACTTAACCGACATGCTTGATTTCGACTCCGAAGACATCGACAGTATAGACGACGATGCCGGAGAAGAACAGGAACCACCGCCGACAGGGCACTGGACAACCACCTCATCATATGACATATATATGGTGGACACACCCAAAGAAAACAATGGCGAGGATCAAAAGGATGCAACGGAGGGTAATCCTCTTGAGAAGCAACCAAAGCACCGATGTCAGCAGCGCCGCTCTAAACCCCGCCATAGCAAAAACACCAATACCGGCACAAGAGACAATAGCACTCCGGACGATGCCGAAGACGAAAACAATACCGCCCAGCCAAGCTTCGAGCAGGCTGGATGGGATGACGGGCAAGCTAGCCCTGATGAATAGGCAATGGATGAAGACTTAGAGGATGACAATTACATGTCCCTTTCCGAAGACGAGGTGAGCCTCGGCGACGAAGAATTTACCGTGCCTGAGGATCCCGTCGAGCAGGAGCGCTTCAAGCGCCGGCTTATAGCAACTGCAAAGAGCCTGAAGAAAAAACAACAGCAGTTTCAAGCTGATCAAGATCTGCTCACTGAAAGATGGACTGAGGTCCTGGCGGCCGAGGAATACGGACTCGAGCACCCAACCAAAAGTTACCCGAGGCGTGGGTTGTTACCTCAATTCGAGGATGAGGCACTAGAGCCTATACTACCAGCGCAGGATGCGGCTGACCGACCACCTCGTGGCCGAGACAAAGCGGCATATCAGCCCGAACACCAACCCACACCCCGTCGCCGAACAAATAAAAACACGAAGGCCCGGGGCTACACGCATGACCTACGAGACGAATTGGAAAACAAAGCAGGAAAGTCAAGATCGATCTATGGATCGCGGGGGCGCGCCCCAACGCGCGTCGGTGACCTCCATGCCGGATATACTAAATACAAATCCGTCCGGGCCGAATACAGCAGACCATACTCATCCGAACTGCGTCCGATGTAGCCCGGCATAGAGGCGCCGCACCCCCCCCCCTATGCTTCATTGACGAAGTAATGGAGCATGAATTCCCAGAAGGGTTTAAACCCGTGAACATCGAACCATATGATGGGACAACAGACCCCGTGGTATGGATCAAAGATTTCCTTCTCCACATTCACATGGCCCATGGCGACGATCTACATGCCATCAAGTACCTCCCACTAAAACTCAAGGGACCAGCTCGACACTGGCTGAATAGTCTGCTGGCAAACTTCATTGGTAGTTGGGAGAACCTGGAAGACGCATTCCTCGACAACTTCCAGGGCACTTATGTGCGACCACCGGACGCTGATGACTTAAGTCACATAACCCAACAGCCCGGAGAGTCAGCCAGGAAATTCTGGACTCGGTTCTTAACTAAAAAGAACCAAATCGTCGATTGTCTGGATGTCAAAGCCCTAGCGTCCTTTAAGCATAACATCCGTGACGAGTGGCTTGCCCGAGACCTTGGCCAAGAGAAGACGAATTCCATGGCAGCCCTTACGACACTCATAACCCGCTTTTGTGTGGGCGAGCACAGCTGGTTGGCTCATAGCAACAACACATCAAGAAATCCTGGCACTTTAGACGCCAGAGATAGCAACGGCAAGCCCCAGCGCAATAGACACAAGCATCACAATAATGGCGATAACGCCGAAGACACGGCCGTCAATGCCGGATTCAGTGCCTCCAAGTCCGGTCAACGGAAAAAGGCATTTAAAAGAAAAAATCCGGGCCCTTCCAGTCTGGACCGCATACTCGATCGCTCATGTCAAATCCACGGCACCCCCGATAAACCAGCCAACCACACCAACAGAGAATGTTGGGTATTTAAACAGGCCGACAAGCTAAATGTCGAAAACAAGGAAAAGGGGTCGCATAGTGATGGCGACGAGGAACCCCGGCTACCGAACACAGGGGGACAGAAGAAATTTCCTCCCCAAGTAAAAACCGTAAATATGATATACGCCACCCATATCCGCAAGCGGGACCAGAAGCGCGCACTAAGGGACGTCTACACGATGGAGCCAGTCGCCCCAAAGTTCAACACATGGTCTTCCTATCCGATCAACTTTGATCGCAGGGACCATCCGACCAGTATCCGTCATGGCGGCTCAGCCGCACTGGTCCTTGACCCTATCATTGACGGATTCCACCTCACACGAGTCCTCATGGACAATGGCAGCATCCTGAACCTGCTCTATCGGGATATAGTGCGCAAAATGGGTATCGATCCCTCAAGGATCAGACCCACCAAAACCACCTTCAAAGCTGTCATACCAGGTGTAGAGGCCTGTTGTATGGGTTCAATCACACTAGAAGTGGTCTTCGGATCCCCGGACAACTTCTGAAGCGAGGAGTTAATCTTCGATATCTTCACCTTCCGCAGTGGTTATCATGCACTGCTAGGAAGAACCGCATTCGCTCAATTCAATGTGGTGCCACACTATGCCCACCTCAAGCTCAAGATGCCCGGACTCCGTGGTGTTATAACAGTCAATGGAAATACAGAGCGCTCCCTCCGTACGGAGGAGCACACTGGAGCCCTTGCAGCAGAAGTACAGAGAAGCCTCCTTAGGAAGACCCTCAATTCGGCAATAAAGCCCCCGGACACCGTCAAGCGAGTCCAGAGTACTCTGCAACAGGATCGTCCGGCCCGTCCAGAGCTCGCCTAGAAATTCGGCCTCTGTCTTAGTCCCAGTCAAGCGGTGAAATTTGTGCCGCGCGTACATAATTACGCACTTAAAATACCATGGGCATAGACGGAGGCACAGCTAGACTGTGGTCCATAATGCGGCTCAACCGCCCCATGATCCGCATACCTTCAACTTTTTCTTTCTTTTAGGTCCCTCTCTTCTTGAGGCTCTTCCGATAACCTGATTATCGGACCCATCACGAGACAGAAACACCAAGGAGGCAAGGAGCTTTGATGTACAAGGGAATCCCCAGGTGGTCTCTGATAACGATCGCTATACCTGTTTTACATACCCACACGCAGCTTGCTCTTGGTTAGGGCATGTCAAATAGTCCTATTTGCTTATCGCACTACTTGAATACATACGCCTTGACATATCATTCAAATAATAATGGAAAATAATGTACAACGTCAGTTTATTACTACATTTCTTTTTTTTCCTTGACTGTTTATTTACTACAAATCGCACCCATACATTCTGGTACGTTTAGTTTGTCAGGGGCTTCAGTGTACCCCATAACACGGCAAGAAAGTCCGAACACTTTCGACAGTGCGGCACCCCGAACTTATAGCATTATATGCATCAGCTCCGAATCATGTCTTGGGTCAATAGTTGGGTTGCCTGACTCCTGTGCTTGCTACCCTACGTTCCGCTATATCGGCTAGGGTAGTAAAGGGAGAACTACTGCGATTGTGTCCCAGTTCTTCTGAACGAGCACCTCAGTAGAGAAAGCCGAAAAGTGACTGTCATGATGCAGCGAGAGCTAGTAGTTGTTCGAGAGGTTTCAAATCCTTAAAGATTTTTTTTGTTTCATGCGGGGAATCGGTCTTTGTCCTATTTAGGCGCGTATAGCGCCCCAAGTTCGGCCTTCCGAATACCAGGGGCTACACCAAAATTTAAAATTAAAGAACTTCTATGGCTAAGTGAGGGTGATAAAGCTATATAGTCCGATTGCCTTGTTCGTTGCGCTAAACACCTCCTTAAAGGACCAAAAACTTGAATAAAGAGTGTTTAGATTTATCCCGAACACCCATGTACTAGTTACATGGGGGCAGAAGCCGACGACTGGCCAACTCTCAGATTTTGTAAAAGGCCGCACAGGAGGTAAAATTTTAAATCAGCAAGCATTATATTGTGCAAATGAACTTGTTTCATATTACAGGATAAAATGAGTGCATTCATTCAAAGATTACATCCTTAGTACATTGTTCCGCCACAAGGCGGGAGCCCTTCAGGACACTGTCATAATAATTTTTGGGTCGGTGGTGCTCCTTGCCCTTCGGTGGCCCCTCGGTCATCAGCTTTGTGGCGTCCATCTTCGCCCAATTGCACGGGCAAAGGCCATTCATGCACCTTCAATGCAAACCGACCGCTTTATGACTTCAAGTTGTGGGCAGGCACTCACAAGCCGCTTCACGAGACCAAAGTAGCTGCTGGGCACAGGCTCGGCAGGCCACAACCGGACTATGAGGTCCTTCATGGCCAGTTCGGCTGCCTTGTGCAGCTCGACCAGTTGCTTCAGCTGGTCGCTCAAGGGCATCAGATGTTTTGTCCCAAGATATTGAGACCAGAACAACTTCTCTGTTGAGCTCCCTTCTTCGACTCAGTAGAACTCCGCGGCATCTGATATGCTGCGCGGTAGATCCTCAAACGCTCCTGGAGAACTCCAAATTCTGGTAAGTAAAAGGAAAGTCTCCTTCACATGCTTGATTTGCATAACAAATGCCTTATCCGCCGCAATCTTCTTGGCCGCCTGGATCTCCTGGAGGGCCTTCTGGGCTTCGGCTTTGGCATCTTGCGCGCTTTGGAGGGCCTTAGCAAGCTTGGACCCTTGAGTCTTAGAGTCACGCTCCAAGGACTCGTACTTCTATATGAAGTTCTGGAGCTCTTGCTGGACCTCACTGACCCAGGCCTCTTGCTTCTCGCGCGTGGTGCGTTCCTTGGCCGCTTTATCTTCGGCCTCGGCCAACGCCTTCTTAAGGGACACCACTTCGGTCGTGGCCCCTATAAACGTTCATGATGCTTTTATCAGCAACAGCCATTTATCCTTAATAAGTATACGGGCAGGGTATTTCGTACCTTGACTTTCCTCCAGCTGCCTTTTCGTGAGGACGAGCTCTCCCTCGGCCCGCTCCAGGTCCTGCTTTAGTCCAGAGACCTCTGCAGTACGAGCGGCAGCGGCCAACAGCGACGCCTGCTTACTCACATAGACATCTTATATTAGACTCCTGCGGATATTATTTGATACTATGTTCGGCTTTTCTTTCCGAACACCAAACAGAGCATCAGGGGCAACTGTCTACATGGTGATATTCTCTCACAAATTTATTACTTACCTCAAAGCCTGTTAGAAGGCTAGCACAGGCTTGGGTCAATCCGATTTTGGCAGACCGGACCTTCTCGATCACCATACTCATAAGAGTACGGTTTTCTTCATCAATGGAAGTGCTGTGAAGCGTTTCTAGCAAGTTCTCCGGTGCCTCTGGATGGACAGAGGTCATCGGTGCAGGCGGCTCGCCCTCCTTAGAGAGAGGCCCCCATTATCGGAGTCCATGGGGGTCTCCCCCCCCCCCATGTGCCTGGCGACTGGGATTTCGCCTGGGGCGTCTCCAGAACTGTCTCCCCTTGGCCTGGTATCCTTTGAGACAACACCTCGGTGTCGTCCGCGGCCCTGGGGGAGGAGGAAAGTGAATCAATGTTCATCGCCGACGGGTCCAGAGACCCCTCCAAAGAGGAGGATATCTCGATGTTGGATTTGGCTGGACTGTAGGTGCATGTCTGGCATGATAAGAAGCGATAAAGCAAACATACTGGAAATACTATTGTGTCCGGATACTTACGACTTAGCCAGGGGCTTGTCCCTGGGCTCCCACTCCTTGCAGCTGTTGGTGGCTGCGGTGGAATGGTCCGGAAGGAAGGTTTTTCCCTTATTGGACACCTCAGCCTCCCCGTGCATGGCGGCCTTCCTCTTCTTTCTCCCCCTGGTGGGGGGGGGGATGGATTTCCTCCTCCTCCTACTCGTCTTCGGTGGAGGAGTGCGTCTCGGTGTCTTCGAATGTCATGTCCGATTCAAGCTTTCATCGGAGACCTTCTCTGGTCCCCACGGCCGTCTTCTTGGCCTTCTTCTCCGGCACCTCATAGGGCGCCGGAAACAGCATCTTCATTAGAAGAGGCGATTCTGGATCTTCAGGTAGCGGAGCCGGACAGTCAATCTGCTCCGCTATCGCTACCCAAGCTTGTAAAATCGGCATGGAGGCTTAGACTCCTCCCGCGGATGTGCTGGTAGAAGGCATATCTTGCAAAATATGAAAAAAATACTAGATTGGCTTGGCGTTTTGCGCTGAGTCCGCGATCTTCGGTTATGGGCGGTGGTACCTCATTGGCCTTGAAAAGCACCTTCCAGACGTCTTCGTGCGTCGTGCTGAAGAGCTCTCGCAGCGTCTGGTGTTCGGCCAGGTCGAACTCCCACAGATTGCAAACCCATCTCTGACATGGAAGGATCTGACGGAGGAGAATAACCTGAACCATGTTGACGAGCTTGATTTTCTTGCTTATCATATTTTGGATGCAGGTCTGAAGTCCGGTCAGTTCCTCCACTGAGGCCCAGGCTAAGCCCTTCTCTTTCCAGGAGGTGAGCTGCATGGGGATGCCGGATTGAAATTCGAGGGTCGCCGCCCAGTTAGCTTCGCGCGGCTCGGTGATGTAGAACCACCCCAATTTCCACCCCTTCACAGTCTCCACAAAGGAGCCTTCAGGCTAGGTGACAATGGGCATCTTGCCCACCATGGCGCCCCCGCACTCCGCTTGTTGGCCGCCCACCACCTTTGGCTTCACGTTGAAGGTCTTCAGCCATAGGCCGAAGTGGGGCGTGATGTGGAGGAAGGCCTTGCACACGACGATAAACGCCGAGATGTTGAGGATGAAGTTGGGGGACAAATCATGGAAGTCCAGCCCGTAGTAGAACATTAGTCCGCGGACGAATGGGTGGAGGGGGAATCCCAGACCGCGGATGAAGTGAGAGAGGAATACTACCCTTTCCTGGGGTTTCGGGGTAGGAATGATCTGCCCTTCAGCCTGAAGTCAATGCGTGATGTCTGTGGACAGGTATCCGGCCTCCCGAAGCTTCTTGATGTCCTCCTTCATGATGGAGGAGGCCATCCACTTGCCTCCCGCTCCGGACATGTTCGGAATTATTTTGTGGAGAAGGTGAAGGCTTGGGCATTGGAGCTCGAGAATGGATGAGCAGAGGAAGAAGAATGTGTGGGTTAAAAGGGGGAATCCTTGTCTCTTTATAAAGGCAGTACAAATCATGCGCCTCCCCACTTGCCCTGGAAACACGCTTATTCCCCAAGCGCCATGTTAATGGCACGGTTGGGTTACCCACACCTGTATTGATGAGAATCCCGTGATAATGGGACACGATCTCTGCTTCGACAAGACGTGCCAATAAAACCGCCTCGCAAGATGTGCAGTAGCAGGTTGAGAAAATGGTTTGAATAATGACCAGGCCACGGTGTGATGTCATGCTATGGAAAAGTTGTCAGCAGATTAGACCCGTGGAATATTGTGCTCTCTACGGTGGTGTGTGGAATTTGTTTTGCAGAGCCGGACACGATTCTTGTGTTCAAGATCTACTTTGGAGTATTCGGAGAAGGAACCCGCCTTGCAATGCCCAAGACAATCTGCACGCCGGACTCATCATCATTGAAGCCTGGTTCAGGGGCTACAGAGGGAGTCCTGGATTAGGGGGTCCTCGGACGGCCGGACTATATGCTTATGCCGGACTATTGGACTATGAAGATACAAGATTGAAGACTTCGTCCCGTGTCTGGGTGGGACTCTCCTTTGCGTGGAAGGCAAGCTTGGCAATTCGGATATGTAGATTCCCTTCTCTGTAACCGACTCTGTGTAACCCTAGCCCCCTCTGGTGTCTATATAAACCAGAGGGTTTAGTCCGTAGGACAACAATCATAATCATAGGCTAGCTTCTAGGGTTTAGCCTCTACAATCTCGTGGTAGATCAACTCTTGTAATACTCATATCATCAAGATCAATCAAGCAGGAAGTAGGGTATTACCTCCATAGAGAGGGCCCGAACCTGGGTAAACATCATGTCCCCCGCCTCCTATTACTATTAGCCTTAGACGCACAGTTCGGGACCCCCTACCCGAGATCCGCCGGTTTTGACACCGATAGGCACCCCAAAGGCACATCAATTGTTCTCTTTGCCTTGTGCGGTGCCCCCCTCCACAGTTTACTCCTCCGGTCATAGCGTCGTAGTGCTTAGGCGAAGCCCAGCGCGGATCACATCATCAACACCGTCACCATGCCGTCGTGCTGACGGAACTCTCCCTCGACCTTCTAGTTGATCAAGAGTTTGAGGGATGTCATCGAGTTGAACGTGTGCTGAACACGGAGGTGCGTACGTTCGATACTTTATCGGTTGGATCGTGAAGACGTTCGACTACATCAACCATGTTAACTAACGCTTCCACTTTCGTTCTACGAGGGTACGTGGACACACTCTCCCCCTCTCATTGCTATGCATCTCCTAGATAGATCTTGCATGATCGTAGGATTTTTTTTGAAATTGCATGCTATGTTCCCTTACAGTGGCATCCGAGCCAGGTCTATGCGTAGATGATATGCACGACTAGAACATAAAGAGTTGTGGGCAATAATAGTCATACTACTTACCACCAACGTCTTACTTTGATTCGGAGGTATTGTTGGATGAAGCGGCCCGGACCGACATTAGATAACCGCGTTCATGAGACTGGTTCTACCGATGTGCTTTGCACATAGGTGGCTGGCGGGTGTGAGTTTCTCCAATTTTAGTTGAATCGAGTTTGACTACGGCCGGTCCTTGTTGAAGGTTAAAACAACACACTTGACAAAAAATCGTTGTGGTTTTGATGCGTAGGTAAGAACGGTTCTTGCTAGAAGCCCGTAGCAGCAATGCAAAACTTGCAACAACAAAGTAGAGGACGTCTAACTTGTTTTTACAGGGCTTATTGTGATGTGATATGGTCAAGACATGATGTGATATAAATTGTTGTATGAGATGATCATGTTTTGTAACAAAGTTATCGCCAACTGGCAGGAGCCATATGGTTGTCGTTTTATTGTATGAAATGCAATCGCCATGTAATTGCTTTACTTTATCACTAAGCGGTAGCGATAGTCGTAGAAGCAATAGTTGGCGAGATGACAATGATGCTATGATGGAGATCAAGGTGTCAAGCCGGTGAATGATGGAGATCATGACAGTGCTTTGGAGATGGTGATCAAAGGCACAAGATGATGATGGCCATATCATGTCACATATTTTGATTGCATGTGATGTTTATATTTTATGCATCTTATGTTGCTTAGTACGGTGGTAGAATTATAAGATGATCCCTTGCTAAATTTCAAGTTATAATTGTTCTCCCTAAGTATGCACCGTTGCTATAGTTCGTCGTGCTGAGAAACCATGTGATGATCGGGTGTGATAAGCTCTACGTTCACATACAATAGTACAAGCCAGTTTTGCACATGCAGAATACTCGGGTTAAATTTGACGAGCCTAGCACATGAAGATATGGCCTCAGAACACTGAGACCGAAAGGTCGAACATGAATCATATAGTAGATATGATCAACATAGTGAAGTTCACCATTGAAGACTACTCCACCTCACGTGATGACCAGACATGGTTTACTTGATTTGGATCACATGATCATTTAGATGACTAGAGGGATGTCTATCTAAGTGGGAGTTCTTTAGTAATTTGATTAATTGAACTTTAATTTATCATGAACTTAGTCCTGATAGTTTGTTTTATATCTATGCTGTTGTAGATCAATGGCCCGTGCTACCGTCCTTGAAGTTTAATGCGTTCCTAGAGAAAGATAAGTTGAAAGATGATGGTAGCAATTACACGGACTGGGTCCGTAACTTGAGGATTATACTCATTGTTGCACAGAAGAATTATGTACTGAAAGCACCGCTAGGTGTATCACCATGCCAGCAACTGTAGACATTGTGAATGCCTGGCAATCGCGTGTTGATGACTACTCGATAGTTCAGTGTGCCATACATTACAGCTTAGAATCGGGACTTCAAAGACGTTCTGAACGTCATGGATCATGTGAGATGTTCCAAGAGTTGAAGCTAATATTTCAAGCAAATGCCCAAGTTGAGAGATATGAAGTCTCCAACAAGTTCTATAGCTGCAAGATGGAGGAGAATAGTTCTGTCAGTGAACACATACTCAGAATGCCTGGGTACCATAACCACTTGACTCAGCTGGGAGTTAGTCTTCCTGATGATAGTGTCATTGGCAGAGTTCTTCAATCACTTCCACAAAGCTATAAAGGCTTCGTGATGAACTATAATATGCAAGGGATGGAAAAGTCTATTCCCGAGCTCTTCGCAATGCTAAAGGCTGCAGAGGTAGAAATCAAGAAGGAGCATCAAGTGTTGATGGTTAACAAGACCACTAGTTTCAAGAAAAAGGGCAAAGGGAAGAAGGGGAACTTCAAGAAGAATAGCAAGCAAGTTGCTACTCCAGGGAACAAGCCCAAGTCTGGACCTAAGCCTGAAACTGAGTGCTTCTACTTCAAAGGCACTGGTCACTGGAAGCGGAACTGCCCCAAGTATTTGGCAGATAAGAAGGATGGCAAAGTGAAAGGTATATTTGATATACATGTTATTGATGTGTACCTTACTAATGCTCGTAGTAGCACCTGGGTATTTGATATTGGTTCTGTTGCTCATATTTGCAACACGAAATAGGGGCTACGGATTAAACAAAGATTGGCTAAGGACGAGGTGATGATTCGCGTCGGAAATGGTTCCAAGGTCGATGTGATCGACGTCGGCACGCTACCTCTACATCTACCTTCGGGATTAGTTTAGACATGAATAATTGTTATTTGGTGCCAGCGTTCAGCATGAACATTATATATGGATCTTGTTTCATGCGAGACGGTTATTAATTTAAATCATAGAATAATGGTTGTTCTATTTATATGAGTAATATCTTTTATGGTCATGCACCCTTGTTAAGTTGTCTAGTTTTGTTGAATCTCGATCATAGTGATACACATGTTCATAATATTGAAGCCAAAAGATGCAAAGTTGATAATGATAGTGCAACTTATTTGTGGCTCTACCGTTTAGGTCATATTGGTGTAAAGTGATGAAGAAACTCCATGTTGATGGGCTTTTGAAATCACTTGATTACGAATCACTTGGTCTTTGCGAACGATGCCTCATGGGCAAGATGACTAAAACTCCGTTCTCCGGAACAATTGAACGAGCTACTGACTTACTGGAAATAATACATACCGATGTATGCGGTCCAATGAGTGTTGAGGCTTGTGGCGGATATCGTTATTTTCTGACCTTCACAGGTGATTTGAGCAGATATGGGTATATCTACTTAATGAAACATAAATCTAAAACATTTGAAAAGTTCAAAGAATTTTGGAGTGAAGTGGAAAATCATCGTAACAAGAAAATAAAGTTTCTACGATCTGATCATGGAGGTGAATATTTGAGCTACGAGTTTGGTCTTCATTTGAAACAATGTGGAATAGTTTCATAACTCACACCACCTGGAACACTAGAGCATAATGGTGTGTCCGAATATCGTAACCGTACTTTATTGGATATGGTGCGATCTATGTTGTCTCTTACTAATTTACCACTATCTTTTTGGGGTTATGCTTTAGAGACGGCTGCATTCACATTAAATAGGGCACCATCGAAATCCGTTGAGATGACACCATATGAACTATGCTTTGGCAAGAAACCCAAGTTGTCATTTCTTAAAGTTTGGGGCTACGATGCTTATGTGAAAAAGCTTCAACCTAATAAGCTCAAACCCAAATCGGAGAAATGCATATTCATAGGATACCCAAAAGAAACTGTTGGGTACACTAAGAATGGATCCTTTCTAGAGAAGGAGTTTCTCTCGAAAGAGGTGAGTGGGAGGAAATAGAACTTGATGAGGTAATTGTACCTTCTCCCAAATTGGAAAGTAGTTTATCACAGAAATCAGTTCCAGTGATTCCTACAACAATTAGTGAGGAAGCTAATGATGATGATCATGAACTTCAGATCAAGTTACTACCGAACCTCGTAGGTCAACTAGAGTACGGTCCGCACCAGAGTGGTACGGTAATCCTATTCTAGAAGTCATGTTACTAGACCATGATGAACCTACGGACTATGAGGAAGCGATGATGAGCCCAAATTTCGTGAAATGGCTTGAGGCCATGAAATCTGAGATGGGATCCATGTATGAGAACAAAGTGTGGACTTTGGTGGACTTGCCCGATGATCGGCAAGCCATAGAAAATAAATGGATCTTCAAGAAGAAGACTGATGCTAACGGTAATGTTACTGTCTATAAAGCTCGACTTGTTGCGAAAGGTTTTCGACAAGTTCGAGGAGTTGACTACGATGAGACATTCTCACCCATCGTGATGCTTAAGTCTGTCTGAATCATGTTAGCAATCGCCGCATTTTATGGTTATGAAATTTGGCAAATGGATGTCAAAACTGCAATCCTTAATGGATTTCTTAAAGAAGAGTTGTATATGATGCAACCAAAAGGTTTTGTCGATCCAAAAGGTGCTAACAAATTGTGCAAGCTCCAGCGATCCATTTATGGACTAGTGCAAGCCTCTCGGAGTTGGAATATACGCTTTGATAATGTGATCAAAGCATATGGTTTTATACAGACTTTTTGAGAAGCATGTATTTACAAGAAAGTGAGTGGGAGCTCTGTAGAATTTCTAATATTATATGTGGATGACATATTGTTGATTGGAAATAATACAGAATTTCTGGATAGCATAAAAGGATACTTGAATAAGAATTTTTCAATGAAAGACCTCGGTGAAGCTGCTTATATATTGGGCATCAAGATCTATAGAGATAGATCAAGACGCTTAATTGGACTTCCACAAAGCACATATCTTGATAAAGTTTTGAAGAAGTTCAAAATGGATCAGTCAAAGAAAGGGTTCTTGCTTGTGTTACAAGGTGTGAAGTTGAGTCAGACTCAATGCTCAACCACTGCAGAAGATAGAGAGAAAATGAAAGTCATTCCCTATGCCTCAGCCATAGGTTCTATCATGTATGCAATGCTGTGCACCAGACCTAATGTGTGCCTTGCTATAAGTTTAGCAGGGAGGTACCAAAGTAATCCAGGAGTGGATCACTGGACAGTGGTCAAGAACATCCTGAAATATCTGAAAAGTACTAAGGATATGTTTCTCGTTTATGGAGGTGACAAAGAGCTTGTTGTAAATGTTTACGTCGATGCAAGATTTGACACTAATACAGATGACTCTAAGTTGCAAATTGAATACGTATAATTATTGAATGGATCAATTGCCTTGGTAAAGGAATCCAGATTTCACAAGAGAACCAAACACATCAAGAGACGCTTCAATTCCATCCGCGATCAAGTCAAGGAGGGAGACATAGAGATTTGCAAGATACATACGAATCTAAATGTTGTAGACCCATTGACTAAGACTCTTCCACGAGCAAAACATGATCAGCACCAAGACTCCACGGGTGTTAGAATCATTACAATGTAATCTAGATTATTGACTCTAGTGCAAGTGGGAGACTAAAGGAAATATGTCATAGAGGCAATAATAAAGTTGTTATTTATATTTCCTTATATCATGATAATTGTGTATTATTCATGCTGGAATTGTATTAACTCTAGTGCAAGTGGGAGACTAAAGGAAATATGCCATAGAGGCAATAATAAACTTAGTACATGTGTGAATACATAGACAAAAACAAAGTGTCCCTAGTATGCCTCTACTTGACTAGCTCGTTGATCAAAGATGGTTATGTTTCCTGACCATAGACCTGTGTTGTGATTTAATGAATGGGGTCACATCATTAGAGAATGATGTGATGGACAAGACACATCCGTTAGCTTAGCATTATGATTGTTATAGTTTTATTGCTACTGCATTCTTCATGACTTATACATGTTCCTCTGACTATGAGATTATGCAACTCCCGAATACCGGAGGAACACCTTGTGTGCTATCAAATGTGACAATGTAACTAGGTGATTATAAAGATGCTCTACAGGTGTCTCCGAAGGTGTTTGTTGGGTTGGCATAGATCGAGATTAGGATTTGTCACTCCGTGTATCGAAGAGGTATCGCTCATCACTATAAGCCTTGCAAGCAATGTGACTAATGAGTTAGTTGCGGGATGAAGCATTACGGAACGAGTAAAGAGACTTGC
Source organism: Triticum dicoccoides (assembly GCF_002162155.2). Classification (NCBI taxonomy): domain Eukaryota; kingdom Viridiplantae; phylum Streptophyta; class Magnoliopsida; order Poales; family Poaceae; genus Triticum; species Triticum dicoccoides. The sequence continues at coordinate 522,088,747 of NC_041381.1, read as the reverse complement.
CGGTAACGAGATTGACCTAGGTATGATGATACCGACGATCAAATCTCGGGCAAGTAACATACCGATGACAAAGGGAACAATATATGTTGTTGTGCGGTTTGATTGATAAAGATCTTCATAGAATAGGTAGGAGCCAATATGAGCATCCAGGTTCCGCTATTGGTTATTGATCAGAGATGTGTCCCGATCATGTCTACATAGTTCTCAAACCCGTAGGGTCCACACGCTAAACGTTGATGACGATTTGTATTATGAGTTATGTGTTTTTGATGACCGAGGTTTGTTTGGAGTCCCGGATGAGATCACGGAAATGACGAGGAGTCTCGAAATGGTCGAGAGGTAAAGATTGATATATTGGACGAAGGTATTTTGACACCGGAATGGTTTCGGGACGTTTCGGATATTTATCGGGGAACCGAGGGGTTACTAGAACCCCCCGGGGAAGTTATGGGCCTTAATGGGCCATAAGGGAGTAGGAAAGGCAGCCCGTAGGGTGGTGCCCCCCCAAAGGGAGTCTGAATTGGACAAGGGGGAGGGGTGCGGCCTCCTCTTTCCCTCTCCCTCTCTCTCTCCTTCCCTCTTTCCCCTTCTTGGAATAGGAAAGGGAGACCAACTAGGATTGGGAATCCTAGTTGGACTCCCCCTTGGCGCGCCCCCTCTAGGCTTCCGGCCTCCTCCCTCTCCTCCTTTATATACGGGGGCAGGGGCACCCCAAAGGCACATCAATTGTTCTCTTTGTCATGTGTGGTTCCCGCCTCCATAGTTTACTCCTCCAGTCATAGCGTCGTAGTGCTTAGGTGAAGCCCTGCGCAGATCACATCATCAACACCGTCACCACGCCGTCATGCTGACGGAACACTCCATCGACCTTCTACTAGATCAAGAGTTTGAGGGACGTCATTGAGCTGAATGTGTGCTGAACACGGAGGTGTCGTACGTTTGTTACATGTATCGGTTGGATCGTGAAGACGTTCGACTACATCAACCGCATTAACTAATGCTTCCGCTTTCAATCTACAAGTGTAGGGTATGTGGACACACTCTCCCCCTCTCGTTGCTATACATCTCCTAGATAGATCTTGCGTGATTGTAGGAATTTTTTTGAAATTGCATGCTACGTTCCCTAACACTAACAAGCGGGGCCACACTTATCAAGAGAATCGACCTGTCAGTCTAGGCTTATTTTTGTCATATAACGTGGTCAACGGGTTTGACGTGAAAATAACAATGTCTAATGGCATTTTTGAGCAAACATCTAATGAAATGATGGCATTTTTGAGATATCTAATTGCATTTTTTGAGCAAGTATCTCACGGATCGATGGCATTTTTGAGTAGTTGTAACTTCTAATGGCAAAACTGAGTAGTGAGACACAACTAGTGGCATAAATAAGAATAAAAACCCAAGAATTAAATAGGTATGCAAGTTTCTTTAACAGAATTTAGCACCTCATCTAAGCACATACTAGCTTTTTTAATAATACTATATGCATAATTTGGCGATGAGCGCTCTCTATATGTACCACCTTTTTTCTTTAATTTTATCTTGTTAGTTTTGCTCCATGGCGCAATCCTTCGATACTACTGTACTATACAAAAGTATACATTTAAAAGGCTAGAGGGCGGGGCAGTCTCGCTTGGTCGATTTTACGAGAGGCAAGGGCCTTTGTGATTTGACGGCTCATTACTACTGGAAGGCGGGGCTTTGTGATTTGGCTGCTCATATAAATGTTGCCAACGACCTGAGGAGGAGCAAAGAACTGTGCGGTATACTCAAGTTTTCCACAGGAGTACTAGTACGACGGAGGAGCACGAAACACGACAACCTATTGTGATATGGCGATAAAAAATGATCTAATTTGATAGTCATCAATCCCACTGCGCCGCTCATCGTTAGCATTATTCTATTCATGCCTCGCAGAGAACATGACACGTGCGGCGAAACACCTGAAGCAAAAGAAGAAACACAGGAGCAAAAGAAGAAGGAAGACTATCTCCCCCCCCCCCCAAAAAAAAGAAGGAAGACGCACACACAAAGTCTGGGGTGCTGCTCTCTACTACATGAAGGATTGATGGCCACGGAGTCGTAGCTGCTTCTTCATCGCCTCCACGACCTCCATCTGCTCGCGCATCTCCTCCACCATCTTCTTCATTATGTCCATGACAAGGGAATTCTTGACGCGAGCCTTCGTCATCTCTTCCACGGCTGCATTACATACCTTGACAGCAGTCGGGTGCTCGATGTGGAGCTTCGCCAACTCATCCTTCTATTCCCTGACAAGGGAGTGCATCATCTTTAAAGAGTAACTACTCTTCTCATGCAACATCTTCCAGCCGGCGTTCCCCTCCTTCACCAGGTCGAGCTCGTGGCGGAGCTTCGCATTGTCCCCCTGAAGTTGCAGGATGTCGCCGGTCGCCTTCTTCTCCGAGGCAATGCTCTTCTTCAGCAGCATCACTAAGTTGGCGGTCAACTCTCCCTGCTCATTGAGCTCAGCAGGCATGTCGTCGAGGCTCTCCTTCAGCAGCTCCATCAAGTCGTCAATGAACTCCTTCTGCTTATTGAGCCAATCGGGCATGTCATCGAGGGATAACGACTCCAGCGCCGCCAACTCGGCATCTTCGCCTCCGCGGCTAGGGAGCTCCTGGGAACCCTTGCCTGCCCGTGAGATATCTTTCGAGGTCTCTGCGAGGCGGTGAGCCCTCTTTTTTTCTACGGCCTTGGTCGCCACTACCTTTTTACGAGTAGTACTCGACCTAGAGCTTTGCACACGGGCCATGGCAAGGACGGACGGACAAGAAAGACTTAATTATGAGGAGGAAGGTAGAGTAATTTTCGACTAGGTAGTTCCCCTTTTTATAACCTAGTACTGGCACTAGTACTAAAACCTGCATAGTGGGAACATGTTCAGGTTTGATACGTACTACTACGTGTGTCCATTGTAATCTGTGCCAAAGTTTGACCTTAAACTTAACTAACAAAATATTCATGCATGTCATAAAAAATTATATCATTAAAAATTATGTCCAAATATGAATCCAACGATATAATTTTATTAGCATGCACTAATAATTCATCAGTTAAATCATTGGTAAAAAATTAGTATAAATTACAAAGAGGACTGATAAACCAGGACGGAGGTAGTAGGTGTGAGAAGGTTTGCACTTAATTATAGCATGGTAGTACTACTTTGGAATCTGATGGGAAGAAGCTAAAGATTAATTGAAGGTTTTGGTTTCGAGGCCCAAAACGGCTCCCGATGAGTTTAATGGAACATAAATTTCAAGTATTACTGCTCAAATGCGGTCGCACAAGTCAGTGATGTAACTGGTCGTACATGTCAGACCAAGCCGATGCATGTCCCTTCGGTGAGACGCGGGTCCGATCGACCATTTGTTGGTGCGACCGACTGTAAGTATTATGCGATGGAGACTTCTGGTTGTGGCTTCGGGTGATTGTGACGACCAAGATCCAAAAACTAGTGATAAATCAATTACCATCTTTTTCCAAATGACCAAGTATTTTCACAGGAATACAATACATATAGATGGAGTGATTGTAGGTTGCAAACCGACATGGGGTTGCAAGTTCACAGCAGCAGCAACCGAGTAGGTCACTGCATCGCCGGTGGGGAAGGAGGGCAGCTCACCTCGCCTACGATGCATGCCCAGTGCCGCCGCCGCAGCTGGTCCCGAGATTTGGCTTCTCCTACAACCCATTTGAATTGTTGCACCGGCTGCTCATGCCATTCCACAGGCATGCGTGTTCTCTCCTCCGTAGTCAACTCCGTGAATATGATCTCTGCCATTAGCCCCAGCTCGAAATCAATGCGCCGCTGCTAGATGCTGACATCCCTCAGCATATCTCCCCTAAGATCGACTTGTGCATCCACCTTGCGCTTCGCCAGGAGCAGCTCCTTAAAACTTGTCTCCAATCGATGTGACGCTTCCTCGATCCGATTTGCCCTGCTGCCCACCACCTGAAATGTAGCCCTAGCATGTCCTCCGGTGCCACCGATCTGTGATTTTAGAGCAATGGATCCCCTCTAAAACACATGTGGGTTTCAATCAAAGACGACAGTGCCGTGGGCCGCAGCGAAAGGGCAGCCCGCGGGATCCTGGGATCTAAGGGATTATCCATGGCAGGATCCTCCATGGCGGGATCCGTGGGTGAGGCGGTAACGCAAGCATAGGCGCTGGGAGAGCCCTACGAGGCTAAGATAAAGATAGTACTACTCCACTCCGTCCATATTTAAATACTCCCTCCGTTTCTTTTCAGTCCGCATATAAGATTTGGTCAAAGTCAAACTTTGTAAAGTTTGACTAATTTTATAGAAAAAATATTAACATCTCCAATACTAAAATTATATGTTATAAAAATTAATTTCATCATGCATCTAATATTATTGATTTCATAGTGTGGGTGTTGATATCTTTTCCTACAAAGCTAGTCAAATTATACAAAGTTTGACTTTGACCAAATCTTATATGCAAAAGAAAAAGAAATGGAGGGATTAGTACAAAGGCCGTCAATAGTAACCCAGGCAAAAATTAATCATCCTGGTTGCGTCCTGGTTTATTGGCCCCCTTTTTATTTTGTGCCAATTTTTGACCAAAAAATTAACTAACAAAATTCAAGCACTACAGCCAAAGTTTCTGTTTTTGCACTACACAAACCAAACAAGCAATCTAATCATCCTAAAGGAAAATCTTGGCACATTATTTTTATAGTACAAAGGATTTGTACAAGGGGATAATTATTTATGTTGAAAAGTTTCTGTAATCAAGGTTCACAAAGTTTCCATGGGCATGAACAAAGTTCAAGGCTAGCTCCCACTTTAATAATGCTCGTCTTTCTCACTTTCGCTTTTATTTTTGAAAAGTTTTAGGTTACCCTCTATATTTTTTTGTTTTTATAAACTTTTTAAAAGCACACAACAGAAAAATGACTCTCTAAAACTTCCGGGTTGTCTCCCTGGCAGCGCTTTCTTTAAAGCCATTAAGCTAGGCATATAGTGCTCAAGTAATGGATCCACCCAGATCCCAAGGTATATCAAAGCCAATTTTAATTAACAATGATTTGTGATTTAGCAGTGAGCACAAAGTAACATATATCCTGCACAAACGAAGTCTAACTCTCTTCCTATGCATCGGCATGTCATAAAAGAACAATTCAGGCACACGAAGTAAAGGCCAATGCATAATATGAACAGTTTATTGGAATTTTATCGTACTGGAAACGTAGAGAGGCGCAGATGTAGTTCCTCTCTCATAATAATTGCAAGTAGGAGCAGCAAGCACATGCATGCAAGTAGAACGTAACCCATCAATATAGTCCTTAATAAGTGCAAACTTGTCCGATATAGTGTAGTTGGGAGAATTCAAAAAGATAATAGGACTATCATGCGTGGGTGCAATAGCAAAAATTTAATTATTAACATAAGGAACTACAGCAAGTTCATCTCCATACGCATAATTCATAATGGCATCATCGGCACAAGCATAGCAAGCATCAAGTTCATCAAAAAGGGATATTTCAAACGAATCCAAGGGATCATAGCAATCATCCTTCGGTAAGCACGAAGGGAAATTAAACAATGTATGAGTTGAAGAGTTACTCTCATTAGAAGGGCACGGGTAGCTAATCTGCTCTTCCTCCTTTTTTTCTTCGCTCTCCTCATCATCTTTTTCATCTATTGAGCTCACAGTGTCATCTATTTCTTCTTCCATAGATTCCTGAAAAATATTAGTCTCTTCTTGGACAACGGAGACTTTCTCAATAAAATGCATCAATATCAGAATTATATTCATAATTCTCATATCAATATTTAAGTTAAGCATAATTTTCAGGTATGTAAACATCATCATCATAATTTTCACACTTTCCAAACAAAGATTCAATTTCATAAGCACTCTTAAAAGCAACGAATTCTTCTATTTGTTCCACATCACAGTAATCATATATACCATTAGCATAAGAAACCAAGGTTTTATTATCATTAAATTTACATGAAAAATGGAAGGTTTGGAGCTTTCATCCTAGCACTACTGGCCATTGGATATCATCTACAATGCACCAGATTTTCCCACATGTACAATCTATAAGACTCCATGGTTGAACTTAAGCATAATGCACAAACCTCAAAGCACAAGCACTTCTCCTTTGTTCTAGAATCTTCTGTATCATAATTGGCCAAAACAAATTCTACATGAATTGCCATTATTTGTTTTTACTTTATGCTTTACAATGCATAATTCCATGAATCTTAAAATATATTAGCTTTTTTATAAAAACTAATTGATTTTGAATGAGATGAACTATAAGAATTAAACAAACATCTACATCATGCATATATGACTCAAAGCTTACATGCTATAATGTGGTATTTATTTATAATTTGGTTGCCAAATCTCATGTGTGCAATGCACGTGTACCTTACTAGTCTAAATGGTGCTTGTGTGTGTGTGTGTGTGTGTTGTGCGTGTTAAACACATCGTACGTAGTATCATACATGGTTTAGATTCCGAACATCTAGCTAGAGCATACATGTACTATGATTTGAATTCAACATAAAATGGATACATATATTTGAATTTGAGATCGTATGTAAATGTAGTTCGTATTTATATAGGAATTTACTACCCCTATATGCATGTCATGTGTTGTGAAGATAATATTTAGATGGTTGTATAACTAACCCGAGTACAACCCCATTCAAACAGGGAAAATGTACTCAAATTTAGTCAATATGCTAGACAACACGAATTGTTTTTATTCTTGAGGGAAGTGCAAATTATTTTGGTATTGTACATGTTATGTTTGTTGTCCCGTTTTTTTAGTTTTGTTGTTGTTGTATTTGAATGCATTTCTGGCAATATAGTAAATCGGGACATGGCTCTCTCTAGTGTTGAGGTGCAAAATGTCTTTTTTTGTACACATTAAGCTTGTTCTCCTGAAATTTCAAGCCGCGCCTTGTTATGCCGAAATTTGAACCTAGCATCTCTATATATCATGCTGCAAAACTCCCGTCTCTTCAACCCGCGCCTTGTTACCCCCAAAATATTTAAGATATATCTTTGTCTCATTGTGATCCGAAAACTCCCTCCATCTCAACCCACGCCTTGCTGTCCCAACATTACAACGCGCGCGAAAACTCCCACCTCCTGCGAAATCCCGACACGTGAAATGCCCGTGATACCCCTGAACCGAAAGAACCGCCTACCTCAAATTTGTGGGGGTACTTTCATAACTTACCCACATTTCGGACAAGCGCGTCCCTAAGCCATGGTTCCCCCCTCCCATCCCATCCGCCAACCCATTCGTACACGGGCGGATGTTGTGTTCCGGCAGACCCTTAAGGTTCGAACTCTGGGGTGCGCGCGAAGATCTCCCCCCTACCAATCCATGTCCGATCGCCTCGCGAGAATCTAAGCTAAACGATGAATAACACAAGGGACACAAGATTTATACTGGTTCGGGCCACCATTGTGGTGTAATACCCTACTCCAGTGTGTGGTGTGGTGGATTGCCTCAGGGGCTGATGATGAACAGTACAAGGGGAAGAACAGCCTCGCATGAGGTGTTCTTGGGCTGGTGCGATGAACTACTTGGGAGAGTTCGATCGCAACTCGATCTGATGGGGACTCTATGAGATGCCCTCTACTGTGGTGGCTAGCTCTATATATAGAGGCCCTGGTCCTCTTCCCAAATATTGAACGGGAAGGGCGCCAACAACGGCCATTTTGAAGGGGAACATCTAGTACAAGCTATCCTGACTAAAGTTGGTCTTTGGCTGTCAAAGGCACTGGCGATGACGCTACCTTGGGATCCACGGTGACCTCCATCCTGCCGCTCTGCTGGTCCTGGTCTTGTTGCATCGAAATGGTAACCTTTGTCTGATGCCTCGGTACTCCGCGCCTGTGCTTGCCCCCTTTGCACCAAAGAGGAAACAAGGACACTGCACAGGCCGGCGCCCGCCTAGTCTTGATCGTCACGGCTTGCATCACGAGCACCTCACGAGGTACCCTTGCCTAGATCTCTCCGCCTCCTCGCGAGTCTGCCTGGCAAGGCCGCTCCTGAGGAAGCCTTGCATCGTCTGCCCCGCGAGGCTTGGCCCCTCGCGAGGGTCTTGAGTTTGCGTTGATGAAGATGGGCCGTACTGGTCCACCACTCGAGCCACGCCGCAGGCCACAGGCAGGCAAGTCTGGGGACCCCCATTTCCAGAATGCCAATAGTAGCCCCGGGCCCAAGGTGCGCTCGGACTTGGCTTAGCAGAGAAGCAAAGGGGCAAGTGCGAAGCGCCGCGGGCCCCACAGCCTGCGACCTTAGGCGCCGTGTGGCGGTTGATTAGACGTGGGCATCTCCACTTCCCCACGCTCCCTCATTATGCACCTAGCTAGGAGGCCATGAGGCTTGTACATAGTTATTCTCCCCTTGCTGCCTGCGCGCTTCTTGTTCCCCTTTCCTCCTTGAGCCTCTGCTTCCGCCTCCAATCCATCTTGAGTTCTTCCCCCTTTCCATTGCCATGGCGCCAACGAAAAAGGATAAGGGGAAGAAACCTGCGCCTTCATCCAGCTCGCCTCCGGTAGCTGCTCCCGCCATTGACCAGTCGCTCATACTCAATCTGGAAGCCTTGGAGAAGGTTCGCTCCGCGCTCGCCTCCAGCTTCAACGAGTGCGGGAGGACGACGGTCTGGCCCGCGTCCCATGCCTCCTTCGACAGGATCTTCACGGAGGTCCGATTCTTTGCCGACGCCCTGTGGGCGGGACTGGTTCCCCCCTTCTCCGCTTTCTTCAATGCGGTGCTTTCCCATTACCAGATCCATATGATGCATCTCGGTCCCCAATCTATTACTCTGCTTGCTGTCTTCGCCTTTGTCTGCGAGGCCATGGTGGGGATTCCTCCTTCCGTTGCTCTTCTGCGCCACTTCTTCTCGCTGCGCCTGACTGACCCTTCCCAATGTTCGAGATGCGTGAGCTTCCAGGCCGTGCCAGAGACGGCCACCTTGGGGATCGATTTTGGCCTCCCATCTTCTGCGAGCAGGTTCCGGGAGCGATGGCTGTATGTGGATGTTAGGGTGCCCAGCCCCCTGCTTGCACACCCAACATTGCCCGCTATTCCCAATCCCGGCTGGAGTCATGAGGAGCTCACGATCCATCAACTTGCTTTCGTCTGGCATCGCTTTGAGAGGCTGAGGACGCTTGGCGTGACGGCGCCTCAGGTGGTGAAGGGGTTCCTCCAGCGCCGCATCGCTCCTCTCCAGCGCCATTCCTGTCTGATGTGGGCCTTTTTCGGGCGTCAAGACCGCATGAGGCTACAGGAAGGGGATCTTGCACCTGAAATGCTGAGGAAGGTGTTGAGAGTCCTGACTGGCGACCCCTCTCCAGGCAGCGTCCGACATGGAGGCGCCCTCTTGTATCTCTGCTCAAACAGGGTTGAGTTCGTGAGGCAGATGCCCCGCTTCGACGAATGGGGGTTGCGCCTGGCTGGCCTTGTGGGGCCCGTGAGAATCCGGTTGCCGCGGCTCCTCCCCCGGTCGCCCGCGCCGGCCTTGCCTCAGGAGTCGGTGCAGGGAGGCAAGCAATAGCAGGAGCTAGGGGGCCTGACGTTGAGGTGCCGATGTCGCGCGGGGCTCCTGAGGTGTCATCCTCTAGAGCTTATGGAGCCCATCTCGAGGTGGTGGCTGATGAGGGGGCGCGACCTGCGGCTCCCGAGGCCGAAGCCCCCGAGGCCTCGGCAGGCCACCAAGAGGTGGCACCTGATTGCTCCCCTCAGACTGGCGCCCTTGATGTAGGTTGTCCTGATGCTTCCGCTCCTATGCCGCGTGCCGTCCCTCATGTCGAGAGCTTGGGCCGGTTCCACATAGATTTTGAGGCCCTCGGCAAGAGGAAGGAGGTTTCGGGTGGTGATGATCACCCGTGCCGCCCATTGAAGCACATGAAGTACTTCGCCATGGACGAGTGAGTCCCTCCTCCTTATAGTTCGTTGTTTGTCGTTCCCTTCCCTGACCGTGGCCTTTCAGGATCCCTCCTGCCGAGCCTGCCGAGCCAGCCAAGGAGCTGCCTCCCCAGGCTTCACCTCCACCGCCAACATTGATCGCCCCAAGCCTGCACACTACCCTTGGTGCGAGTTTAGCCGGAGAGGTGGGCAGATCCGCGGTGTGCCTTGAGCCTGTGAGCATGCCGCTCTTCCTTCGCGAGCTCCCCCCAGGCATAACCAGCTTGCCCCGGGCTCCTCCGCTGATCATAGGCGGCGAGTGGCTGAAGTTGATCTTCGGTTCCTCCTCGGGGGGTGGATCGACATTGAGTCGGGTCCCCTGCGGTGCCCGTCCAGCGATCGTGGGGGTGCCAGCCCCCAGCCCCCTGCCAAGAGGGGGCGAACCACTCCAGGGTCCTCCGCCAGTGTCGATGGAGGGGAATGACGTTGATGACGTGCTCAGGCATGCGCGGGAGTGTAGCGCTGTCCGCCGAGAATTCCTCCAGAAGGCGACAGACGCCGTGAGCCAGCTTGGTGCAGAACTTGCGGGCGAGGACGCGCGTCTTGAAGCTGAAGGCATGCGGCTGATCGAGGAGCGGCGCAAGCTGAAGGCGGCCGTTGGTCTCGCGCTCCACCAGCGTGATCTCGACAATGCCAAGGTCGAGGCATCTCTGGTGGCCTCTCGGGAGGCCTGCTCCCGAGCCATTGAGGAGGCTCAGGAGGCAGATTGGTGACGCGAAGCTGCGGAGGAGCACGCATGGGAGCTCCAAGACTGGTGCAATTCTCTGGAGCAGCAAGTGGAATTGTGCCGAGCTGCCCTTGCATCGCTGAAAGGGGCGCCCGCCAAAGAAGAGGAGCTCCGGAGGCACGAGGAAGCGCTGACATTGGAGGCTGCCGAGCGCAACTTCGATCTTGAGCGGTTGGAGACGAGGGAGCGCCAGGTCACCCAGGCGGAGGACGACATCGATGCGTGGGAGGCCCTAATCTAGGAAGAGATCGACCGTCGCGTGGCGGATGCTCGCGCGGGTCTTGAGCGCGAGTATGAAGAGCGGCTAGAGCTGATCAAGGCTGAAGCCGTGGGTAGGACTACTGCTCTTAGAACCAGGCTGACCGAAGCCGCGCAGCGAGCTGAGGCCACCGCAGCCGCCCTAGGCTCGGCGCAGGCTGAGCTAGCCTCCTCCCGCGCCGAGTTGCTTCTTCTTGAACGACAGGTCGATGATGCTGAGGCCGTTGCGCAATGGAATGAGGGCGAGATTCGCCAGCACAGACGCTGGAGCACATGCATGGCCCCATGCTCCGGACACTCAGGGAAAGGGCCAACGCGGCCTTGGGCAACATCTGCGAGGCAGCCGCTGAGGAGCCGCGTGTGACCAACTATGTCGGCAATCTCTGGTTCTTCACTGACGTGGTGACGCATCTGGAGAGCCGCTCTGAGAGGTCTCGCCAGCTGGTAGAGGAACGAAGCCGTGGCCTGGTCACACGGGAGTTCTCCCGCGTCTTCAGTCATCTCCAGAACATTGACCCCCTCTTCGACTTCGACGCCGCCATCCCCCTGGTGCCTGAGGCTGTCCGAGGCGACCTAGCGTGATGGGTGGAGGACAATGTAGATGCACTCGTCCAGGCCTTCACTTCTGATGATGATGGGGTGATCGTTGCTACTAGCGAAGGTGACGTGGTAAACGGTGGTGAAGATGGTGCCAACGGCGGTGATGGGGAGGCCAGCGACAGCGACAGTGGTGCTAGCGACGCCTCTAGGGGACGCCCTGGGGGACGCGGTGAGCGACATGTCCAATTGATCCCACGCTCCCCCTGTTGTTTATCCTGCATAAGAAGAAACTCGGGCGTGGCCCTGAAGGTTGTAAGAGCATTTTGGGAGGGGAAGCCCCTCATGTAAAAAAGATTGTTGCCTATGTGTTGTTGAGGTCGGCGCCAGATGGGCGCCCGTATGATGTCATGATTTCCGCGATGAGTTGGTTGTCGTGGTTTTACCTTTGTCTTGGCGAGCTTTGAGTAGGCTCGTAGCATCCATCCGAGGGTCTCATGAAGGTCCCATTTGACCACGTGGTGAGAGCCTGGCGAGAGAGGACGCCGACCGCGGGACGGAGGGCGCACATGCTGGCCTTGCCCTACTCGTGAGGGGCTCGCGAGAGGGAGGCAGCTGATGTGAATTCCAACTTGAACAGAAATCGGAACACAAGAAAGCACATGAATAAGACAAGACACCCCTCCCCGCATACGCAAACACAAATTCGACTTCAACTTAGATCCGAAACAAGAAAGCTTGTTCGCACAAAAGGAAGCAAAAGCAAAAGGCTGCGTCCGGCACCTAGTCTAGTCTTCGACGTCTTCTCACCACAGCGGAGCTAAGTGCTGCCACTGAGCATGGGAGGGAGCCCTCGAGGCCTGAGGGCGGCTCTCCGGAGACTCCGGGGCGTGTAAAGCCCCAACTCATTATTACGTGAGAGTGTCACGGGTGGCGAGCTTCACAGGCACTGGGCCTTCTTCACAGGTACCAGCCTTGCTTCATATCGCCAGATGAGGGCCCCACCTTGCGCCACCCTTGACCACCATTAACGGCGACCGGAAACTAGGACGACGCCAATGTGGAAAAGGGGACGACAGCGGTTCCCCCGACAACCATGGGTCCTCTGCCGGGGGCAGGCCTTGGGGCACCTCCCCGGCAGAGGGCCTACCTCCGAAGAACGCCTTGCTCCGCGTGACGTGGGGAGGAGCCTGGCTCCCGGCCCCTCTCCTGCAGCCCCCAGTGCCCTCCTCCTGAGGGGAGGGAGGCTGCTGTATTGGGGCAGCTATCCGCTGCAGCGACCTGAACCTCCTGCGACCCATGGTTAGCATAAGCTTGCTCCTGAGGAATTAGCGGTACCCGATAGTTGCTGCCGCCGGCACGGCTGTCAAGGCTTCTGTGAGGCTCCTGAAAGGGGTCGGCTTATGGCACCTCTTCCTCCCAGCCTGGCCCGAGGAACGAGGCATGGTCTTCTTCCAGTGCATACTCTCGATCCACCATGTGGGGCACATAGGCCTTCGGGGTCACCGTCCCAAAGGACTCGCCGTAGTGCCCCACGTGCCATGCGGTTCAGCTTGAAGCTCCTGTTGGGGAATGTACCAGAAATTCAAAATTTTCTATGCATCACCAAGATCAATCTATGGAGAGACTAGCAACGAGAGAGAGAGGGAGTGCATCATCATACCCTTGAAGATCGCTAAGCGGAAGCGTTACAAGAACGCGGATGAAGGAGTCGTACTCGTAGCGATTCAGATCGCGGTTGATTCCGATCTAAGCACCGAACAACGGCGCCTCCGTGTTCAACACACGTACAGCCCGGGGACGTCTCCTCCTTCTTGATCCAGCAAGGGGAGAGGAGAAGTTGAGGGAGAACTCCGACAGCACGACGGCATGGTGGTGATGGAGCTCGTGGTTCTCCGGCAGGGCTTCACCAAGCACTACGGAGGAGGAGGAGGTGTTGGAGGAGGGAGAGGGCTGCGCCAGGGGAAGGGTGCGTCTGCCCTCTCTCTCCCTCACTATATATAGGGGGAAGGGAGGAGGGGAGGCGCCCTAGGGTTCCCTAGGGGAGGGGCGGCGGCCACAGGGGAAACCCTAGATGGGTTTGGGCGCCCCCACCCCCTAGGAAACTTGCCCCCAAGCCGGGAGGGGCGGTTGCCCTAGGGGTGGCGCCCCCACCTCTCCTAGTTACGGGAGATGGGGTGGGAGGGGCGCTCAGCCCCTAGTGGGCTGATGTGCCCTCTCCCCTTGGCCCATAAGGCCCCCCAACGCTTGCCGGGGCCTCCGAAACCCCTTTCGGACACGCTGGTCATCACCTGGTACCCCCGGAACAATTCCGGACTCCAATACCCTTCGTCCAATATACAGATCTTCACCTCCGGACCATTCTGGAGCTCCTCGTCATGTCCGGGATCTCATCCGGGACTCCGAACAACCTTCGGTAACCACATACTATTTCCCATAACAACTCTAGCGTCACCGAACCTTAAGTGTGTAGACCCTACGGGTTCGGGAACCATGCAGACATGACCGAGACGTTCTTCGGTCAATAACCAACAGCGGGATCTGGATACCCATGTTGGCTCCCACATGTTCCACAATGATCTCATCGGATGAACCACGATGTCAAGGATTCAAGCAATCCCGTATGCAATTCCTTTTGTCAATCGGTATGTTACTTGCCCGAGATTCGATCGTCGGTATACCAATACCTCATTCAATCTCGTTACCGGCAATTCACTTTACTCGTTCCGTAGTGCATGATCCCGTGACCAACTACTTAGTCACATTGAGCTCATTATGATGATGCATTACCAAGTGGGCCCAGAGATACCTCTCCGTCATACGGAGTGACAAATCCCAGTCTCGATTCGTGCCAACCCAACATACACTTTCGGAGATACCTGTAGTGCACCTTTATAGCCACCCAGTTACATTGTGACGTTTGGTACACCCAAAGTACTCCTACGGTATCAGGGAGTTACACAATTTCATGGTCTAAGGAAATGATACTTGACATTACAAAAGCTTTAGCAAACAAACTACACGATCTTGTGCTATGCTTAGGATTGGGTCTTGTCCATCACATCATTCTCCAAATGATGTGATCCCGTTATCAATGACATCCAATGTCCATGGTCAGGAAACCATGACCATCTGTTGATCAACGAGCTAGTCAACTAGAGGCTCACTAGGGTCATGTTGTGGTCTATGTATTCACAATCGTATTGCGGTTTCCGGTCAATACAATTATAGCATGAATAATAGACAATTATCATGAACATGGAAATACAATAATAACCATTTTATTATTGCCTCTAGGGCATATTTCCAACAGTCTCCCACTTGCACTAGAGTCAATAATCTAGTTCACATCACTATGTGATTGTAATGAATCAACACCCATGGGGTTTGATCATATCTCGCTTGTGAGAGAGGTTATTAGTCAACAGATCTGAACCTTTCAGATCCGTGTGTGCTTTGCAAATCTCTATGTCATCTCCTAGATGCAGCTACCACGCTCTATTTGGAGCTATTCCAAATAACTGTTCTACTATACGAATCCGGTTTACTACTCAGAATAACCCAGATTAGTGTCAAAGTTTGCATCGGCATAACCCTTTACGACAAACTCTTTTACCACCTCCATAATCAAGAAAATTCCTTAGTCCACTAGTTATTAAGGAAATGTTTGGCCGCTGTCTTGTGATCCATTCTTGGATCATTCTTGTACCCCTTGACTGACTCATGGCAAGGCACACTTCAGGTGTGGTACACAGCATAGCATACTGTAGAGCCTACGTCTAAAGCATAGGGGATGACCTTCGTCCTTTCTCTCTCTTCTGCCGTGGTCAGGTCTTGAGTCTTACTCAATACTCACACCTTATAACACAGCCAAGAACTCCTTCTTTGCCGATCTATTTTGAACTCCTTCAAAATCTTGTCACAGTATGTATTCATTTGAAAGTACTATTGATCGTTTTTGATCTATCCATATAGATCTTGATGCTCAATGTTCAAGTAGCTTAATCAAGGTTTTCCATTGAAAAACACTTTTCAAATAACCTGCTTTCCAGAAACTCTACATCATTTCTGATCAACAATATGTCAATAACATATACTCATCAGAAATTCTATAGTGCTCCCACTCACTTCTTTGGAAATACAAGTTCAAACTTTGTATAAACCCAAAATCTTTGATCATCTCATCAAAGCATATATTCCAACTCCGAGATGCTTACTCCAGTCCTTAGAAGGATTGCTGGAGCTTTGCGTACTTGTTAGCATCTTTCAGGATTGTCAAAACCTTCTGGTTGTATCACATACAACCTTTCCTCAAGAAAATTGTCGAGGAAACAATGTTTTGACATCCTATCTACAAGATTTCATAAATAATGCAGTAATTGCTAATATAATTCCAACAGACTCTTAGCATCGCTACAAGTGAGAAAGCCTCATCGTAGTCAACTCCTTGAACTTGTCGAAAAATATCTTAGCGACAAGTCGAGCCTTCTTAATGGTGACACTTACCATCATTGTCTGTCTTCCTTTTAAAATCCATCTTAACCCAATAGCCTTATGACCATCAAGTAGTTCTTCCAAAGTCTACACTTTGGTTTCTAGACATGGATCCTCTCTCGGGCTTTATGGTCTCTAGCCATTTGTCAGAATCTGGGCCCACCATCGCTTCTCCATAGCTCGTAGGTTCATTGTTGTCTAGCAACATGACCTTCAATACATGATTACTGTACCACTCTGAAGTAGTACGCATCCTTGTCACCCTACGAGGTTCGGTAGTGACTTGATCCAAAGCTTCATGATCACTATCATAAGCTTCTACTTCAATTGGTGTAGGCGCCACAGGAACAACTTCCTGTGCCCTGCTACACACTAGTTAAAGTGACGGTTCAATAACCTCACAGAGTCTCCGCCATCCTCCCACTCAATTCTTTTGAGAGAAACTTTTCCTCGGGAAAG
Organism: Triticum dicoccoides; assembly: GCF_002162155.2. Taxonomy (NCBI): domain Eukaryota; kingdom Viridiplantae; phylum Streptophyta; class Magnoliopsida; order Poales; family Poaceae; genus Triticum; species Triticum dicoccoides. Next base: position 522,072,279 of record NC_041381.1, on the reverse strand, counting down.
GACCTGATTCTAGAAACAATCCATTTTGCTTCCGGAATAGAGACAGGAGGTATACCCAACTGTTTGGGTGTCCTATGAAGATGCATTTATCCGCTTGGGGATCGAGCTTATCAGCATGAAACTTTTTCACATAAGCATCGCAGCCCCAAACTTTTAAGAAATGACAGCTTAGGTTTCTCTAAACCATAGTTCACACGGTGTCATCTCAACTAAATTACATGGTGCCCTCTTTAAAGTGAATGTGGTTGTCTCTAATGCCTAACCCATAAACAATAGTGGTAATTCGATAAGAGACATCATGGTATGCCCCATATCCAATAGGGTGCATCTATGATGTTCAGACACACCATCACACTATGGTGTTCCAGACGGTATTAGTTGTGAAACAATTTCCACAATGTCTTAATTGTGTACAAAACTCGCAACTTAGATATTAATCTCTATGATCATATCATAGACATTTTATCTTCTTGTCACGATGATCTTCACCTTCACTCTGAAATTACTTGAACCTTTCAATAATTCAGACTCATGTTTCATCAAGTAAATATACTTAGCATCTACTCAAATCATCTGTGAAGTAAGAACATAACGATATCCACTTCGTGCCTCCGCACTCATTGGACTGCACACATCAAAATGTATTACTTCCAACAAGTTGCTTTCTTGTTCCATCTCACTGAAAACGAGGCCTTTCAGTCATCTTGCCCATGTGGTATGATTTGCATGTCTCAAGTGATTCAAAATCAAGTGAGTCCAAACAATCCATCTGTATGGAGTTTCTTCATGCATATATACCAATAGACATGGTTCGCATGTCTCAATCTTTTCAAAAAACAAGTGAGTCCAAAGATCCATCAACATGGAGCTTCTTCATGCGTTCTATATCAATATGACTCAAATGGCAGTGCCACAAGTATGTGGTACTATCATTATTATCTTATATCTTTTGGCATGAACATGTGTATCACTACGATCGAGATTCAATAAACCATTCATTTTAGGTGCAAGACCATTCAAGGTATTATTCAAATAAACAGAGTAACCATTATTCTCCTTAAATGAATAACCGTATTGCGATAGACATAATCCAATCATGTCTATGCTCAACGCAAACACTAAATAACAATTATTTAGGTTTAACACCGATCCCGATGGTAGAGGGACTATGCGATGCTTGATCACATCAAGCTTGGAAACATTTTCAACACATATCGTCATCTCACCTTTAGCTAGTCTCCGTTTATTCTGCAGCTTTTATTTCGAGTTACCAACACTTAGCAACCGAACTGGTATCTAATACCCTGGTGCTACTAGGAGTACTAGTAAAGTACACATTAATGTAATGTATATCCAATATACTTCTATCGACCTTGCCAGCCTTCTCATCTGCCAAGTATCTTGGGTAGTCCTGCTTCAGTGATCATTCCCCTCATTACAGAAGCACTTAGTCTCGGGTTTGGTTTCAACCTTGGGTTTCTTCACTAGAGCAACAACTGATTTGCCATTTCATGAAGTATCCCTTCTTGCCCTTGCCCTTCTTGAAACTAGTGGTTTCACTAACCATCAACAATTGATGCTCCTTCTTGATTTCTACTTTCGCGACATCAAACATCATGAATATTTCAAGGATCATCATATCTATCCCTGATATGTTATAGTTCATCACGAAGCTCTAGTAGCTTGGTGGCAATGACTTTGGAGAAACATCACTATCTCATTTGGAAGATTAACTCCCACTCGATTCAAGTGATTGTTGTACTCAGACAATCTGAGCACAAGCTCAATGATTGAGCTTTTCTCCCTCACTTTGCAGGCTAAGAAACACGTCGGAGGTCTTATACCTCTTGACGTGGGCACGAGCCTGAAATCCCAATTTCAGCCCTTGGAACATCTCATATGTCCCGCGATGTTTCAAAAACGTCTTCGGCGCCACAATTCTAAACCGTTTAACATTACTGAACTATCATGTAGTCATCAAAACGTGTATGTCAGATGTTCACAACATCCACAGACGATGTTCGAGGTTCAGCACACCGAGCGGTGCATTAAGGACATAAGCCTTCTACGCAGCAATGAGGACAATCCTCAGTTTACGGACACAGTCCACATAATTGCTACTATCAACTTTCAACTAAATTTTCTCTAGGAACATATCTAAAACAGTAGAACTAAAACGCGAGCTACGACATAATTTGCAAAGACCTTTTGACTATGTTCATGATAATTAAGTTCATCTAATCAAATTTTTTAATGAACTCCCACTCAGATAGACATACCTCTAGTCATCTAAGTGATACATGATCCAAGTCAACTAGCCCGTGTCTGATCATCACGTGAGACGGACTAGTCATCATCGGTGAACATCTTCATGTTGATCGTATCTACTATACGACTCATGCTCGACCTTTCGGTCTCTTGTGTTCCGAGGCCATGTCTGTACATGCTAGGCTCGTCAAGTCAACCTAAGTATTTCGCATGTGTAAATCTGGCTTACACCCGTTGTATGTGAATGTTAGAATCTATCACACCCGATCATCACGTGGTGCTTCGAAACAACAACCTTTCGCAACGGTGCACAGTTAGGGGGAACACTTTCTTGAAATTTTAATGAGGGATCATCTTATTTACTACCGTCGTTCTAAGCAAATAAGATGCATAAACATGATAAACATCACATGCAATCAAATAGTGACATGATATGGCCAATATCATTTTGCTCCTTTTGATCTCCATCTTTGGGGCTCCATGATCATCATCGTCACTGGCATGACACCATGATCTCCATCATCTTGTCTCCATGAAGTTGTCTCACCAACTTATTACTTCTACTACTATGGCTAACGGTTTAGCAATGAAGTAAAGTAATTACATGGCGTTATTCAGTGACACGCAGGTCATACAATAAATAAAGACAACTCCTATGGCTCCTGCCGGTTGTCATACTCATCGACATGCTAGTAGTGATTCCTATTACAAGAATATGATCAATCTAATACATCACATATATTTCATTCATCACATCCTTCTGGGCCATATCACATCACACGACATCTGCTTCAAAAACAAGTTAGACGTCCTCTAATTGTTGTTGCAAGTTTTTACGTGGCTGCTATAGGTTTCTAGCAAGAACGCTTCTTACCTACGCCAAAACCACAACATGATATGCCAATTGCTAATTACCCTTCATAAGGACCCTTTTCATCGAATCCGATCCGACTAAAGTGGGAGAGACAGACACCCGCTAGCCA
>NC_041381.1:522061758-522069018 GCF_002162155.2 Triticum dicoccoides | reverse complement strand
CCAATATCATTTTGCTCCTTTTGATCTCCATCTTTGGGGCTCCATGATCATCATCGTCACTGGCATGACACCATGATCTCCATCATCTTGTCTCCATGAAGTTGTCTCACCAACTTATTACTTCTACTACTATGGCTAACGGTTTAGCAATGAAGTAAAGTAATTACATGGCGTTATTCAGTGACACGCAGGTCATACAATAAATAAAGACAACTCCTATGGCTCCTGCCGGTTGTCATACTCATCGACATGCTAGTAGTGATTCCTATTACAAGAATATGATCAATCTAATACATCACATATATTTCATTCATCACATCCTTCTGGGCCATATCACATCACACGACATCTGCTGCAAAAACAAGTTAGACGTCCTCTAATTGTTGTTGCAAGTTTTTACGTGGCTGCTATAGGTTTCTAGCAAGAACGCTTCTTACCTACGCCAAAACCACAACATGATATGCCAATTGCTAATTACCCTTCATAAGGACCCTTTTCATCGAATCCGATCCGACTAAAGTGGGAGAGACAGACACCCGCTAGCCACCTTATGCAACAAGTGCATGTCAGTCAGTGGAACCTGTCTCACGTAAGTGTACGTGTAAGGTCAGTCCGGGCCGCCTCATCCCACAATGCCGTCGAAACAAGATAGGACTAGTAACGGTAAGCATATTGAACAAAATCAACGCCCACCACAACTTGTGTTCTACTCATGCATAGAAATTAGTCATAGACCTAGCTCATGATGCCACTGTTGGGGAACGTAGCAGAAATTCAAAATTTTCTACGCATCACCAATGTCAATCTATGGAGAGACTAGCAACGAGAGAGAGAGGGAGTGCATCTTAATACCCTTGAAGATCTCTAAGCGGAAGCGTTACAAGAACGCAGATGAAGGAGTCGTGCTCATAGCGATTCAGATCGCGGTTGATTCTGATCTAAACACCGAACAACGGCGCCTCCACGGTCAACACACGTACAGCCTGGGGACATCTCCTCCTTATTGATCGAGTAAGGGGAGGGGAGAAGTTAAGGGAGAACTCCGACAGCACGACGACATGGTGGTGATGGAGCTTGTGGTTCTCCGGCAGGGCTTCACCAAGCACTACGGAGGAGGAGGAGGTGTTGGAGGAGGGAGAGGGCTGCGCCAGGGGAAGGGTGCGGCTGCCCTCTCTCTCCCTCACTATATATAGGGGGAAGGGAGGAGGGGGAGGTGCCCTAGAGTTCGCTAGGGTAGGACGGCGGCCATAGGGGAAACCCTAGAAGGGTTTGGGCGCCCCCACCCCCTAGGAAACTTGCCCCCCAAGCCGGGAGGGGCGGCTGCCCTAGGGGTGGCGCCCCCACCTCTCCTGGTTACGTGAGATGGAGTGGGAGGGGCGCTCAGACCCTAGTAGGCTGATGTGCCCTCTCCCCTTGGCCCATAAGGCCCCCCAACGCTTGTCGGGGCCTCCAAAACCCCTTTCGGACACGCTGGTCATCACCTGGTTCCCCCGGAACAATTCCGGACTCCAATACCCTTCGTCCAATATACTGATCTTCACCTCCAGACTATTCGGGAGCTCCTCGTCATGTCCGGGATCTCATCCAGGACTCCGAACAACCTTCGGTAACCACATACTATTTCCCATAACAACTCTAGCGTCACTGAACCTGAAGTGTGTAGACCCTACGGGTTCGGGAACCATGCAGACATGACCGAGACATTCTCCGGCCAATAACCAACAGCGGGATCTGGATACCCATGTTGGCTCCCACATGTTCCACGATGATCTCATCGGATGAACCATGATGTCAAGGATTCAAGCAATCCCGTATGCAATTCCCTTTGTCAATCGGTATGTTACTTGCCCGAGATTCGATCATCGGTATCCCAATACCTCGTTCAATCTCGTTACCGGCAAGTCACTTTACTCGTTCCGTAGTGCATGATCCCGTGACCAACTACTTAGTCACATTGAGCTCATTATGATGATGTATTACCGAGTGGGCCCAGAGATACCTCTCCGTCATACGGAGTGACAAATCCTAGTCTCCATTCGTGCCAACCCAACAGACACTTTTGGAGATACCTGTAGTGCACCTTTATAGCCACCCAGTTACGTTGTGACGTTTGGTACACCCAAAGTGCTCCTATGGTATCAGGGAGTTACATAGTCTCATGGTCTAAGGAAATGATACTTGACATTAGAAAAGCTTTAGCAAACGAACTACACGATCTTGTGCTATGCTTAGGATTGGGTCTTGTCCATCACATCATTCTCCTAATGATGTGATCCCGTTATCAATGACATCCAATGTCCATGGTCAGGAAACCATGACCATCTGTTGATCAACGAGCTAGACAACTAGAGGCTCACTAGGGACATGTTGTGGTCTATGTATTCACACATGTATTGCGGTTTCCGGTCAATACAATTATAGCATGAATAATAGACAATTATCATGAACAAGGAAATACAATAATAACCATTTTATTATTGCCTCTAGGGCATATTTCCAACAACTCCATCTTGGGGGCGGTAGGGTGGCGGCCCGCCCGGGCCGTGGGCAGTGATGCGCATGCCCTCGCTTACCAGGGGCGGTGCCGGCGCAGCTTGTCGCGCGGCGCTGGCGGCCAGGCTAGTGTTGATGAAGCCTTGAGGTGCGCCCGGGGGCGCGTGGGCACGGATAGGCCCGCGGTGTGATCCGCCCGGGGCCTGGGGTGGAAGCTGGACGCAGAATGGGGGTGCCCCTAAAGCAGCGGCATCTAGGAGGTCGGCGACACGCTCCAGCAGCACGTCGTGGCCGCTTTCTTACAGTGTGCACCGCAGCAGTTCTCGCGCCACTATGAGCGCAGCTTTCATGTTCGCTTGCTCCCGTCGGGTGTGCGGTGTTGTGGCCGCAGCGTGGCTTGAGGCCCTCGCTGCCGATCGCACCTGCCGTAGAGTGAGGGCAGGCAACGCTTAACCGCGTCGCCCGCGCCTCGCAGTGCTCTGCGAAGCGCGGGCTGCCTGATGTGCGGGGTTGAGGACACCTTGGGCAAGCGGCACGACATGGGCAGGCCATGCCGCCTAGCAGTCGGAGTTGGCCGTTGGGTCGCCGGACATGGAGGCGGTGAAGCGGCGGAGCGCAGGACGGAAGAAGGAAGATTTAGGCGCACCCCTACCTGGCGCGCCAAATGTCGGATGTTGGGTTTTGGCAGACCCTTGAGGTTCGAACTCTGGGGTGCGCGCGAAGATCTTCTCCCTACCAATCCACGTCCGATCGCCTCGCGAGAATCTAAGCTAAACGATGAACAAAACGAGGGACTCAAGATTTATACTGGTTCGGGCCATCGTTGTGGTGTAATACCCTACTCCAGTGCGTGGTGTGGTGGATTGCCTCAGGGGCTGATGATGAACAGTACAAGGGGAAGCACAGCCTCGCGAGAGGTGTTCTTGGGCTGGTGCAATGAACTACTTGGGAGAGTTCGATCGCCTCTCAATCTGATGGGGACTCTATGAGATGCCCTCTACTGTGGTGGCTAGCTCTATATATAGAGGCCCTGGTCCTCTTCCCAAATATTGAGCGGGAAGGGCGCCAAGAACGGCCATTTTGAAGGGGAACATATAGTACAAGCTATCCTGCCTAAAGTTGGTCTTCGGCTGTCAAAGGCACTGGCGATGACGCTACCTTGGGCTCCATGATGACCTCCATCCTGCCGCTCTACTGGTCCTGGTCTCGTTGCACCGAAATGGTAACATTTGCCTGATGCCTCGGTAATCCGCGCCTGTGCTTGCCCCCTTTGCACCAAAGAGGAAACAAGGACACCTCGCACGCCGGCGCCCGCCTGGCGCCCGCCTGGTCTTGATCGTCACAGCTTGCGTCACGAGCACCTCACGAGGTACCCTTGCCTTGATCTCTCTGCCTCCTCGCGAGTCTGCCTAGCGAGGCCGCTCCTGAGGAAGCCTTGCGTCATCCGCCCCACGAGGCTTGGCCCCTCGCGAGGGTCTTGAGTTTGCGTTGGTGAAGATGGGCCATACTGGGCCACCACTCGAGCCACCCCGCAGGCCGCAGGCACGCAAGTTTGGGGACCCCCATTCCCAGAACGCCGACATACACCGAGGCGTGAAAACCCGCGAAGCCCCACACCCTCCTCCATCCGCCATCCAGTCGGAGCATATTCCTCGATGACGTAGTCCATAGAAACACCTCAACGTCCTTATCCACCGCACTAGATGAGGATCCGTCATCGATCTCGTCGTCCAGCCGGTTCAGCCACCCCGTCCTCCACCTCCAAGGAGCTGCCCCGACAGTCCCCTCGTCTTTCGCGTCACCTCCATTCCCACATCGTCGTCTTCACCAGCACCACCGGAAGAGCAGCATCATCACCGATTCCTCGGATGAAGCTGAGGCCTAATCGGCGCCACCAAAGAGGTTCTACACTAATTGCCGCATTTTATTCTTGATTTGATCTCACGGTGCTGCCGGCGCTCGGTCCCGAGCCGGCATGGTGCGGCTCCATCCACAGCGGTGTCACTGGCAACTTCCTCCACAGCATCGCTCCCTCGGCGAGGACGTCCAGATCAGTAGGAGTTGCTGCTGCTTTGGCTCTCGCTCGCGCTCCTGCTCTGCTCTTGCTCTAAGTCCCTTGTCTGGTCTGCTCTTGCTCGTGCTGCTACTCTCGCTCTTGCTCTTGCTTGCGATGCTGCTCTCTCTCTTGCTCTTGCTTGCGTTGCTGCTCTACTCTTGCACGCGCTGCTACTGCATGAGTAGCAAATCCTGCTCTCCCTTGAGCCCCTGCAGCTGCTACCCGAGATGCTGCTACACGACCAGCTGCCCCAATCTCGCATGCGCCGCTGCTCTGGGCGCTGCTGCTACTACTACTTTTCTACTACTAGTGCATTCAGTTTTGACAGTAAAATTCAGTTTCGACAGCAAAATTCAGTTTCGACAATTAAATTCAGTTTCGACAGCAAAATTCAGCTTCAACAGTTAAATTCAGAGATGAGGGGCTGATGTATTTTACATCTAGCACTTTGTGGTTATGTATTTTATATCATCTATTGCAGATGCTATTAGAATTCCACTCAGGTTAGCGTTGTCTCTCTTGTCCTGCTTCAGCCTCGCCATCGTACAACTCACCTGAGTTGCTCCAGCGACAAAACCCTCCATCACAGCAGAGCAGTGCCCCGGGCTCCATCTCTAGATGCCTAAGATCTTCTTCCCCTCCTCCGACAGCCAAATCAGCCAGAGCATCCTCACCGACCAACCCAATTATATTGAGATCGACATGGCTTTGCCAAAGAGGTTGTACACTTGTTGCATCGCCGTTTACTCTACATGTTATATATATTGTCCATTGAGCACACGTAACAACGTGAAATACGATTAGTTTCTCCTACTATATGACAAGCGGTGAGGTACCAGGCAACTTAGCTATCCATGATGGACTTTCTTGAACGCCATCATTATTTATCTCCACGCGTTTGAGCTGTGCATTTGTAGATGGGCCTGGGAGTTGAGCTAGTAGGGCAGTGGTCTGGGTCCAAAGTAGTAGAAGTAGCACAAAATCATTTTTGGAGTGTAGGCTTTCCCCACAAACCTGCCTACTACAATCGCCACTACTTGAAAGAAAAAGCGAAGGAAAAACATAGGAATTGGAAAGTTTCATATGGTACTACTATTCATGCATTTGGTTCAAAGGAATGGAGCAAAGGAAAACTATAGGATTTGTTCCTTTAGTGTCTCCATGAAAGAAAAACCGTAGGAATTCTAATATCCACTTGTCCTCCTTTTCAAATTCCTATTCATGAAGTACAAGACTAAGAGATAGTAGCATAATAGCATTATAACCATACATTTTCTTGTGGTTTGACTTAATCTCACCATGCTTCTTTGCATCTCGTGATCTTCCAATTCTTGTGAACCAAACACCCAGATTGGCAGAAATCTTGTGTTTTAAAATTCTCTGTTTTGCACGCCCCATGTATTTTCTATCCCTGCATTGTTAGCATCCTCAAATTCAAACAAGCCCTTACACAATTATTTCTATTACACATATGTGTCAAACAAAACCTTGTGTGGTTTGTCCCGCTCCTGCTGCACTGTGTTCCACCCCAGCTCAGCTGCTCCAACAACGGAAGTGTTCACCATAGTAAGGATCCGCCCTCCAGACTGTCTTTCGCCGCCTCAGATCTTCTTCCCCGCCGCCGGCAGCCACGACAACTGCATTACCATCATCAACCGAGCAGATGACCTCGAGGGCTACACGGGTCCGCAAGAGAGGTCACACTCTTTCGTATCTGCTTACGTTATGCATCGCTTAATATTACATGCTACTTTATCGTCCTATTCACTGATTAGACTCTGACTCAGCTCCAAACTAATGCTCAAACTTGAGTTTTTAAATGGTTGTGGGGTACATATCGGGGCCGCAATCAATAGTATCTATCTACTATCTGGTCAATCTCTGGTGTCTACTATGAGTTCCATGTTGGGTGGGAAACAAACAGTAAATAAGCCATTATCTATATTTTTTAACTGAAGCCATCATCTGCCTGCTATCATTGGTTTTGGGTCTATCCACAGGTTGCTACCATCACTCTGGATTTCTGGATGCACTCCTTACATAATCTCACTATGTTTTATTCCTATGTATGTTAGTTATTGTACACAATGGAACTGAACATGTAGTAGAGCAAAGGAGACGAGCCTTGCGTGGCAATAAAATTTCATGCAGACGTCGCTCCATGGTGGGTGCAAAGGCATCCCCCCTCCACCCATTTCGAATTGTAATCAAGAGGAAACTGTTCTGAGGGGGGTTCAGAAGGACAAGACCACTCCTATTTATCCCCTGTGGTCTTAGCTCTAACTTGGCATGCTGATGTTGGTAATATCATGCATATGGTGCCTTGCATTGCTTAGTTTATACATCAAATATGTCATCTGCTTAGTTTAAACATGCTTTATGTGAATGCCATCTATTTAATTTCTTTATCGTATATGTGAATCATGCAATGCCATCTTGCTTAGCTAGGCATCATATATGTGAATTTTGCAATGCCACCCTGGTTAGCTAGTCATCTTATATGCAAATTATATCATGACATCATTTTTTCTTACATATTAAATTTGTCAATAATTTTAGTACATTCAATTACTCTTCCTGTGCATCTGCCATTCGACACAGTCATGGAAAAATCTGGAGTGGAAACAAGGTCTTCAGAGTAGACAATGCTATCTGACGAAGCGCATGTCTTGCTAGTTATGGATAGCTCCTCGGAGGATGATTCAGAGACA
>NC_041381.1:522053357-522061320 GCF_002162155.2 Triticum dicoccoides | reverse complement strand
TATTGCTCATATCGTGCATATGGTGTCTTGCATTGGCATGTCATTTTATTAGTTTAGACAAGTTTTGTGTGAATGCCACCTCTTTAGTGTCTAGTTACCATGTATGTGAATTTTGCAATGCCATCTTATTGCAAGACATTATATATGTGAATTATGCAATGCTATCTTGTTGCAAGGCATTATGTATGTGAATTATGCAATGCCATGCTATTTAGCCAAGCATCATATATGTGAATTATATCATGACATTCTTTTTTTGTATTACTCATTGCATTTGTCGACAACCTTTGTATATTCAACTGCTCTTTCTATGCATCAGCCATTTGAAGCGATGATGGAAGTATCTGGAGTGACAACAAGGTCTTCAGACCAGACAATCCTACCTGCTAAAGCAGATATCTTGCTAGTTACAGATAGATCCTTAGAGTAGGATTCAAAGGAAGATGACCAGTCCTATTATCCCCCTGAGGTGTATGCTCAAACTTGGCAGGGTTATATTACTCATATCGTGCATATGTTGTCTTGCAATGCTTAGTTTTTACATTGTATACACAATATTGAATGCCATCTCCTTAGTTGACTCATCATATATGCGATTGCACTCTACTCACTTGCTTAGTATATAAATCATATATTTTAATTATATCATGCCATGATGTTTACATAGACAACATGTATCTGAATTATAGCATGCCAACCCATTTTCTAAAGACATAATATAGTTATATCATCTCATCCTATTTATATAGTCATCATATTTTGAATTATGTCATTCTATTCGTGAAGTATATCATGCCATCATTATTCCATCGACGGCATGTTTGTGAATTATGGCATGCCAACCACTTTAATAGACACATCGTATAGTTATATCATGTCATCCTATTTACATAGTCATCATATTTGAACTATGTCATTCTATCATGTTTAGTTAGCCACCATACATGTGAAATTGTGTCATGCTATCCTATTTAATTAGCCATCATATATGTGAAATTATGTCATGCTATTCTGTTTGGTTAGAAAACATAAATGTGAATTATGTCATGCCATGTTTTCTTACCTACTATCCATTGCATGTGTCTATCTTACAATGTATGTACATTCAACTACTTTTCTAGTTTATCAGCCATTTGAATTGGAGGGGGTGATTGAAGTATCTGTGGGAGTAAAAACACGATCTTCAGAAAAGATCGTGCTACCTGTCGATGCAGATAGAACCACGGTTTTACTTGCCCAAGAACCAGTCCCACCACACATAACCCAGACTCACGCAGATTGTGCCACTACCCAGTTGGACAGAGAACCAGCTACACCCCTTCTAACCCCAACCCTAGCAGATAGTAACACAGTTCTAGTTGACACAACACCGTCTACACCATAGAGCACCCAAATACGAGCAGTTAGTAAGGCAACTGCAGTGCCCAAAGCATGAGGACCACCACTCCAAACCCCAAGTCAACGCTTAAAGCAGAAGAAGAATTGTTCTCAGGTCAGGTTCCTTAGCTATGGTTCATACTCCTTTGCTCTTGCATCACTGTATTTACCCATACCAACTAATTTAAAATTTGAAGGATGCAATTGAAACTCCAATGGCGCAATAGGTATGTTTTAAACCTGTTTCTTTAACGTGTTTGCTGTTGTAACTTGATCTATGTTGATTTCAATTTCAATTGAATAAACAGTTATGACATGCACATTACAAGTGTTGTTATTGCTATGTAGTTTCCCACACTTATATTCTATCTATGCTGCTTTGTCTAAAATACATATGATTTGAACTGTTTCTATCTTGATTTGGCAACATAAACTAGAATGATATAGACCATACAGTGACCATACTACATAGATATATGTTTGTTTCATGTTGTTATCCTGTCCACCTTACTACTGAACTGGTTTATCAAAACGAGTTTCATATACAACATGGTAAACCTGTGATGTGTTTGTTTGTTTCTCTTTTAGAATGCAGATAAAATATTGGAGAAGAGTACCCCGTTATGCAATGGTAAAGGAAGTAATGCAGATAAGGTTCAAGATAGTAAGACATCCCTGTTGGTCTCCAAGAAAGCTAATAAAAACTATATTCAAGACACTGAGACAACCCCAAAGTCCTATCTTGATGTAGTGCTCGAGTTACTGGTCATTACTACTGGCACCAGCTCTTCGAACTCGCTGCCTGAATCAGTTTGGCTTCTTGAGTCTCAACTTCAAGTTGAAAGACATCGATCAGATGTTCTGCGATAGGAAGCCGAAGTACTGAGGAAGTCCCTACAAAATTCAGATGCATACTTTCTGGTGCAACAGCAAGCGCTGGACGATTTAAGCACCAAACAAGACAAAGTTAATAAGCTTGTTAAGCGTCTTGCCAGCATTATTGGTACCGAGGATATTGTTTCTTGAGCTCTTCTGAAGTGGTTTCAGTTCTGGACTTGTTTTGCTGCGGCGTTTATTTGCACTGGTCGCTAACTTTGACAACCAGTGTATGTGATATGCTGCTTTGTTCCCTATATTTGCACTAGTTGCGAACTTTGATGCCCAGTGGATGTAATATGTGTAATAGCCTAGCGTAAGTTGCTTGCTTATGCATTTCCTTGTTGTCTTGTTTATTTGTTTGCTTGTAGTCAGTGCAGTTCTTTTTCCGCGGTTTGCTAGTGGGCGCAATAACTTATTTTTTAAAACTAGGCCACAATAACCATGGGCTACATATTTACTGTAGTGACCATGGGCCTCCTACGGGCCGTAGAAACAAGGGGCCTTCTACGGGTCGTAGAAACAACGAGCCTTCTACGAGGCGTAGCATCAATGGGCCTTCTACGGGTCGTATGATCAATTGGCCAAACATGGGCCAATAACGGACCGCATGATGGGCCGTAAATATGCTAGAGTTAGAATCGTTCGTTCATGGGCCGACCATAACGGGTTATCGTTAATCGGCCGTATTTGATGACGCTATGAAAATGGCCAACAGATTAACGGGCCGGCTGTAATTACGGGCTAAATTTGGCCCACAAGCAGAAAAGACCAGTAACAGGCCGAAAGTAACCGAATGCTGGAAATGAGCCCAAGAATAAGTGTCCTATGAAGGTTGAAAGATAACACGGGTTGGAAACGGGCCAATGGAGTAATGGGTTGTTAATGGGTATAAAGCAATACACTGTTCATTACGGGCACTCGTACGCATTGGTGCTATACAAATGGTTTTTAACCCCCTTCCCGCGACGACATTTGGAAACGTCGCCTAGTGAGTGACGGCGATAGGGGGTCCTTCCGACATGACCCAGAAACCGTCAGGGATAGGGACCCTGCAATACTCCTTTTCATTTGGGGTCGCATTGCCATCGCAGTCGGTATTCTATGGTGCTACGTTTACGATGCACGGCCCATCCAAAACGGTTCACTATTATAGAACGTGTATGATGAGCATACAATCACACACATTCACTTTTCACAAACTGTATGCGATAATTTATTAAGAAGATTAGCTAATCGTCGTACGAGTTTCAGATAGGATTACGAAACGTCGGACCGTCGTAACATCGTGTACACAACAACTATTGCACACGCTATTCTGTGGTGCAACATTTATGATGCATACTCCATTAGAAACAGTTCATGGTTGCAAAACATGTACGCTAAGGCAACTATCGCACACGCTATTCTGTGGTGCAACGTTTATGACGCATACTTCATCAGAAACAGTTCATGGTTGTGAATTGTGTATGATAAGGAAACTATCGTAAATATTTAGTTTGCCATCATCATTTGTGATATTGTCTAACATCGCACACGCTTTGCAAACGGTAACTGTGTGCACGCTTGCACACGTTTCCTCTCTATGAACCATCTCGGATTATGGTGTATATCGCAAATGTTTGTATTTTACCAACCGTGTGTGTCGTAACAACCTGGAGAGCATAATTTCATTGTAATTTAATTGTTGCTATATCAAATTGAAATTGAATGTATGCTATAGCTTTATTCGTATCCATCAGGTTCAGACAACCAATGCATCATTTGATTCATAGGTACACATCAAGAATTACATAAGAACCAAATAAAGAATGATGAACCATAGTCGTATACTTGTACTATTAAAGATGGTAAAGAAAGAGGTGAAATACATTCTGTTTGTTGAACAAGGTGAAGCGGAATGCCCATATTGTGCCCTCCACCATGTAGAAGGCACGCACGACTCTAGTCCAACCCCTTGTGATGGCCGACCGCCCACCCTTCATGATCTTCATGGAAACATCTAGATAATCATTGTGTTCTGGTAGAAATACTTTAACCTTTGCATGCCCACCAATCATGTAGTTTGACAGGTAATCTTTAGTAAACTGCTTTGGGAACCACTTCAAAGGGAAAAAGATTCAGACATTGTCATCTAACACAACTAATTATGGGCAGTAAAAAGAAGGCTGCAGAGTTCTTACTTACCATCCTGCAGTTCGATGTTGTATATAAAGTGTAAACAAATAGTTTAATTGCCATCTTTTGACCCATTTTACTAACAATCTTTATCAGCTTCCTCACTTGATGCTGGTTCATCGATATCTCATTTCCCCATACGCAGAAAGGGTCGAAGCGCGGATCTTTGCCAATGACATATGTACCTAAAAGCACCAAGTTAATATTAGAAGATAAACACCAATTGCACAATGATGTAGTACAACACTCTTTTATAATATCTTATAACATCCAATATACTCACATATTAGATGAATTAACATCTTATATTGTGGGCCGGAAGGAGTTTATTGCATTCTTACAAATTATCGGTTAATTAATTGCTGCTGTATCCATGGGTTGGAGTTAGTTTGAGCTAGTTCATGCTCAAATAGCCCTAAAGTATATCTAAACATGAGGGCTAGTTTGAGCTAGTTGCATCTATAACCCACCCAAAAAAACTATCCAACCCAAGAGGTGCTAATTAGAGCTAGTTCTCCTAGTGCATTTATTGTCAATCTAAGTATCTAACCCTGTCATCCAAACACCTCTTTGGATGGAGTTAGTTCAGGGTTAGTCATGAGCTAGAAACGAACTCTAACCTCTAAGCTAGGTTGAATATCCAAACAGGGTTGTGTTGTTGTTGTTGCTGCCGCTGCTCTTCTACATGTATCTAGACATCATCAGAACATTAAGGTAACACTCTTCCTTGTTGCTATGTAGCCTAGGATTGCATATGTAGACATTAAGTACAGTGCATGTTGCTATGTAGCCTCAGATATATTACATATGGCCCTAGTTAACCTAATGGTAAATGGGTTGCAGATATATTCAGTTAAAAGTCCGATTCACCGATTAGTCCCTTATCAGCCCCCGGTCTATATGGTACCAGCTTCCGATATCCTGAACAGTGAGCATATATAAGCCATGGGATGAAACTAACCTCGATGGGAAACAACAGTCGTTCCCAAAATTGTCCTGTGTAGGGACATCGAGAAGCATGTTAAGCAAAACAGGCTAAACATCAACCAAAATTAGCCATGGCAGACAAAATAATCTCCAAAAGATAGCTTCAGTGTGCAGGCTTAAGCATGCTAGTAAAGCAAAACAAGTGAAAAGGTGTGTTAACTGCAACAAGCCTAACATTTAATAACAAACAAACATAGTCATTCAAACTGGTATTGTGCTGGTCTAAGTACACTAGTTATTGTTAAATAAAAATGGAAAGGCGTGTTTAACTACAAGATGCAGCAACCAAATGTAGTCATTCATGCCCTGTTTTTTTCACCTTCACTTTGATTTTAATCACCTATGGATTCGCTTTAGTGGCGAAGCTGTTTCTTTGAATCAGCTTCACCACCGAAGTACACTTTGAGGTGCTTCGGGAAATTGCACTAAGAATGACCCAAATCCAGATTCAGCTTCACTGGCAAAGCTAATTCCAAATAGTTGTTTGTTTCAGATTCCAGATTTGGCTTCACTAGCAAACATGAATCTGGTCCCAGAATCCGAAACAAACATGCCCATAGTGGTATTGTTGAAACTGGTACTGATGAAATTGAACTACACAATTCATACTTGCACATATAGAACATCACGTTGTGAATAACTGGAATAAACAAGGAATACTACAAACAACCAAAGATAGCATTTGAAACTAGACATATGCTAACTACAAACAACAGAACAATCAAAAAACTTTAAAAGAGGCATATGCTAGCTATAACAGGCTTAACAGCAAGCAAATATATGCATTCCTATCGGTATGTTTAAAACTGGATTGATGAAATGTACTGCACAGTAAATAATTGCACATACAGAGCATCGCATTGTGAACAACTGAAATAAATAAGGCATACTGCAAACAACCTGATATAGCAATTAAAGCTGGACATATTCTCACTACACTACAAAAGGGACTCGACAAAACAAGTCATGGGTTTCCCCCTGTGGAGAGGCACGACAAAACAAATCTTGGGTTTCCTCACTTGTCAAAGATGGGCTCGTTCCTGCAGGAAGAGCAGGGACCCTAGATGCGCTCCATGTTGTCGCGGATGGCTCCTTCCCCTTGGAAGAGCATGGCTGTAGGGTGCCCTCCCTGATGTCACAGACCGACTCTTTCCCTTTGGAAGAGCAGATGGGCTCTTTCCCCTTGGAAGAGCCGGAGAGGGTGCCCTCCTCGTGGTCACCGTCGATGAGGTCTGACTTGGAAGCTGTGGATGCCAAGCCAGTGTCGCAGAACGTGTCCTTCAGAAATGACAAAAGGGGCTAGATGGCAATGTAGGATGGCAAGTTGTTGGCAGCAAGCCAGATAAGATCAGTGACGTGGCCATGCATGATATTGACGGCGGTTGAACCCGAGGGGTTGGGGGTGGGCCACTTAACTTGTGACATAGCCCGCCTCAGGCCGTCGTTGTCCATTACCTCGATGTCGTAGCCGGCGGAAGAGACATGCTCGCATACTCTAGCCCGCTGCTTGAGTTCCTACCGCCAGTAATGGTCGTCAGCTTCCTCGGCGACGTTGGGCAAAGAGACCGCGATACACCTCTTTTGGGCCAGTCGCTCCTCGAGCTCCACGGGAAGTGTAGCCGGCCTTAGGCTGCGACCCTCTGGAGTGGGGGATGGGGATCTGGGGGAAAGGGGCGTTTAGCAGGCGTCATATAAAAAATTCAAGGCGGCCTTAGTATGGATATCGGAGGGTAAGTTGCATGGGCAAACCAGCAGATGTTCACAATGGAGGTCTCGCAGCAGCGACGGCGGAGGGGGGAGCTTGCTAGGGTTTCGAGCGAGGGAGGGGGTGTGTGTGTGCACGCGCGCCCGAGGAGGTTTCGGTGTGTGTGTGTGGAGGGGGCGGGGTGTGTGTTTGAGGAAATGATGCGGGTACTGAAATTTTTACAATGCGGGAGTGAAATGCCGGGGCTAATGAAAATTCTGATGATGGTGCATCGCACACGGTTCGGAGATAACAACCATGTGTTATGAAACAGAAAAACCCTCGAGGCGGGCAGATATTTTCTAGGGGCAGGCGGGATAGGTAACAGGAAACATCGCACACGGACCGGAGATAACAATCGTGTGTTATGAAACATAAAAACCCTCCTCGAGGCGGGCAGATATTTTCTAGGGATATAGGTGAGATTGGGAAGAAGAAACATCGCACACGGTCTAGAGATAACAACCGTGTGTTATGAAACAGAAAAACCCTCGAGGCGGGAAAATATTTTTGAGAGGGGGAGCCTCGTGGAGCCCAATGTACTGTGCGGATGTGTGTGTGACAGGGGCACCAGCGTGGCACATGGTTAGTTTGAGTGAACCGTGTCTGTTGCGTCATCTGACTTGTCTAATGTTCGTAAATTTGGCGAAAAATGACGCGGAAGAGGGTCAGCACAGGAACACACTTGCATGTGGACCAAATTTATATGTATAAAAAGGGTGGTTTGATTTTCAAATTCCAAATGCAATTTCGATGTCGCACCTATCTCACAAAGTGCACGATATTGCTTGCCCCCCCCCC
>NC_041381.1:522052111-522052823 GCF_002162155.2 Triticum dicoccoides | reverse complement strand
TCAGCAGGCCAAAGAGGGATCTCACCAAGATTGACCGAAAACGGACCAAGAATAATCCATCTTGGTCGTACAACCACTCTCTTGTTGCTGGTCAAAGTGATGGTCGTCCATGCAACCCCAGATAGGCGAACTCGCTAATAATCACGCAAGTAGCTAGTCCCCGAAGACAACCACTACATGTGTGTGGCCCAAACATATGTATGGATCAGGTGTGTTTTTTAGTACACAATGGAACAACTTTGATGTGGCATCGTGATTTCGAACTAGAAATCCCCACACTGAGCGAGGGTTAGGTTGATGATGCATATGTATGTTACACCACACTTCAAGCCGACGACAGGGATTCATGCATGCATGCGTGCATAGTATATGCGCTCAAACTTTAATTAGGTCTGAATCTCAGCATGACCTATACTACGATAACATGAACCAAATGAAGAATCCGCCATGGTAACCTATCTTGTTGTCGGTCAAGGTGATCATGTATGTCCATGCGGGCCCATGAATATATAGGCTTGTCGCCGATAACCACGCGAGGGAGTGTACCATTCGAAGACAACCACTACATGCATATGTATGGAGGTGATGCGTCCATGCATGTTTGAATACCATTTCACAACATTGATTTGGCGTGTGCATCGAAAATCGTACACTCTCCCCACACAGAGCGAGATCGGTTCATGACGTGTCATTGTACTAGCCACTTCGACTC
>NC_041381.1:522050311-522051660 GCF_002162155.2 Triticum dicoccoides | reverse complement strand
GTGTTAAGTAGATTGTATGGCATCTAAGTATAGCCAGTATAAAGTATATAAAAAAGGAAGTATGGAGTATCTGTATTCAAGTCGTATGGAGAACGTCATTTACAATAGAGAGATTTTTTTTGGCGACAACAATCAAGAGTATGTTTACATCTAGCTAAAGCATCCGATCATTATGAAGTAAATGGCGTGTACGTAAATGATGCAGACATGATGCCACATGTGTATCATAATGAGATACTCCTGGGCCTCAGTATGGAGTAGTAGCAAGTAGTATGTGAATTAGGTACCTAGTGTGTACGTAACTAGGGTATGGAGTATCTGCTTTATTGGAGTACGAGAAGAGTATGTCAATGAAATTAAATTAGAGTATAATTAAGTGTGGCAATTTGTATGTCCATGACATACCACTAATCCACTATGGAAGTTAGTTTATTCATCACACGGGGAGAGTATATTCAAGAAGGTAGTATGGTGTATAATGAAGAACGACAGTATGGAGTATAATACAAAAATTCTACTATGAACAATTCAAACTAAAAAAAGCATAGTATGAAGTATATCTCTTAGTATATCACATCAATGTGCAAAATGGTACAACTGATTCATCATATACACTATTGTCTTCCTCCATCGTTGCATGTGGCCATGTTCTAACACGTTGTCTCACTATGGAGTTTGTTGTGCCAGCATATCTATTGCAACCGTACGTTGCCGCCACGACGGAGCAGTAGCACTCCGTTGTGTGTCATTTATGTCGCCATGCCCGCCACCGCGCCAGGACAGTCAACCAGTTACCTATCAGCTGTGAGCAGTTGTACATCGTTATTGCCGCCGCCGTGCGGGAGCAATCTCATGTGGGATGCTCCTTGTAAATTACCACGCTTCACATCCTTGGTCTCGCGTCGCCGGCAAACTCTCAGATGAGTATGCGCTCTCACATCTAGAGGAAGATAGCAAATCCAGATACATTAAAAAGAAATTACCAAATCCAGGGAAAGCTAATGTTCTCATAAAATATTGATGTGTACCTCTTTGTCATTACTAATTCACATTCTCCGCCGCCGCACCTGATTTGGAGCAGCAACATCGCCGCCGGACCACCGCCGCCGTATATACTTCTTGGCGTCGATATAGAAAACTGGTCAACAAACCAATGATCTTGTGGGCACGGTCCCCTCTAATCTACCATTTTTATAGCCAAGAAAATAGGGACTTCAACTAACAGCTCGAGCGGGGCAGCTGCATCCACCTTTTTTCGCCAGCAACCCGTTAATATTAGCACCAATCTAAATGCAATCCGAGGGTAACGGTGGTGGGGGTAACTACCACCTAATGGTAGGATGCATTTT
>NC_041381.1:522046540-522049973 GCF_002162155.2 Triticum dicoccoides | reverse complement strand
TTACAAGCAAAAAAATAATCCCCTCCTAAGTTAAATTAACCACTCTCGTTGTTAGGAAAAAAGTAGTGATGGACCAAGCGGGCCCACAAATGGAAAGCATCGATATCACTGATAACCGCTGAAGTGGGTGCGAGAGGACAACCACCATCGCTTTTCAAATGGGCCAAACATATGTTGAATATAATACCTAAAATGCACAACTTTGATGTGTCACACATGCCTCAAAAACCGTAAACCATGCACCCACACAAAGCGAGGTTCATGAAGCGTACTACATATGATGGCCCCCTTCCCCCTCTTCGACGCATACTATATGCTCCTTCCATAATACAACCCAAAAAGAATCCCCATTGATGGTGAAATTAATTAACCTATCCCGATATAGGTCAAAGTGATGCACATGCATCGACGATGGCCTCGTGTGCCCACAAATGGAAGCGCCACACGTGAGTGTCCTAGTTAGGATAACCACCGCCTGCATGCATGTGGCACAAAGAGGTGTTGCGTGATGTTTGAATATCCATTTTCACAATTTTGATGTGGCACATGCCTCGGAAACCGAAAAGTCCCGACACTGAGTGAGGTGTACTTGTTCATGGAGGCATACGTATAGCGTGTGTGTGTCTTTCCCCAATAATAAAGCGGCTACAGTTTCTGGTCGTACGTCGTCTGCACTTTTGCAGAAAAGCCCCTTGCTTTTTTAGAATTCAATCTGCAGTCCTATTTTAAGTGGGAACTTCAGAAAACGCTTCGTTTTTACATAAACACCCCTACATTAGTTACAATTCTACCCACGCTCCTTAATTAAATTGCTTCACCACCGGGCATCACCACAGCTTATCCATTTGCTTTCTCCACCGCCGGGCACGGGCCGCAGCTTGCCGCTCGCTTCCACGCCGCAGAAGCCAAGGAAGGGGTGATGCGTCCTAGCGGAAAAAAAGGAAGGAGGCGGGGTCGGCCTGCTAGTTTGCCGGGGTTGGAGACGCTCGTGGCAGGGAGCTCCTCTCCTCTGCTTCGGATGCGAGGCGGCCGAAGCGCTCGGGCTGCAGAGCTGCGGGGCGGGGCTCGAAGGGTGGCGCGAGCGCTGGATGGGACTTGGTGTAGGTCTCCGGTGACATGGGGATGGCGTGGAGGGGGTCTAGGCACCGGCGGATCGTTGGCCGGCGGCGCTCGGGCATCGGGCGGCCATGGTCGTCTCTCTATAGAAAAATAGAAGGCAGAGAGAGCTCTTAGAGAAGAAGCACGGGGAGAGAAGAGAGATGGAGCAAGAAGGGGAGGGCTCACCGACGGCGTAGAGGAGGACGCCCGAATGAGGAAGCGGCATGTAATAGTCCTCCACATCGCCCAGTGTGTGACTTCTCCGGGCGCGGAACTGCCGCAGCTGTTGCTGCTGGACACACAAACGCAGCCGCGCACTCACCTGCGGCGAACGGAGGCGGGAAAGGGAGAGTGCCCTGGCTGGCAGGGAGGGGAGGAAGAAGGGAGAGGACTTGTGGTGGAGGAGCAAGGCAGTGAGAGGATGTGGTTGGACGAGGCCTGTGGCCTCTCGCAGCCAACGCGAGCCGCGAGCAGAGCAAGAAGCGAGAATGAGCGACGCGAGATCGGCCGAACCTCTTGGGCATGGCACAGGTGGCGAAGGCTAGGCGGTCCGAATCAGGCCGTAGGCGAGGCTGCTGGCCTGATCTGGAGCACGGGGCCGACGACTGGGGCGGACGGCCAGATCAGGATGAGGCAGAGGAGCTCCAAGGCGCCAGCCATGGTGTCCTTTGGGTTCATCGCCTATTAGGGGGTGCTGCGCTGGCCAGCCACCATGGCCCCGCGTACGTGCGGCTCTTGGCTTGATTGGATGGAGAAGAGGAAGAGGATCAGCGCTGGATTAGGATGAGCGGAGGAATTGGCGATCTGGAGAAAAGAAGGAGAGGAGTGGCGATGAGATAAGGCACGCAGTGGGCGGTCAGTGCTTTTCTTTAATGAAATGGAATGGGATTGGTCTTGTACCGGCTAGAAGCTACTGGATGCACGCGTGCTAGCACCATTTTCATTTTTCGGAAGAGCATCGATTAATACTTGATGATGTTTATTGTTAGTACATACTCCCTCTGTCCTAAAATAACTCTCAATACAATTTTATACACAATTTTGTATTCCCTCCGTTTCTAAATGTAAGTTCTTTTATAAATTTTGATACGGATGTATATAGACATATTTTAGAGTATACTTTCACGCATTTTGCTTCGTATGTAATCCATATTGAATCTTCAGAAAGACTTATATTTAGGAACGGAGGGAGTACTGTTAGTTATTACAAGGTTGTGACACTTATTTTGAGACAGATGGAATATAATAATTAAAAGTGAATGAAATATTAAAAAAAATCTTAATGGAGAATATATTTAAAGCTCGCCGGTACTTGCTAACCATCAAGACATTCCTCAACTCTACATGTCATCGATGTCGTCAGTAAGATAGGGAGGAGAGAGCGAGGGATGAAGAATAGAGAGAGTGCAACAACAGTGCATCTTGCCCGCACCCTGTTTCGCCCTGCACGACAGCTGGGAGGGGGAGCACTACCCTTCGTTGTACCATGTGCCCCACAACTCTGCATCCCCTAATCATGATACTCATTGAGGCCCAATGATAATGTCCAGGGAAGTGGTCATGTTGGTGTGGAAAGTGTGCTCCTACTATTGGCGGCACAACAAAAGTGTCGCAAGTATTGTAAATTCAGTACTTTCTGGTCCTCATATTTTTGAAGTGGGAAAACATAAATATGAACTAATGTTAATATGGATTGTGAGATATAGGGATTAAGATATGATTCTATTTGAAACTATTACAGGTATGCCAATGATGCACAATTACTTTCACATCGAAGAAGTGGCCGTTAATCGATAAATGGTTAGATTGTAATTATTTTTACATAGGTTTGTTAAATAACAACAACTTATTACACATAATTCAACTTCTTTAGAGCGAGTTGAAGAAGTAGGTTTCATTAGTAGAAAAAAATATTACAAGCTTCTGAAATACAATGAGATCTTCATAAAGTGGATATTTATGGGTTTCACAAGCACTTTAATTAGAAAATCTTATCATTCACCATGATAGGTAAACACTTGAATACCATATGAACTCTAAGATTTATTTTATACCCGATGCAACGCACGGGCATTTTTTGCTAGTATATATATATATATATATATATATATATATATATATATATATATATATATATATATATATATGGCCTATTCTGTTACGCGTAACAGAATATTATTCTGTTACGCTTTTTGAACTTACGGCTTTAGGTGGTTGTACTGATGTTTTCAAAGCAGTTGAACTGATGCTTTTAGTTGTGTTTAACAGATCGTCTTCTTTAGTTCAAAAACTTTTTATAATTCTTTTGTCAGAACGGGGCGTGTAATCTATCGTT
>NC_041381.1:522039224-522046304 GCF_002162155.2 Triticum dicoccoides | reverse complement strand
GGAAAGCTTTTGACAACCATATTTTAAGTATATTGAACGTTTTTGCAAAATCATTATGGTTTAAGAGCAGTTTTAAAAAAATCGTTTTTTCAAAATCGAAAACGTGAATCGTATTTTGGACTCAATTTTCAATCAGTTTGTCGGAATTGAGTAAATAAGATGGCGTTGGAAAGCTGGTGAAAATCCGCATCTTCCCCATATATATATATATATATATATATATATATATATATATATATATATATATATATATAGTTTTTTCTAATTATACATGATTTAAAAGTAATTTGAAAAACGATGAATTTCTGGGCGAAGTGTATTTTCGTGATTTTTTGCAAACGGTTTTTCGGATTAACGCAAATGATACGGCGTTGGAAAGCTATGGAAAATGCGCAACTTTTTCGTATAGAAATGTTTTTATAATTTCTTATGGTTTAAAAATAAATTTGAATACGGTCAAATTTGATTTTGAACGTGATTTTTTTAAAAAGTTTGTCGAAATATGGCAAATAATATACCGTTGGATAGCTATCGAAAATGCGAAACTTAGTCATGTTGAACGTTTCCCTACTTCGCAACCGTTTAAAAGTAATTTTGAATACGGCATGACGGATCCTGTTGTTTTCTCGTCTGAAAAATAGAGTAGTCGTACTGATATATGTGTATGTTTGTACTGAGCTATTTTTTGTAGAGTAATTTTGAATGGTTCTGAAAAAGGATACTTGTACTGATGATTGCATGGGTTTGTACTAAGCGTGTTTTCACTAACTAGACTTTGCTCTGTTTTTTCGGTAATATTTTTTTCGTAAGTTTTCAACGGTGTACTTTATCGTCGCCCATGTACTTGTATGGTTTGTATCATCGAACTGAATGATATTTTCTTCAAAAAGAAAATGTGTTTGTTTTGTTTCTTTTTTTTGAACTCAACATTTTTTTGAAAACGTTGTTCTGAACTTCTCTCATTTTACGACTTGTACTGAGGTACTTACTAAGCAAGATTTTCATGGGGTTTTTTTTTGCTTGAATTTTTACAATTTGAATTTCTGCCATTTATTTTATTCCGAACGAACCACCGTTTTTAACTCGTACTGAGGTACTTACTACTTCCGAACTGGGGTGGCTGTCGTTGAACTGAATGGCTTTTTTTTCAAAAAGAAAAGTTTTGTGTGCCTTTTTTTTAACTTAACATTTTTTTGCAACGGTGCTTTGGACTTCTCTCAGTTTACTACTTGAACTTTTTACCATTTGATTTCCCATGGGTTTCTTTTTGTTTGAGTTTTTTCCCAACCTCATCTGGGATGTCATGTTGAACTTACAACTTTTTTTAATTATGAACTTATTGTGCTTTTACAATACCAAAGCTAGCAAATAGTAGGACATTCACCCAACTTTTTTAACCCAAACTGATTATTCTCTTTAATTTGAACTGATCATTCATTTTTTAGAATTCAATCTAATCATGGCTTTTACTTCAATCTGATTTTTAAATTCAAACTAACCATTTTTTTCATTTTGAACTGATCATCATTTTTAATTTGTACTGATTAATTGTTTTTTATGTAAACCATTTCTTTCATTCTTGCATGCACAGCAAACGGTCATGTATACCTTCTTTGAAGAAGTAACAATCATATCATCATAGACAAAAAAAAATCCGCACATGTAATACATGTACATGAATGACATATACACCACAACAGCTGCACATGTTCATAGATGAATGAGATATACACCACACTGATTGCACATTTTCATATTATCCATAGCACCCACCGCAACACAAAAATCACAGGCCTATTTCCTGCACTGCAAATGTTCAACCACACCCACATGACAATAACAATAATCATCAGAAAATAAAGTGCTTTCGCACAAGGGTACAAAAAAATTTCCACTAGTGCAAAGCTTGACCCGTCCAAACACTATTGTTATCTAACACACATAGGAACTTATAGCAATTGGTCATTTGAACCAAGAGCAATAGAAATAAGAAATGTGTACACGGATACAACTTTGCATCATCAAAATCTAGAGTTAGAAGACATTTACAGATGATGAGGTTTCTCGATGGAAAAATACGCATATGGTGCGCATGTAGCAGCAGACAATCTGGTTCGGTGTGCATTAAAAAATCTTCACAATAAAACTTCACTGAGAAGACAAAGGCTACATTTACTGAATGTGCAATAGCAATTAACAAAGAATTAATTTGCATGAACAACGACAAGCCTGAAGCTCATCAATACTAGAGATGTGCATGGATAGGCTCAACGGTGAGTGCAGGGGGCGGTGGAAGAACAAATAGGGCCTCCGGCAATGCCCGAAGCTGGCACGAGGCGCCTCGGCCTTCTTTGACCGATGCTCCGTTGGCTTATGCCAGAAGTAGAACTTACTGGCCTTCCAAACTCGTACCGAAGACATGTACCAAAGAACAACATGCATCAGCTATACACTGCCGTGAGGTACCAAAAAACACAATAGTTTGTGCATTTTTGTAACACAATGACATTTTATGGAACTACTACTGTATTTAGATGCTCTCATATAGATTAACACAACATCTTGTTTGCTAGAAAGAACATAGGAACAGAAGTGGCTAAAATCAGATTTAGATAGGTGAATTATGAAATGCAATTTTTCTGTTTTACGAATAAGCACAAATACCTTCGGGGCACAAATGCCAGCCATCAATAGTAGCTCAAAAGGCTATTTCTTCCTAAAAAGTTCTTCAATTCCTGAAACTAAAAGTGTATTTTCATGTAAACCTGAGCACAAAAAAGAAAAATGGCAGATACATCCAAATTCCTACTTCCGAACTCCCTTTTTATTTTTTTTCCACATTTTCATTTTGAACTTGCCGCGGTTTATTTTTTGAACTTGCCTGGCACTAATACAAGAACTTGCCCTATACAAGATATTTTGGCCGTACTTGTTCATCAACCAAAACAGACAGTAGGGTGGAGAGAGCATTACCGGCAATAAACAAAATTATTTTTTGTCTAGTTTTTTATTTTTAGCTGAGGCAAATGAACCATACAAAATACTGATAGAAAATCATACTTTTTTCTCACGAAACCAAACTTCTAAACTTGCCTACAATAATTCTTTGACAGTTTTAATTTTGTCTGCACTTACCAGTTTCCCGATTTCGAACTTACAGAATTTTATACCCCAAACTTCTACAGGTTTATTTAATTTCTCAGGAACAAAAAATGAAGGAGTTTGGACTCAAGAATTATAGAAAGAACAAAATCATATGTGTGAACTTATCTCGAGGCTTTTGCTGAACGGAGGAGATGAGATGACGCAGGAGCAAAACCCGACTCCTTGAATATACAGTAGCTATGCTGTCAATACTTCTTTGAGTTCTTATTTCTGAACCTTCATAGTAGTAGTACATGTACTGTTCGATACACAATTCTGTCATTGAGCAACTGATCTAGGAACAAAAACACTCCTGCAGTGCACACACCAAATCATGATAAAAATAGAGGCAGCAAGAAGCAATCACCAGTATATTGAGATGTCCAACTACATGTACCATCTCAATATAGTATAAAAATGAATCAATAGTAAGAAACAAGGTAGTAACAATCCTAACTCTGCATAGTTTCGGGATTTGTAGAAGTCTGAACATGGTATCATAGTTAATTAGTTACTCTGTAAGGAGGATGTGTTTACACACACCTATAATTCAGAATTGAACTGAACAACCATTTTTCTTGTACTGAAGCTTGTTTTTAGAATTCGTATGAGTGGGTTATTAAACACATGCATCAACATTGAGGAACACTAGAAAAAAGGACGCCGCTATACAAGAACTACAGTGGACAGATCCAGAGGAGAAATCCTAAAGCAAAAATCAAGAGAGGTCGCAATCTCCATGGAAGATGCCAACAAATTTGCCATGGAAGGGCCTCCCACTCCCCTGCTCTATCTCCTCCCACTCCCTGCACACAGAAACACAGACCAGAGAGAGAGAGGATGAGAGGGAGATGACTAATATGGATCGAGGGCGGACACGGGGTGGCCTGCACGCAGCTCTTCTCACGACCGACAGCAGAGTGTGATGTGGTACTGTCGAGGCAAAGTTCCTCAACCCAGCTGCTCCACCCGCAGCCGCTGAGTGCAGGCCATGGTGCGGCAGCCGAGGGTGGCACACGGGAGTGAAGCTGCGGCCATGGCGCGAGTGAGGGGTGCCGAGGATGGCGTGGGGGGAGTACAAGAACTGAATATAGTGCAAATGTTGAACTTGCCATCGGAGTTGAGGAGTAGGGGAGGTTACAGAGAACAATAGATTTCAATATTTCAGTCACTTGCCTTAGACTTACCTAGCATATCCGTCTGCCTTCACAAACTTATGAAGTTCATCAGATCAACATTTTGCAAAACCTAGCATATTGTGATATTTCTTTTTGACAGTGAACTTTTGTAATATAAGGTACTAGAACTGCTACCAATATATATATATATATATATATATATATATATATATATATATATATATGTGTGTGTGTGTGTGTGTGTGTGTGTGTGTGTGTGTGTGAGTGTGTGTGTGTGTGTGTGTGTGTAAATTTAAGTAAGGGAAGAATAGCGGAAGAGGGAGATGACCTGGAGCAAAGCTTGTAAGCAACAATCTAGTTGATCCATCAGGAGACTCTATCCCATGGTGAGAGGTGAATCCGCAGGATCTGTCGCCGTGATAGTCCTTTCTCTTAATAGATTTCTCGCCGCATGTTTGCAACTGAACTTTTTTGTATTTTTATCTTGCTTAACCTAAATCATAGAGACAAATTAAGACGAGCAAAATATACGTACAAAATGTACAATGTTCACTGAAGATTAAAGAAGTTCCTTTTTGTACCAAAAAGACACAGTTTGATAACAACCAAGTTATCAAACAGTTGTGCGACAAAGACCACTAGGTTCAGAGAAGACGACAAAGTTGTTGAGAGGTTGTTTCGGATTAATGTTGCAATGTCAGAATCAGTTCAGTAGTTGCTCACCAGTACACTTGCCACCTACTCGTTCTCGTCGGACGTACCCAGCACACACAACACCACCAAGCAGCATGCGCACACACACAACCAGACACACGCCACATCATCTACACACCCAGGACTGCATCTTCACCACACTTTGACTGACAACGTAGCAACACAAAAAACTATTTTGCAAGTGTTGTCACTATCATCCTCGCTGCCCCACGGGGGAAACAAAATAGGCATCTTTGAAGCACTAGGGGGATAACCATTGCAGATGGAGCTCATGTGTACCTTCATCATAGAAAAAAGTAGACTTGATATCTCTAAGTTATGAAGATGAACAAATGAATCATACAAAATATTGTCCAAAAATCACACTTTTCATGATACCAAATTCTAAACTTGCCATACAACACCTTTTGATTTTGTCATGCGGCACTCTTTGAACTTGCACAATTCGTTGGTGGCAGCAAGCAGCATCTTGAAGTATACAATTTGTTTTACAACATCCTAAACCCTGAACTGTATGTGTAGGAAATCTAGTCAGGGTCTTAGGAATCAACTAAAATTTCCACTCAATTCTATATTTCATCAGTACTAGTAGGACTCAAGCATAAGTGCGGAATTGTAGCGATGTTAAGGAAATAGTTTCAGGAGCTGCTCACGCCGGATGTGGGGTGCTCGCGCTCGTGGATGCTATTGATGCCGACGACAGGATCCAGCCATCCATGGGAGCCCCGCTCATGGACGCCGACAATGGGCTCCGGGGGATGTTTAATCTTTACCTAATTTGCCATATTTTCTATTTTTTACAGCTCACTTGCAGAATAAAGAGACATATTAGGTGCCTCATTTTTTCATGGAAAAATCAAATAACATTTTTGGATGTCGAAAGAAATCTAGAGGAAAGGATCTTACCTCCACGGTGTAGCAGTTGGGCCTCCCTGCAGCAGGAGAGAGACGAGGTGCTCCATCGAACGTTGCCATGGGAACGACATGGTGGTAGCCAGATCCTGGGTGTTGCTGCAATGAACGAACCGGGGTGGTGGAGTTGAATGGCCTGGGGTGGTCCAGTTATGGAGCCCCACCAAGACGAGATGCGCGGTGTGGGAGCCGGGGGAGATGGGGCGCGGCGGTGGCTGGAGCTGGTGGAGATGTGGGCCGGGCGGCGGCAGGAGCCTGGGAGGAGAGTGCGGCAGGGAAGGTCAGGGCGATGGCGCGTATGGCAGGAGGAGCAAGGAGGTGCGGCGGTGGCACGCGTGCTAGGAGGAGGAAGGAGGTGCGGGGGCGGCGGCACAGGTCCCAGGAGGAGGAAGGAGGCGCGGGGACGGCGGCGCGCGTGCCAGGAGGAGGAAGGAGGCACGGGGATAGCGGCGCGCGTGCCAGGAGGAAGAGAAGCGGGACTGGTGAGACACTTGGTCCGGAGGAGGAAGAAGAGCTGGGTCGCCGGCACACTTTTTGGTCGGGAGAAAATGAGGAGATGTGTGGCGACGGATGTGGGGAATCGAAGATTGGAAGGAGGTGGATCCGTCGGCGGCCACTCACGGTGCCGCGGGCTCCCTCGCGCCGGCTGCCGCCGTCGCTCGCTTGCCCACGACGGTTGCCTCCGGCGGTAGGAGGCGGGTAGGTTGGGGGTGGATCGGGGAGTTTCTAAAGTGGACTGCACGTCGCGCCCTTATAGGGACCGATGGTAATAGAATAATATTCTGTTACGGGTAACAGAATAGCCATGTCCTATATATATAGGAGTAGGATTTTCTACAATAGCTTGTCACAGAACTAGTTAAGATTTTCGACGGTGTAAAAGTTCTCAAAAATCCTGAAAAAAATATTGAACCAACACACCTATAATATAACATGATCCAACGGAGGGTTTGAGAAAATATGACTGCATGTGTCCTGTACAAAAAGAACAAATTTTTCAATATATATTGATCCTGTAGTGAGCTGAAATGCTTGTTTTTTCGCTGAGAACACATAAATGCATATATTCACAATCACACCGTTGGACCATCTTATTATAATAGAATGAGGCTCCCCTATTTATTTCATATTTTTTACTTACTTTTAAACCGTTAAATGTTTAGCAAGTCTT
>NC_041381.1:521892942-522038429 GCF_002162155.2 Triticum dicoccoides | reverse complement strand
GCGGCACCGCCCCCACCTGCTCCAGCGACACCTCCCGTGAACCGCCCCACTTCCCTCTCTCCCAGCTCCGGCGGACGTGCGGGAGGTCGGCCCACCCGCCGTCGTGCCGCCCCACCCCTGTCAACCTTATACCGCGGCCGCCGCCGGAGCACCACCCTAGGCCGCCGCCGTGCCGCCTCACCCTCCGCCCACCTTCCACCGGCGTTGTCGCCCGCCGGCCCGCCCCGCCCTTCTTCGTATCGCAAGGCGGCCTCTCCAGCCACGACAATCACCACCACCATCGCCGGACCCCATTGTCGCCGAATCCAGTAGCACTGCACCCGTCGGCCTTCCACGTTGCCGTTCTCTCCTGGTGTACCCGGATTTTGAGATCATCGTGTCGCCATGAATCCCCCCCACCCGGATCTGGGTGGCGGACGTCCCCGCCGGCCTCCTCTCGTCAGTCCTG
The DNA here is from genome assembly GCF_002162155.2 of Triticum dicoccoides. Classification (NCBI taxonomy): domain Eukaryota; kingdom Viridiplantae; phylum Streptophyta; class Magnoliopsida; order Poales; family Poaceae; genus Triticum; species Triticum dicoccoides. The sequence goes on along the minus strand of NC_041381.1, from coordinate 522,037,981 downwards.
CATGACGTCACCGGCCTGCTCTCCTCAGCTCGCCTCGAAGTTCGTCAGGCCCGGCTCGTCCACCCTTGACCTCCTCCTTCTACATTGGCAGGGGTGTGTAGTCATGAAGGGGGAGCACTGCATGTCAAATCCACCGGGCGGCACCGCCGCGGTCCTTCGTCGTGTGCTCGGATCCAGTCATGCTTTCTCCTTGCTCTGAGCCGAGGACCCCTTGACGCGGTCCATCCAGCGACGGGTGGCGCGGGCTCCATTCCTCTCCCCGACGAGCAGATCGTGCTCCTCTCGGGACACAACGACCTCCAGCACGCGACACCACCACCCCTCCCTTCCTACAGAGCTTGCAGCTCGCCGGCGTGTGAGTGTGTAGCTCGTAGGTTCTCTCCTAGTTTGTCTCACGACATCTTGAAGTTCACTTGTTGCTTTTACCCCTCCTGAGGCAACGCCGTACTGGTTGGAGCAGGAAAAAGGCGTTGAGCCATTGGTGCAGTTCTCCAGGGATCTCCAAATGGTTCGGTTGCCTATGATGCTCGTATGCGTTTCAGAGTGCTTGGCACTAGTGTTTTTTAATGTCCAGATCATTTTTCTCATCGGTGCAGCTCCCTTTTCTTTTCACGCTGTTTACTTTTCTCATCTTTGCAGTTCTTGTGGGTCGCCGGTGGTGCTCTTGCGGAACAACACATAGTTCTCTGTCGACTACCACATATATGTTCGTTTTGGGGAGCAGTACGTTCTTTGTGGACGTGCGCTTCGTTCGGCCCAAGCGGCGTGAAGCTCAGTTTGCGCGCTCGTGCGGCTCGGCTACCTATTTCGTGTAGTTCTTTTTCAAACTCAATTTATTTTATTTCTGGGACGATTGAAAAAATTAGTTCAATCCATTTGTGTAGCAGCTCATTACCTTGTGTGTCTCGAAATTCTGCAACCACATCAACATTTGCGGTGCGTTTTGGTCCTCTGATGTGGTTCACTTTTGAGATTGATGCTGTTCCCTTGCACCTAACATGAAAGTGTGAAAAATTTAGCGAAACAACAAGATGTTAATGCGGGTTCACTTCGATATATGATGTGGTTCACTTGCCCTAGTCTTTGCGGTCCACTCGTTCATAAAAAAAGTGAAAAAAAGACAACAAAAACTCGTATGAGAAAAATAACGTTCGACAAAAGAAATTATGTCGCTCGCTTGCCTGTCCGATGCAGTGCGGTTTTCATTCTGAAGCAGTGCGGTCGGCCGTATGATGTTGTTCATCACGTAAGTACAAAAAAATTGTTACGATTGCGAAAAAAAGTAATGTGGTTCACTTTTTGGTACTGTTGTGGTTCATTTACACCCGATGTGAAGTGCACTCTACTTTCTTGTTCTTGAAAAAATCACGTTTGAATAAAAGAAACCATGCAGTTCTCTTACCCGTGTGATGCAGTGCGGTTTTTCGTCCGTTGCAGTGCGGTTTTCAGTCGGATGAAGTACCCACGTCGATTTGGGTGTCGCGAAAAACAGAGTGTCCGCATTTCGGTAAATTTGAAATTCCTCTTAAAGCGTAAAGAACTAAAGAGAGTGTTCTACATGAAAGAGTTGCGTATCGTTGATATCTTTCCAACGGCGTATCGTTTGAATCATTCCGACCAGCTGTTTGTAAAAAAATTGCCAAAAACGGTCGCTGCCACTCGTCATCTGCCGCACGATTTTCGAAATTAACTTAAAACCGTAAGGAATCTCAAAAATATTTCAGCATATGAAACTTGCGCCTCGTTCGTAGCTTTCCAACGGAGTATCGCACGCCTTGTTTCGACAAACGGTTCAAAACCTAGAGCGAAAACAGTACCAAAAACTTTAAAAAACTTTAAAAACAGAATTCCGCGATTTAGTAAATTTGAAACTGCTCTTAAACCGTAAGGAATTAGCGAAAGATTTATATATGAAAAAGATGCGCCTCGATGATATCTATCCAACGGCTTATCGTTTGCTTCATTCCGACGAGCGGTTTAGAAGAAATCGCGAAAAAACAATCGCTGACACTCGTCACCCGCCGCACAATTTTCAAAACTGCTCTTAAACCGTGTGGAATCTCGAAAAGTGTTCAACATGTCGAAGTTGCGCCTAATCCATAGCTTTTCAACGGTATATTACACGCCTAATTCCGATAAACGGTTAAAAAAGTAGAGTGAAAACAGTACCGTAAAAATAACGCGTGCAATTTTTTTGACGAGAAGTTCACTCGTGTGAGTACTGCAGCACTGCACGCTCAACGCAAGTGCACATCATTGTTTGAACCAAGTGTGCTGCAGTACTCACACGAGTGAACTTCTCGTCGAAAAAACTGCACGCGGTGTTTTTTTGGTACTGTTTTCACTCTAGTTTTTTAACCGTTTATCGGAATAAGGCGTGTAATACACTGTTAAAAAGCTATGGATTAGGCGCAACTTTGACATGTTGAACACTTTTCTAGATTCCACACGGTTTAAGAGCAGTTTTAAAAATGGTGCGGCGGATGACGAGTGGCAGCGAGCGTTTTTTCGCGTTTTTTTCTAAACTGCTTATCGGAATGAAGCAAATGATACGCCGTTGGATAGATATCATCAAGGCGCATCTTTTCCATATATCAATCTTTCCCTAATTCGTTACGGTTTAAGAGCAGTTTCAAATTTAATAAATCACGGAATTCTGTTTTTCAATTGTTTTCAAATTTTCGCTATTGTTTTCGCTCTAGTTTTTGAACCGTTTGTCGAAACGAGGCTTATGATACGTCGTTGGAAAGCTATGGACAAGGCGCAACTTTCACATGTAGGAATGGTTTTGAGATTCCTTACGGTTTTAAGTTAATTTTGAAAATCATGCGGCGGAGAACGAGTGGCAGCGGCCGTTTTTTTTTGAAATTTTTATAAACCGGATGTTGAAATGATTCAAATGATATGCCGTTGGAAAGATATCGACGAGACGCAACTTTTTCATGTAGAACACACTCTCTAATTCCTTACGGTTTAAGAGCAATTTTAAAATTAGCAAAAGGCGGACACTCTGTTTTTTCGTGACACCAAAATCGTCGTCGGACAGAAGAACGCACTGCTTCAAACTAAAAACCGCACTGCAACAGACAGTCAAGTGAACTTCATGATTTCTTTTTGTCGAACATAAACTTTCTCGCACAAATTTTTGTTGTCTTTTTTTCAACTTTTTTCCGAACGAGAGTGGACCACAACACTTCCGAAAGTGAACCGTAACACTACCAAAAGTGAACCTCATGAGTACTTGTTGTCTTTTTTATACTTATTAATTTTTTACGTGCGTTGACCAAGCGAGTGGACCTTTCATCGGACAGAAGAATGCACTGCTTCAAAACGGACACCGCACTGTAGCAAGCAGTCAAGTGAACTTCATGATTTGTTTTGGTCGGACATAAACTTTCTTGCAAAAGTTCTTGTTGTCTTTTTTCAACTCTTTTTTGAACGAGAGTGGACCGCAACACTCCCGAAAATGAACCGCAACACTACCAAAAGTGAACCTCATGAGTTTTTGTTGTGTTTTTTTCATACTTATTAATTTTTTACGCGCATTCACCAAGCAAGCGGACCACAGTGATTGAGCGAGTGAACTACATCTAATATAGAAGCGAGCTTCTTTGAGATATTAATTTGTTTTGTCCGACGTTTTTTTTCATACGCAAGTGAACAACATTAGTCTCAAAAGTGAACGACATTCGAAGACCGAAGGCACTGCAAGTATTCATGTAGTCGACTGATTTTTTGAGACACACAAACAATTTTGCACTTCATACATAGGTGTGATGAGCTGCTACACAAATTGGTGTGAACTACTTTTTCCAATCGTCCCACATACAAAAAAGTTGAATTCGAGAAAGAGAGTAAACTTTTCGTGGGGATTTCTTCTCTCTTTCTACAAGCTGAACCACTAAGGGGCTGTAGTGCACTTTTTTCCTTCTTTTTTTGTTGTTAGTCTTCTTCCGTATTAAACAATAAAGCCAGCAGCTGCAGATGTAGGCTAAGCAAGTTGTAGATATATGAAAAACGGGTGCATGACGAAAAGTATGAGCCCCTGGAAAAATAGCATGAGCAATAATGCAAACTAGAAGCAGTTTGCCATCGCGCCGGTCACTGTAAAAATAGCATGAGCACTGTTGTGGCGTGCGAGCACTGCATGCGCTTCCTCACCGGACTGCACGCACGCGCCCAGCGTACTGAACTGCAACATGCGTGTCCCCAAGCTGCAAATGCATTAAATTGCAAGAAATCATTTCTATGTTGAACCTATTTTCGAAATCATTTCTATGTCTACTACTTCCAAAATTCACTAGCCGCTCTAACCGCACTGCATCAGAGACATCAAGTGAACCTCTCACCGATTAAAAAACAGTGCATTGGCTGTAGGTAAGCACCTCTCGCTTGCGGCTTCGAGCTTCACAGGAAACATCAGCATGTTCGTGGAGGAGAGTGGGAGATCAGACGCTGGAGCCAGTACTCATCGGAGGACGGAGGTGCCACTTTTTGGATGTGTGGCCGCGATGTTGCATGTCCGCAGTTCCTGTATGTCACCGGCGCTCGCTACTTGTACCGGAGAGGAAGGGAATACGGAGTTGGATCCGCTGGAGGTCATTCGTGAGAACAGCAAAACAGCGAGCCACACACCCAGATGCGAGGAGCAACTCGGGGTCGGAGTCGAGCATCTGTCTGGATCCAGTGGTTGGGAGATGTGGGGATCCACAGCGGCAATGCAGTACGGCTTGCATCGGGATGCGGTATGGCTTGTGTGGCGATGCAGTGTAGATGATGCAGCGTCGGGGAGGAGCACTGTCGCTGGAAGCCATGGGAGGGGAGGACCCAGCAAGATCTCGTCCGCGGCCAGGTCGCCTCGGAGAGAGGACAGGAGGCGCCGGCGAGCTCGTCGGTCAGGGGCCGCCGGGACTGGACGGGTCAGGTAGTCGAACGGTGGGGAGGCGGCCGGGGGTAGTGCGACCAGGTCATCGGGACGGTGGTGGAGATGTGGAGGCGAGGTAGGTGCGCAGTGCCCGTCAACGACAGGGAGAGGCGCCCGTTGACGGCGATGCTCGGAAGGCTCCCCGGGGTTCCACCGCCGCCCGTGGCGATTAGTGCTCGCTTGGATCCCGTCGGGATCTGGTGGTCCCTGAGGCGGGAGGTGAGCACGCCGGGGGAGGGACGCCGGGGAGGTCCGCATCGGGAGCCAAGGGCACCGGGGACGGTGGCGCGTGACGGCCGTCTGGCTTGGCTGGGGAAGTGGCGGCACTGTGGGTTGGGGGAAGGGAGGCGCACCGGCCGGCATGGAGAGGAGGCACGGCGGCCATGGCTAGCCGCTGGCGCGGGCCTGCGGGGTGGGGCGGCGCAGGGAGGTAGCTGACAAGGCGCGAAGTTGGCCTGGGCCGAGAGGGACGTGGGGGCGGTGGAGGGGAGTGGGGAAGAAGGTGGAGGTGAGGCGGTGTGGGGATCTGGCAGGGAAGGTGGGGGCATGGGGGAAGAAGGTGGAGTGGGTGCGGGGAGGTGTTGGGTTTTGATTTTGTTTGTCTCGATGCAGTGTTAGCAGAATAAGCGTTGTTGGTGTGCAGAATAAGACTCTTAAGGGTGTTATCATAATAGACCCACCCTATATATATATATATATATACATATACTAGTCCCCTCCCACCTCTTCGACGAGTACTATATACCACCATAACACAAACAAAAAAGATTCTACCTTGCTGGTCAAATTAACCTCACTACCGGCTGTTCTTCAAAGTGATGGACGACGACCTCGCGGGCCCACAGAAAGCGTCATACGTGAGTATCGAGTGTTGTGTAGGACAACCATCGACTGCATGTGGCCAAAACATGTATGTATGAAAGGGTTGTGTAATATTTTAAATTACAAATTCACGACTCTGATGTGGCACCGGCTTGCCTAACAAAACGGCCAACCCACACGGTGTCTCACAACTTGTAGTGTACTGCGAGCCACTCGCCACCCCCAGACGCACACACCCACACACACACCGCGAAACCACCGCAACTATGATGCATGGTAAATTAATTATCCTGCGGTGAACATATATATGTTACCAAAGGAAGGACGTTTTAATTTTGAAAAAAACCAGAGATCATTAAGACGTTTTAGTACATTAATTGATTTTCTACGGGTATAACATGCAAAAATCAAATTTGAGCTACATGCACACGTGACAGTGCACCTAAATGGATTGCAAAAACACATGTGTCTCACTAGGTGCATGTTTACTGCCCGTGCAACAAATTTCAAACAATGAGAATCTTGATTTTTAAATTCTAGTACATCCAAAACTTATTTGAAGTTCATGAAACTTATCGTGTTGTCATATGGACACCAATACAAAGTTGCATTATACTATTTTTGGTCAAATTTGAGACCAGTTTTGATATAATCTTTATCTAATTACAAACGGGAGATTATTAATAATTGGGAACCAATATCCCAAACAGACTATTTATTCAAGTCGTGAGTGTTAGACCAACAATGGATACGTGACATGCTTCGGTTAAGCAAAAAATAAAGCGGCATCATTAATCATCCAAATAGAAAAACAACATACGTGTCACCACGCGACCCATGTACCGTGCGAGCAGGAGTGAGTTGACGGGACGCATGCGAACAGTTCGCCGTGCATGCAGACTGGGAGGCATGCGTGCAGGTGTGGGAATTGACAGAGGCGTGCTCGCTATGCAGTGTCATTGGGAGGTGTGCGGGTAGCTGTGTGAAATGACGGTAGGCATGCCAGCAGTCCGGTGTGCAGACTCACCTGGAGGCGAGCCAGCGGTTTGACCGATGCCCGCCTCTCTCCCACTACTCCATATTAATGGTGCGCCCGAGCGGCCGCACCCCCCATCCTCACCACACACACACAATCCCGTCTCTCCGCTTGCATCCTCGACGCTGCTCTCAGTCATCAAAGCCGTCAGTGTATGAGGATGCCGCCGAAGCGCCCCATCGGAGGGAGTGGTGACGCCAGGCCTGCTAAAGCACCGGAGCACGGCGTGGAGATGGATACAGAGGTTGTCGTCACCGCTGGTGAGTTATCGCTGCAACCAAACATCGTCGACGGCGTCGAGCTTCCACAACCGGAGGCAGAGTTCCACACCGACTGTGGTGATGACTCGGGCGACGACTCGTATGACCACTCCGGCGATGACTCCGACGATGATGGACAACTGGTTAGTCATCTATACACATTTATGTGTCAAATAGATCCCACGGTTTCTCTGGTTACTCATGCCTCCCCCTTTTTGGAATAGAAATCATATGGTTATGTTCTCCCAATCCACGAAATCTGAGTAAGTTTCGTTAGATCCATGCAGTGTGTTGATTGTTTGAATGGTACAAGTGATAAGTGATTAGTTGTTTCATATGTGGAAATAATTTCTTCTAGTAATCTGACTAGGGTTAGTGTTCATGCTAATAATTCCTAGCCAGGATTTGACAATTGATTTTGAATGACCTACATATGTTTGTGCCATTATTTTCTTCAAGATTGGTCTGTACATAGACGAATGTGCTTAAAAATTAAACCATAATCTCTGGATATGTATAAATAGATAGCCATAAATTCCTAGTCCTACTTCGCGGCATGTAATTGTTGATTTGATGCCAATTTTGGCAACTGCCAAATGTTCGCTAGAGATTACTTTGTAGCCATTAATTTGATGCCACATTTTTTTACTATTTGTATAGGTGTTGTTTGATGATGTGGATGGCGAGGATAAAGATGTCCAGAGGAGGTACAAGAGGCAAATCCTGAGGGAGCTTTATGCGGGAATGCATAACAGGTGTATTAAGACCTGGAATGGCGGCTATCGATGCCCATTCTGCAACCACAAGCTTCATGATGTGTATCAAAGTGTTCTGGTGCATGCAAGAGGATGGGCCGTTGGCTCCTTCAAGCAAAAGTATGCTCGCAGGGTGGAGCACGACGCCTATGCCGAGTACTTGGAGAAGCTTCGGGATCGTGCTGGCTTGTGAGATGAGATGTGGGATCGAACTATGTACGCTTGAGCATGCTTAATGGCGGTTGAACTATGCTTGTGTGCGTGTACACTTATTATCTATGTCTGAATATGTTTAATCTATGTTTACTTATGTCTAACTGTGGGATATGAATGCAATCAGTTCAGTTGATGGAATCTACCTCCATCCTCATTTATTGGTCTCCTTTGCAATTTGTGTTAAATGTTGACCAAAAATTTAACTGACAAAATGTTAGTGCAGGTCAGCAAAAATTATATCGTTGGATGCGTATTTGAACATAGTGTTCAATGATATAATTTTTTGTGACATGCATAAACATTTCTTAGTCAAATATTTGGTCGAAATTTGGTACAAATTACAGAGGGGAGCAATAAACCAGGACAGAGGCAGTACGTCAATCACACATGGTACCCAAAATTGGAACCGTGTGCAATGACTTTCATTTTGCCTGTTGCTTCAATCACACACGGTTCCCAAAATTGGAACCATATGCAATGGCTTTTGTTTTGCTTCTTGCATCAATCACACACGGTTGGCTCTAGCAAACCGTTGCCTCCAAAAAAAATTGTGGGACAGAAAACCCTCACCACCCAATTCAAAAAAGAAAAAAGTAAACCCTTGCCATCCCCACATCACAAAAACCCTCACCCCCGCCCGCCACCCCTTGCCTCCGGTCCCCATTCACACCTACACAAGCTCCTCCGCGGCTATGCATGGCACCGCCTATCGCGGCGGTAACCACTTAGCTCGATGTCTGCCGCCGCCAGGCTGCCGGCAAACCCCACTGCATTTCGCCACTTCTGCTTGCCACCGCCTATCGCCATCGACTTTCTCAACACTGCTCACGGTCAACCCAGCTCTGCTCGGTTGGGGAATCTACCGTACTGAGGGTTTTTTTCTCATAGACGACAAGGTAACTAATTTAATGATATATTATCTCATCTCTCATCCCAGTTCATCTGCCTCCTTTAATCACCCGACGGAACTCGCCATGAATTCATTTTTATTCATGCTGATTTGAGGGTTTTCTTTCATTCATAGAATGTATAGTGCGTCGACACATCAGGACCTTGCGACCTCCGCCAGAGATTCCATCTCAGCATACCAGATGACTTGAGCATGTGCGCGGTATGTTCAATCTCACCCTAAATTGATTGGCATGGCCTACTTCCCTGAAGATATTCTAAATATTGCTACATTTGGATAAAAGGTGCCACATGCACCATATACGTCAAAGGGGATTTTTTTCCTCTCTTCTTTCTATATTAGCCAAATTAATGATGTATTGTTCTTTCGATTACTCTCATATTTCCATGACATCATGTTTACCCTATGTGTTTAATTGTAGATTTTTGTCCTTCGATTTCAACTGATGTAAAGTTCTTTCAATTTGGGCCCATATTTGCATGTTACCATATTTTCTTTAACAATCCTACCATTTTCTGCAGCGCATCCCTTGCTATGCAACAGATTATGTAGTGCACAATTTTTTCCCTTTACATAGATCAAGGTTGCACGGATGTCATACTGCACACAAACCATGGATTTACAATCGTTGCTACTGTATTACTTGATGAACATGGTGACTCCTATTTTGGCGCTGGCTTTTGGAAAGAAATTTCTAAGTTTTATGTACTGAAAGCTGGCACTAAAATTGGACTGCACATAAAAGGGCCTGGTCATGAGATATATGCAAACTTCCCCGACAAAATCATCTGTCCTGATTTTGTTTGAAGTAAGTTTTATTTTCAACTATCTGCATGTTGACTTACCCAACAATGTTAAATGAATTGTGTAGTATTTAAGAAACCAATTGTGAATCCCTTTTCTTACTATATTCCTAACTAATAACTTCTAGTTACCAATACACTTTTTTATTGCCCTATTTTAACTAAATATTCCCTGTACTCTCATTTCTATCAGAAAGCGCCGCTGACAAGGAGACTCCAGAGGTGGAGAACGGGCCTGCCAACAGGCGGAGGCGGGACGAGCTAGAACCGCAAGCGACTCCAGCAGGCATAGACTTCATCAGCAGCCTCCCTGATGATATGTTGACAGTCATCATCTCCCTCCTCCCAATCAAATGTGGGGCACGGACAACCATCCTTTCCTGGCGGTGGCGCCCCCTATGGAACTTCACCCCTCTCGACCTCATCGACACCCACGAGCTCTGCCATGGCTATCGCAAAAGCTTGGATGTGTTCTCCAAGATCCTCGGCAGTCACCCTGGCCCAACCAGAGGCCTTAGAATGGGCAAGTTCCATTCCAACGGCAGAGACCGAGCCAAGCTTGATGACTGGTTCAGATCCCCTGCCCTAGATCAGCTCGAGGAGATCACTTTTGATGATGGGCATATGCGCTCGCTGCCAACGTTCGCACTCCGCCTCGCGCCCATGTTGCGTGTTGCCAAGTTCAAGAACTGTCCCCCCCCCCTAATGACACGCTCGCTCTCATTCTACCACGACTAAAGCACCTCGATCTCATCGTCGTCTGCCTCTCAAATGGTGACATGGAGCGCCTGCTCCATGGCTATACTACACTCGAGTACCTTCGCCTTTAGGCGATCAATGGGTTGAATACATTCCGCATCACCTACATGATTCTCCGGACTATTTATGTGTGTTGCTGGTTCGGCAGGAAGACATCACAAGATGTGTACCATGGTATGGTCACTGAGGACACACCTGCACTTGAGATATTACTTGTACTTGATCAAGTAGGTCCAACAAGAATCAATGTCATTTCTGCGCTGCAATTGACAGTGTTGGGCTACTCGTCTAACAAATACTCTGAACTTGTTATTGGATCCACACCCGTTCAGGTACAACAACAACCTTCTACCTCTCCTTCTACAAATTAACATTATTTCTAATTTTGAAAATGTTTGTTCGTCTTTCATTCAGAAAATGATTCTGACAAGCCTGACCACGAAAGTGCGCACAGTGAAGGTCTTGGCACTAGAATCTATCGGCCCCAACCTGGAGCAAGTTATCACTTTGCTAAGATGCTTTCCGTGCCTGGAGAAGGTATATATCAAGGTGATGTTCCTTTTCTGTTAAATGTTAACCAAAAGGGAGTTCAATTTGTGACACCTTTTCCCAAGTTTACAATGACAATGTACTACGATTTCTGAAGGATTCTTTTGGAGGATTTCAGTACATACATGTCTCCTTTTCCAAGTTTAATATGACAATGCTTGATCCATATGGTTACAATCCATATGCATTTCTCCTTTGGATTCATCTATACTAGTTTTTTAGGGAACTTTTCATGTACTCCAACATCTTGTGAAGATCGAAGATGGCATGTTAATGCCCATGTTAATCATGTCAGATCGAAGATGGCATGTTAGTGCATTTTACAAATCCTGCAAACCAAATAGGCCTGTAGTAGTGTTCAAAATTGCATCTAGGCACTAACATGTTTTCTTCTTTTGCAGATAAGATTAGGCCCAGTGCTGGATAATGTGATACAATATAACAATCATGTCGAATGCCTAGATCTGCATCTCTCAGAAATTACTTTGAACTCCTACCGAGGAACCTTACCAGCGATTATATTCGCTAGGTTCTTTGTTGTTAGAGCAAGGGTGCTGAAGGTAATGACGTTTGCCCTACATTTATTTCAGAAAAATGAATGGTTTATTGATCAGCGCCAGCGCCTGCGGCAGAATGGAATAGGCTCCAAAAATGCTGAATTTCATTTTGGAACTTCAGATGACAGAGTAATCGGAACTCATCGTGTCAACCCCATACATGACTTCTCAGTGGCCGACCCCTTTGCAAAAGTTGTGAGGTTTTGAAACCGGACTTAGAAGTGGTAATATTAGTTTGAACCTCTCTGATATCCATGTTCAATGGATCCGCACGAGCGTTTGCAGCTGATGAGCTGAATTTCATTTCTAATATCAGTTTGAACCTTGTAATCTTTGAATTTGAGCCATATAACTCTGGAATTTGAACCTTGTAATATTTCGAGCCTTTGTGGTACAATCGTTGAAGTGGCATCGTATGAGACTCGTATATTGGTAGCACTATTTTGAACTTAATATGCAATGGTCTTAGATTTGATTTTATTAACCATTCTCGAATTTGTTTACCTTGTCGATCTCATAGCACACGATCTGTATAGCTAACTCGACTACGATCTTGGACATTATTGCACATAGTTGGTTTCTTCCACCATGTGCACTGTAGAGCGCAGAATTAATTATCGCACTCGAGTTTCCATCATCACCCTTCTGTGTAACTTTGACCTCATCACCCACGGGTAAACTTACGACCGAAGTCATTCCACACACTTTGTTTTTACAAAGATTTTTGCTAATAAACACCCACGATTTGTCCCTCTTCTAGCCAACGCGTGGCAAACCAAGCCGGGCGGGAAGCTTGCACAATAAATTGCACGGTAGCGCGGGAACAGGCTCACCGACGATACATTTGGAGCCTCTTCAAGCCCACGTGCGGTCAAACTGCGGTGCGGTGTTGTCAAGTGTGCACTGGAATCCTCACTGCGGTGCGGTGTTGTCAAGCATGCACTGGAGTCCTGCGCCATGAACGTCATGACAAGACGTGATGATTACAGGCTGGCTGGCCCCCATTTGTTACAACGGCTATTTAACCCTTGTGTCTCTTCAACCTTTCGATCGCGCCCCACCATTGCAAGAAGCACACCCACCACGACAAATTCTTAGAGAGTATCCTGCGCGGCTCTAATGGCGCTTCTAGCGGATGCCGACGACGAGCAGCAGTTCACCATCAAGGCCGTGGTGGACACCCACCGAAGGTTCGAGGAGCTCTCGGTGGTGCACACCAACCACCCGGTCTGGGTGGAGCACTCCATCTGCATCATGGAGTTGTTGCTTGCCAACGAGAAGTACAAGGTGGTCGGGTTCGACATCGAGCACACCCGTGCTCGTGCTGGGTCTCGTCCCAAGGTCACTGTTCCCTAGATGTGCGTGGGCCACCACGTCCTCCTCTACCACTACTGCATGTCCACAAGGCCTTGCGAGCATTTTTTCAGGTTTGTCAACAGCCCCGCTACATGTTCGCTATGGTCGACATCACCAACGATGTCAAGGTGCTCAAGAATTCGGGCATCGCCTGCCAGAATCTTGTCGACATCTAGGGCCAATACAAGATCTGGGACAGCAACGAGCATGAGAAGGACTCACTGGTTCACCTCGCTGAGGCCATCATCGACCCCTACTATAGAGACATGAAGGATTCTTGCAACAAGGACAAGCGTGCCTGGCACTCGGCTTGGATGGAGAAACTCGACAAAGCTCACGTCGTATACGCGGACAAGGAGGCATACACGTGCTACGACATGTACAAGTGGTGAAGGAAATATGCCCTAGAGGCAATAATAAACTTGTTGTTTATATTTCCTTATATCATGATAAATGTTTATTATTCATGCTAGAATTGTATTAACCAGAAACATAATACATGTGTGAATACATAGACAAACAGAGTGTCACTAGTATGCCTCTACTTGACTAGCTCGTTGATCAAAGATGGTTAAATTTCCTAACCATAGACATGAGTTGTCATTTTATAAATGGGATCACATCATTAGGACAATGATGTGATTGACTTGACCCATTCTTAGCTTAGCACTTGATCATTTTAGTTTACTGCTATTGCTTTCTTCATGACTTATACATGTTCCTATGACTATGAGATTATGCAACTCCCGATTATCAGAGGAACACTTTGTGTGCTACCAAACATCACAACGTAACTGGGTGGTTATAAAGGTGCTATACAGGTGTCTCTGATGGTACTTGTTGAGTTGGCATAGATCGAGATTAGGATTTGTCACTCCGATTGTCGGAGAGGTATCTCTGGGCCCTCTCGATAATGCACATCACTATAAGCCTTGCAAGCAATGTGACTAATGAGTTAGTTGCGGGATGAAGCATTACGTAACGAGTAAAGAGACTTGCCGGTGACGAGACTGAACTAGGTATTGAGATACCGACGATCGAATCTCGGGCAAGTAACATACCGATGACAAAGGGAACAACGTATGTTGTTACATGGTTTGACCGATAAAGATCTTCGTGGAATATGTAGGCGCCAATATGAGCATCCAGGTTCTGCTATTGGTTATTGGCCAGAGACATGTCTCGGTCATGTCTACATAGTTCTGAACCCGTAGGGTCCGCACGCTTAACGTTTGGTGACGATCGGTATTATGAGTTTATGTGTTTTGATGTACCGAAGGTAGTTCGGAGTCCCGGATGAGATCAGAGACATGACGAGGAGTCTCGAAATTGTTGAGCCATAAAGATCGATATATTGGAAGGCTATATTAGGACATCGGAAAAGTTCCGAGTGATTCGGGTATTTTTCGGAGTACCGGAGAGTTACGGGAATTCACCGGGAGAAGTATTGGGCCTTATTGGGCCATACGAGAATAGAGGAGGCAGGCCAAAGGGAAGGAGGCGCCCCCCCCATGGGTCCGAATTGTACTACGGGAAAGAGGGCAGCGCCCCCCTTGCCCTTTCCTACTCCCTCTCTCTTTCCCTCTTTCTTCTCTCCTACTCCGGAAAGGAAAAGCGAAATCCTACTAGGACTTGGGAGTCCTAGTAGGACTCCCCGCACTTGCCGCGCCCCCTCTAGGGCCAGCCTCCTCCTCCTCCCTCCTTTATATACATGGGCAGGGGGCACCCCATAGACACACAAGTTGATCATCGATCTTTAGCGGTGTACGGTGCCCCCCTCCACCATGATCCACCTCCGTCATATCGTAGCGGTGCTAAGGCGAAGCCCTGCGTCGGTAGCTTCATCAACACCATCATCACGTTGTCGTGCTGACGGAACTCTCCCTTGAAGCTCTACTGGATCATGAGTTCGTGGGACGTCACCGAGCTGAACGTGTGCAGATCATGGAGGTGCCGTACGTTCGGTACTAGGATCGGTCGATCGTGAAGACGTACGACTACATCAACCGCGTTGTCATAACGCTTCCGCTTACGGTCTACGAGGGTACGTGCACGACACTCTCCCCTCTCATTGCTATGCATCACCATGATCTTGCGTGTGCGTAGGGAATTTTTTTGAAATTACTACATTCCCCAACAGTGGCATCCGAGCCAGGTTTATGTGTAGATGTTATATGCATGAGTAGAACACAAGTGAGTTGTGGGCGATACAAGCACTGCTTACCAGCATGTCATACTTTGATTCGGCGGTATTGTTGGATGAAGCGGCCCAGACCGACATTATGCGTACGCTTACATGAGATTGGTTCTACCGATGTGCTTTGCACATAGGTGGCTGGCGGGTGTTAGTTTCTCCAACTTTAGTTGAATCGAGTGTGGCTACGCCCGGTCCTTGTTGAAGGCTAAAACAACACTAACTTGACGAAATATCGTTGTGGTTCTGATGCGTAGGTAAGAACGGTTCTTGCTCAGCCCGTAGCAGCCACGTAAAATTTGCAACAACAAAGCAGAGGACATCTACCTTGTTTTTGCAGGGCATGTTGTGATGTGATATGGTCAAGATATGATGCTAAATTTTATTGTATGAGATGATCATGTTTTGTAACAGAGTTATCGGCAACTGGTAGGAGCCATATGGTTGTCACTTTATTGTATGCAATGCAATCGCCCTGTAATTGCTTTACTTTATCACTAAGCGGTAGCGATAGCCGTAGAAGCAATAGTTGGCGAGACGACAACGATGCTACGATGGAGATCAAGGTGTCGCGCCGGTGACGATGGTGATCATGACGGTGCTTTGGAGATGGAGATTAAAGGCACAAGATGACGATGGCCATATCATATCACTTATATTGATTGCATGTGATGTTTATATTTTATGCATCTTATTTCGCTTTGATTGACGGTAGCATCATAAGTTGATCTCTCACTAAATTTCAAGGTATAAGTGTTCTCCCTGAGTATGCACCGTTGCCAAAGTTCGTCGTGCCGAGACACCACGTGATGATCGGGTGTGATAAGCTCTACGTTCGCATACAACGGGTGCAAGCCAGTTTTGCACACACAAAATACTCGGGTTAAACTTGATGAGCCTAGCATATGCAGATATGGCCTCGGAACACTGAGACCGAAAGGTCGAGCGTGAATCATATAGTAGATATGATCAACATAGTGATGTTCACCATTGAAAACTACTCCATCTCACGTGATGATCGGACATGGTTTAGTTGATTTGGATCATGTGATCATTTAGATGACTCGAGGGATGTCTATCTAAGTGGGAGTTCTTAAGTAATATGATTAATTGAACTTTAGTTTATCATGAACTTAGTCCTGATAGTATTTTGCAAATTATGTTGTAGATCAATAGCTCACGTTATAGTTTCCCTATGTTTTTATATGTTCCTAGAGAAAACTAAGTTGAAAGATGATAGTAGCAAAGATGCGGACTAGGTCCGTGATCTGAGGATTGTACTCATTGCTGCACAGAAGAAATATGTCCTTGATGCACCGCTAGGTGACGGACCTATTGCAGGAGCAGATGCAGACGTTATGAACATTTGACAAAGCTTGGTATGATAACTACTTGATAGTTTAGTACACCATGCTTTACGGCTTAGAACCGGGACTTCAAAAATGTTTTGAACGCCACGGAGCATATAAGATGTTCCAAGAGTTGAAATTGGTATTTCATACTCATGCCCGTGTCGAGAGGTATGAGACCTCTGACAATACTTTGCCTACAAGATGGAGGAGAATAGCTCAACCAGTAAGCATGTGCTCAGAATGTCTGGGTACTACAATCGCTTGAATCAAGTGGGAGTTAATCTTCCAGATAAGATAGTGATTGACAGAGTTCTCTAGTCACCATCACCAAGTTAGTAGAACTTCATGATGAACTATAGTATGCAAGGGATGACGAAAATGATTCCCGAGCTTTTCATGATGATGAAATTGATGAAGGTAGATATCAAGAAAGAGCATCAAGTGTTGATGATTAACAAGACCACTAGTTTCAAGAAAAGGGCAAAGGGAAAGAAAGGGAACTTCATGTAGAATGGCAAGCAAGTTGTCACTTCCGTGAAGAATCCCAAAGATAGACTAAAGCTTGAAACTGAGTGCTTCTACTGCAAAGGAAATGGTCACTGGATGCGGAAATGCCCTGAATATTTGGTGGATAAGAAGGATGGCAAAGTGAACACGGGTATATTTGATATATAGGTTATTGATGTGTACCTTACTAGTGTTTATAGTAGCCCTTGGGTATTTGATACTTGTTCGGTTGCTAAAAAATTAGTAACTCGAAACAGGAGTTGCAGAATAAATAGAGACTAGATGAGGGTGAAGTGACGTTGTGTGTTGGAAGTGGTTCCAAGATTGATATGATCATCATCGCACACTCCCTATACTTTCAGGATTAGTGTTAAACCTAAATAAATGTTATTTGGCATTTGCGTTGAGCATGAATATGATTTGATCATGTTTATTGCAATATGGTTATTCATTTAAAGTCTGAGAATAAGTGTTGTTTTGTTTACATGAATAAAACCTTCGATGGTCATACACCCAATGAAAATAGTTTGTTGGATCTTGATCGTAGTGATACACATATTCATAATATTGATGCCAAAAGATGCAAAGTTGATAATGATAGTGCAACTTATTTGTGGCACTGCCGTTTGGGTCATATCGGTGTAAAGCACATGAAGAAACTCCATAAAGATGGATTTTTGGAATGACTTGGTTATGAATCATTTGATGCTTGCGAACCGTGCCTTTTGGGCAAGATGACTAAAAATCTGTTCTTCGGAACAATGGAACGAGCTACTGACTTGTTGGAAATAATACATATCGATGTATGCGGTCCAATGAGTGTTGATGCTCGTGGCGGGTATCATTATTTTCTGACCTTCATAGATGATTTGAGAAGATATGAGTATATCTACTTAATGAAGCACAAGTCTGAAACATTTGAAAAGTTCAAAGAATTTCAGAGTGAAGTGGAGAATCATCATAACAAGAAAATAAAGTTTCTACAATCTGATCGTAGAGGAGAATATTTGAGTTACGAGTTTGGCTTGCATTTAAAAACAATGTGGAATAGTTTCACAACTCAGGCCACATGGAACACCACAGTGTAATGGTGTGTCCAAACGTTGTAACCACGCTTTATTGGATATGGTGCGATCTATGATGTATCTTACCGATTTACCACTATCGTTTTGGAGTTATGCATTAGAGACAGCTGCATTCACTTTAAATAGGGCACCGTCAAAATCCGTTGAGACGACGCCTTATGAATTGTGGTTTGGCAAGAAACCAAAGTTGTCGTTTCTTAAAGTTTGGGGTTGCGATGCTTACGTGAAAAAGTTTCAACCTGATAAGCGCGAACCCAAATCGGAGAAGTGCGTCTTCATAGAATACCCAACGAAAACTGTTGGGTACACCTTCTATCATAGATCCGAAGGCAAGATATTCGTTGCTAAGGATGGATCCTTTCTAGAGAAGGAGTTTCTCTCGAAAGAAGTGAGTGGGAGGAAAGTAGAACTTGATGAGGTAATTGTACCTGCTCCCTTATTGGAAAGTAGTTCATCACAGAAATCAGTTCCTGTGATCCCTACACCAATTAGTGAGGAAGCTGATGATAATGATCATAACACTTCAGATCAAGTTATTACCGAACCTCGTAGGTCAACCAGAATAAGATCCGCACCAGAGTGGTACGGTAATCCTGTTCTAGAGGTCATGTTACTCGACCATGACGAACCTACGAACTATGAGGAAGCAATGATGAGCCCAGATTTCGCGAAATGGCTTGAGGCCATGAAATCTGAGATGAGATCCATGTATGAAAACAAAGTATGGACTTTGATTGACTTGCCCGATGATCGGCAAGCCATTGAGATTAAATGGATCTTCAAGAGGAAGACGGACGCTGATAGTAGTGTAACTATCTACAAAGCTTGAATTGTCGCAACATGTTTTTGATAAGTTCAAGATGTTGACTATAATGAGATTTTCTCACTTGTATCGATGCTTAGAAGTCTATCTGAATCATGTTAGCAATTGCCGCATTTTTTGAAATTTGGCAAATGGATGTCAAACCTGTATTCCTTAATGGATTTCTTAAAGAAGAGCTGTATATGATGCAACCATAAGGTTTTTTCGATCCTAAAGGTGCTAACAAAGTGTGCAAAGCTCCAGCATTCCATCTATGGACTGGTGCAAGCATCTCGGAGTTGGAATATACGCTTTGATGAGTTGATCAAAGCATATAGTTTTATACAGACTTGCGATGAAGCCTGTATTTACAGGAAAGTGAGTGGGAGCACTACATCCTTTCTGATAAGTATATGTGAATGACATATTATTGATCAGAAATAATGTAGAATTTTTTGGAAAGCATAAAGGAGTGTTTGAAAGGAGTTTTTCAAAGAAAGACCTCGGTGAAGCTGCTTACACATTGAGCATCAAGATCTATAGATATAGATCAAGACGCTTGATAAGATTTTTCAATGAGTACATACCTTGATAAGATATTGAAGTAGTTCAAAATGGAACAGTCAAAGAAGGAGTTCTTGCCTGTGTTGCAAGGTGTAAAGTTGAGTAAGACTCAAAACCCGACCATGGCAGAAAATAGAAAGAGAATAAAAAGTCATTCCCTATGCCTCAGTCATAGGTTCTATAAAGTATGCTATGCTGTGTACCAGACCTATTGTATACCTTGCTCTGAGTTTGGCAAGGGAGTACAATTTTGATCTAGGAGTAGATCACTGGACAGCGGTTAAGAATATCCTTAGTGAGGACTAAGGAAATGTTTCTCGATTATGGAGGTGATAAAAGAGTTCGTCGTAAAGAGTTACATCGGTGCAAGCTTTTACACCGATCCAGATGACTCTAAGTCTCAATCTGGATACATATTGAAAGTGGGAGCAATTATCTAGAGTAGCTCCGTGCAGAGCATTGTAGACATAGAATATTTTCAAAATACATACGGCTCTGAATGTGACAGACCCGTTGACTAAACTTCTCTCACGAGCAAAACATGATCATACCTTAGTACTGATTGGGTGTTAATCACATAGCAATGTGAACTAGATTATTGACTCTAGTAAACCCTTTGGGTGTTGGTCACATCAGGATGTGAACTATGGGTGTTAGTCACATACAGATGTGAATATTGGTGTTAAATCACATAGTAATGTGAACTAGATTACTGACTCTAGTGCAAGTGGGAGACTGAAGGAAATATGCCCTAGAGGCAATAGTAAAGTTGTTATTTATATTTCCTTTTATCATGATAAACGTGTATTATTCATGCTAGAATTGTATTAACCGGAAACATAAATACATGTGTGAATACATAGACAAACAGAGTGTCACTAGTATGCCTCTACTTGACTAGCTCGTTGATCAAAGATGGTTATGTTTCCTAACCATAGACATGAGTTGTCATTTGATAAACGGGATCACATCATTAGGAGAATGATGTGATTGACTTTACCCATTTTGTTAGCTTAGCACTTGATCGTTTTAGTTTACTGTTATTGCTTTCTTCATGACTTATACATGTTCCTATGACTATGAGATTATGCAACTCCCGATTACCGGAGGAACACTTTGTGTGCTACCAAACATCACAACATAACTGGGTGATTATAAAGGTGCTCTACAGGTGTCTCTGATGGTACTTGTTGAGTTGGCATAGATCGAGATTAGGATTTGTCACTCCGATTGTCGGAGAGGTATCTCTGGGCCCTCTCGGTAATGCACATCACTATAAGCCTTGCAAGCAATGTAACTAATGAGTTAGCTGCGGGATGAAGCATTACGGAATGAGTAAAGAGACTTGCCGGTAACGAGATTGAACTAGGTATTGAGATATGGACGATCGAATCTCGGGCAAGTAACATACTGATGACAAAGGGAACAACGTATGTTGTTATGCGGTTTGACCGATAAAGATCTTCGTAGAATATGTAGGATCCAATATGAGCATCCAGGTTCCGCTATTCGTTATTGGCCGGAGACATGTCTCGGTCATGTCTACATAGTTCTCGAACCCGTAGGGTCCGCACGCTTAACGTTCGGTGACGATCGGTATTATGAGTTTATATGTTTTGATGTACCGAAGGTAGTTCGGAGTCCCGGATGAGATCGGGGACATGATGAGGAGTCTCGAAATGGTCGAGCCGTAAAGATCGATATATTGGAAGGCTATATTCGGACATGGAAAGGTTCCAAGTGATTCGGGTATTTTTCGGAGTACCGGAGAGTTACGGGAATTCGCCGGGAGAAGTATTGGGCCTTATTGGGCCATACGGGTATAGAGGAGGCAGGCCAAAGGGAAGGAGGCGCCCCCCCCATGGGTTCGAATTGTACTAGGGGAAAGGGGGCGGCGCCCCCCCTTGCCCTTTCCTACTCCCTCTCTCTTTCCCTCTTTCTTCCCTCCTACTCCGGAAAGGAAAAGGGGAATCCTACTAGGACTTGGGAGTCCTAGTAGAACTCCCCACAATTGGCACGCCCCCTCTAGGGCTGGCCTCATCATCCTACCTCCTTTATATATGTGGGCAGGGGGCACCCCATAGACACACAAGTTGATCATTGATCTTTAGCCGTGTGCGGTGCCCCCCTCCACCATAATCCACCTCAATCATATCGTAGTGGTGCTTAGGCGAAGCCATGCGTCGGTAGCTTCATCAAAACCGTCATCACACCGTCGTGCTGACGGAACTCTCCCTTGAAGCTCTACTGGATCGTGAGTTCATGGGACGTCACCGAGCTGAACGTGTGCAGATCGTGGAGGTGTCGTACGTTCGATACTAGGATTGGTCGATTGTGAAGACGTACGACTACATCAACCGCATTGTCATAACGCTTCCACTTACGTTCTACGAGGGTACGTTCACGACACTCTCCCCTCTCGTTGCTATGCATCACCATGATCTTGCGTGTGCGTAGGGAATTTTTTTGAAATTACTACGTTCCCCAACAGGTGGATCGTTAACATGAGGAAGTGCCTCCTTCCCCAAAACAGCCAGGGGTCCAGCCGGAAGCAGAGCAATGGCAAGCGCCATCGCAATAAGTAGATAATTAGATCCTCGTTTCTCCTATTTTAGTATGCATGTAATTGCTTACTTTGATGTGTGAAAATGGTATCTGTGTAGTCACTTGTCTAATTGTATGCTTAATTTGGTTATTCAATGCTGTCTTTTTAAGTATATATGTTGATGCTCTGTAGACAGAGCAAATCACATCGCACATGGACTAAACAAGGGAACCAATCGGTGATGATTTCATCAACCACTGACAATTGTATACCAGCAATCGTTTGCTCACAACACACATAGCTTGTTAACATGAATCGTCTGTGTTGTTATCGGTCTTCCCACACATTTCTGATTACAGATCTGTTTGTCGCGTATCACACACATCTTGTTATATTGAACCGTTTATGTTCTCTTGTCTCAACACAAACAGTTCATCCGAGTGAACCGCATGTTGTATATGGCACACACCTTGATCTTGCTGACCGTTTCTTTTGTGTTGCCTAATCACAAACTATTCATCCGAGTGAACTGTATGTTGTGTATCGCACACGCCTTCATCTGGCTGCCCATTTCTTTTGCTCCTCCTCATCGCAAACAGTTAATTGAACTGAACCGTATGCCCTGCATCGCACATGCAACAAAAATCTGAACCGTGTTTGATGCATCCGTCATCGCAAATGTTTTGCACATTTTAGACGGTTCTCTGACACCACCGTTTGCGATTATTACATCGCACACAGTTTCTCAAAGGGTCTCTAATCGTAGTGTCATGTTAGCAGCATCCTGCAGTAGTGGGGCCAATTTCACCACAGGTCGTTAATGGGCCAAGAGTTACAAAGGGCTTCATATGGTCCGAAAGACGTCATAGGCCATACATGGGCCGGAAGTTACAATGGGCTGGAATCATATTGGATGGCCCAGATGACGCTACTGGGCATAAGTCGGAGAGACCGTAATGGGTCATGACTTCGTGGGCTGTAAATGGGCTATATGTGAACAAGCCATTAACAGGCTTTCCGCGGACTAGCCCGCTACCTTTTGACCAAGTCAAAAGGGCCGACCTTTTCACCGGAATGGGCCTCTGTTGGGTCGTGCCACGTGTTGATGTATCATAGGCGCCTTTTGTCCAATGAGTGGATGACATCTGTCCCAAGGGTGGGGCGACACATGGTTCCTCTGGCCAATGAGAAATATACACATGGAAAATCCCCATTGGTCGTGGCTGTTAGCAGGTTATCGGATCCAAAACCGGACCCGATAGCTTAATGGTGACCCGTTACGGTGGATGCCACGTGTCGATCACCCTTGAGGAAAGCACTTCCATGACGCACGATTTATCGTCATGGAAGTGGACACTTCCGTGATGATAATTTTGGTAATGTCATGGAACACTTCTACGACAGCACAGGTATGACTATCTTGATTCTGTCATAAAATCGTCATGGATGTACATGCATGACAGAAAATGTGACCTACTGTGATAAACACATATGATTACAGAAGTGTTTTTATGTAGTGTTGGTCCTTTGCCCATTTCATGTTTTTATGGTCGTCTATTATGGGCTTGTCTCATTGGTTATGGGCTTTGTTTTTCCTATTTCTATGACCGGGCATGTGTTTGATTAAGTGATCGGTATCTCAGTCACCAATATGTCTCAATGTTGTCAATTTTGTGATAAGCATGAAGTAGAATGCGTTTTTGGCATGTCTTTTTTCAGAAACATACATGAAGTGTATATATATGTTTTGCAGTTTTCTTTGTTGGTCGAACGAAAAAAGAAGAACTTGACAACAAATCACTATTTTTATAGACAACAAGAAGAATGCAGTCGAGTTGCATATGCACCACTAGACACAAAACTACACTAGCCACAATGTTGCTGCAATTGGGGGAGAGGGTTGTCGGGCCAGTTCCATGTCCACCACTAGACACGCAACTGCAAGTATTGTGACCGACTATAACTGCATGTACCACAATACGACTGCAACCGGGGTCGGGGAGGTTGTCGAATCAGTTGCATGTGCACCACTAGACATGCAATTGCAAATGTTGCAATCCGAATGCAACTTCAACGGGCCACAATGGAACTAGCTAGGGACAAGCTTGTTGGGCCAGTTTCATGTTCACCACTAGAGATGTAACTGCAAAGTATTGTAACGCAACTGCAACTATATGGGCATAAAATTACTGCAGCTGCATGGGTACAAAATGACTGCAGCTGGATTTGGGAGGGGATTGTCGGGCCAGTTGCATGTCATCCCTAGACATGCAACTACATGTATTCTAACCCAACTACAACTGCACAGGGCATAAAGCAACTACAACTTGGATCGGCAAGGGAGTTTATTGGGGCTAGTTGCATGTCCACCATTAAACATGCAGCTGTAAGCGTTACCACCTGACTGCTACTACATGGGCACAACATGACTAAAACTGGGTTCGGACGGGGGTTGTTGGGCCAGTTGCATGTCTATCACTAGATATGCAACCATAAGTGTTGCAACCCGGCTGCAACTTCAAGTATTGTTTTTCTCAGTTTTCACCGTTTCTTTTTTATTCCCTTTCCTTTTGCTCATTTTTCTTTGTTTCTTTCTTTGGTTTTCATTGCTTTTCTTCAGTTTTCTTCATTTGTCTTTTTTTCACCGATTTTATTATGTTTTCTTTCGTTTTTTTCTTGCTTACTTTTTATGTGTTTTTCTTTATGGTTTCCATCGGCTTCTTTGGTTTTAGAACCTTTTTAATTGACTTTTTTTGTTTTCTATGAACTATTTGTATCATTTTTCCTCGGTTTTATGCATACATTTTTCAAGTAAATGTGAAACATTATTTTTAAATATGCTAAATAATTTAAAATACATAATTAATATTTTTAGAAATAAATAAATAAATAAATATATTCCATATATATCAATAATTTTTTATACATGTTAATCTTTTTAATACATGGTTAGCATTTTTAAATACAATGATTAACTTTTCTTTCGAATGCAATTTTATACACGTTGTGCATTTCCTTATATGTCTGAAACATTTATTTGATATATGGTTATCTTTTTCCATATACATGATAAAGTTTTCTTAATAATGTCACATGCATTTTTTTAAATGCGTGAACATTTTTTAAATTTGTATACAGTAACATTTATTAAAATATATGAACTTACCTAGAACCTACTTGGACAGGCCCCTTCATGACGCTCTGATTTAAGCACTCGCCCCAAGGCGTAGGCATGCCCGTCGATGTAGGTCCGCCCGCTCGCTCTCGTTTTCTTCCTTTTTTGTTTCCTTTTCGTTTTTCTTTGTATTTTCACCGCGTTTCTTTGTTTCTTTTTTCCCTTTATTATACATTATTTTTCTTTGTTTTTTCACTCGATTTCTTTGGTTCTTTACTTCTCCATTGTACTTTCGGTTCTTTTTGTCTTTCTTTGTTTTCTCGTATTCCTTGATCTTCTTAGCTTTGATTTTTGTTTCTTTGTCGATTTTAATCAGATTTTTAACACAAGTCTAGTTGTCCTTTCCTATGAACACTTTTTTAATACAAAGTTACATTTTCCAAAATACACAATGTACAATTTTTAATGCTAATAAATAGTTTTTAAACTACACCAACATTATATATATTATCTAAGCATTTTACAAAAAATCACACACATTTGTTGTAAACACATGAATAATTTGTTAAACTGTCACGTACATTTTTTCAATAGAAATAAGTATTTCTTAACCTACTGGAACATTTTTTTGACATTGCATAAACTTTTACTAATGTCACAAACATTTTTTTGAGTAGCCAGAATTGTTTTTAAAAATTGTCACGTGTATTTTTTTTAATGATATGAAACATGTGTTTACATTATGCAAGCGTTTCTTTTTACATTGTATTTTCTTTTGTAAATGTCTAGAAAACAATTATTTTAAAATACAACATACATTTACAAAACACTCCTTTAAAATTACTCAAACATTTTCTACACATTGCATAATTTTTTCTTTAATGTCATGTACATTTTTCAAAACATGTGACATTACGAAAATGTCAATAACATTTTTGTTATACATGATTAACATTTCGCTATACAAGTTAAAAAATTCAAATACATAATTAACATTTTTATAATTTCATGTAAAGTATTTTTCTAATATATATAAACACTATTATTATCACGGGATCAGAATAATATTCTGATCATACCATGAACTTCCGGAGTAACGCTCCTGACCTTCCCCGAGTACTAGGTTGAACTTCAGCTAAAAGGTGTCCAAATGGGGCTTGTGATATACGGTTGGAAAGCTATGAACACGACTATCATGACCCAAGTTGAATTTTTAGCAAAATGTAACCATTTTAAGAGCAGTTTTGAAAACCGTTTTACCTTCATACAAAAAACGTGAAACGTATTTTCGATCGCATTTCTAAACCGTTTATCGGAATGAGGCAAATAATATGGCGTTGGAAAGCTACTGCAAAACTGCTCCTTCCACATGTTGATAGTTTTCTGTAATTCCTCATGGTTAAAAAGTAATTTAGAAAATCATAAAATTTTGCAAACCAAACAGTCGAGTTCGTCTTTTCAATGGCATTTCTAAATGGCTAATCCAATTGAGGCAAACAATATGGCGTTGGAAAGCTTATGAAAATGCGCTACTTTTTCATGTTGAAAGTTTTCCAATTTTGAACGGTTTAAAAGAAATTTAGAAAATGATACAAGTTCTAGGGAATTTGTATTTTCGAGCTAATTTTTGAACTGTATGTCCGAATGCAGCAATTGATATGGCGTTGGAAAGCTTGGGGAAATGCAAAACTATTTTGTGTCTATTATGTATCCCAATTCCTTACGGTTTTAAGTCAATTATTAAAATGGCTAAAAACCTTTTTTCACTGTAATTTCTACAAACTTTATCAGAATGGGACAAATAATATACCCTTGAAAAGCTACGGAAAATGCAAAAAAAGATTCATGTTGATGATTTTCTCTAATTCCTAGCCATTTTCATGTAATTTTTAAAATAGCGAGATCGTGCGTTCTGCCTTTGTCGCGAAACAAATTCTTAAAAAATGCATTGTGTGAAGAACTTGAACTTCTCAGCATGTCTACGTGAACTTCACTCTGTTTTTCACATGTTCTTTTTCTCGTAGCTCTCCATCCACCCACCGGAATTGAGCAAGTGATATCCAGATGGAAAGTTGCTGTAAACACGCAACTTTCCCATGTTGATCATTTTTTCATACTCGCGGCAGTTTTAGAAGTTTTTCATCTGAAATTCATTCAGTTAGGTAGTTGAACTTCCTGCTATTTTCACGTTGAACTTCTGTGACGTATTTTCGTTTGTAATTTTCTCATCCATTCATCAGTGTTACACAAATGATATTCCTTTTATAGAAACCTCTCTCACAATAATTTTTTTAACTTTCTCGGACCACGAACTTGAACTTATAACAACAAAACTTTTAGTCTTTGCTTTTTATTCTTTTTTAATACGAAATGCACATCGTGTAATACGTGAACTTCTGGTAGTTATCAATTTGAATTTCTCTCGGTTACGTGAGAATATCTGGATTTTTTATGAATTTTAATCTGAATTTCCTAATCATTTTTTATGAATTTTGAAGCACTCTATTTTTTTAAAGTTGAACTTCTTGTTATTTTATTTTTGAACTTCTTGTTTCCATTCTTTAATAACAAGGAAAATCTGAGTTTTCTATAATCATCGAACTTCTCAGTCTTTTTAATATGGACTTCCTGGTTTTTTCTTTATCTTTTTAATAAAATTTTGAAGCGCTCTATTTTTAAAAGTTGAACTTTTTGTTATTTCATTTTTGAACTTCTTGTTTCCATTCTTTAATAACGAAGAAAATCTGAGTTTTCTATAATCATCGAACTTCTCCGTCTTTTTAATATGGACTTCCTGGTTTATTTCTTTTAGTAATGGGAAAAATCCCGAACTTTCTGAGTTACACAACCTGAACTTCCCTCTGTAGGAACCCGACCTTCAGGCTATCTTCGCAACCATGTCTCCCCGCGCGAATTATTAAGGTCAGTCGTGTTCTATGTGATGTAAGTGTAACGTGGAAACGGTTTATAGCTACTAAATGCCTGTTTTAAATAGGAATCTCGCTCATTGGCAGATTTGCTCTCTGGTCATGATGAACGTGTGATGAGAATAATATTCTAATAACTACATAACATGCCGCAGCAGTAGCACTTGAACTTCCCCAAGTGCTAGATTGAACTTCCGCAAACATTGCCCAAATGGGGCTTCCGATATACCGTTGGAAAGCTATGCACACGAGTATCATGACCCAAGTTATATTTTTGGCAAAATGTACACGGTTTAAGAGCAGTTTTTAAAACCGTTTTCTTCATATAAAAAAATGTGAATCGTATTTTGAGTATATTTTTAAACTATTTATAGGAATGAGGCAAATGAGATGACGTTGGAAAGCTGCTGCAAATCCGCTCCTTCCCCATGTAGAAACTTTTTCCAAATTCTCTATGGTTAAATGGGAATTCTTTTTAGTGGATCCTTACTATATTCGGTGCCCTGAGGTGCAAGGTGGCGACACGGAAAAGCTTATGTATAGAAAACCGAGTTGTTTGAATTTTGAACTACTCTATAATTATAAATTGAACTTCTTGGTTTATTCTTTAGTAACGGAAGAAATCTGATTTTTGTAGAAAAAACATCAACTCACGCTACTATTATAAATTGAACTTCTTGGGTTTACTGTTTTAGTAATGAGGAAAATCTGAGTTTTCTATATACATTGAACTACTCCGTTATTTTAGTTTACACTTCTTGGTTTTATTCTTCAAATAGAGCATACAATATACCCCTTTTGGAAAGTTGTTGAATAGAAAAGAATTTTTTTATGTAGAGCATTTTTGTTCTAAATGTGTAATGGATTGGGAGAATTTTTTAACTTCCCCGAACAGAGCACTTGAACTTCTTTTAACAAATCTTTTAAGTTTTTATTTTTTAAAACTTTTATTCTCAACTGAAATGCATTCCTTGCAGTACTTGAACTTCTCATTGTTTTCACTATGAACTCCTGTGACATTTTTGTGTATACGTTGAATTGCACACAACTGAAGGTTGGACATCATTTTTTGCCATTTAAAAACATGTAATTGGAGGTCGGACGTCCCGCAATATAAATTTTTGAACCGTGCATGCAGGTGCACGTGAACTTATTGTAACAAATCTGAGTTTTTTATATACTTCGAACTTCTCTATTATTGTAATTTGAACTTATTGGTTTTATTCTTTTAATAGCGAGATAAATCTGAGGTTTTAATATACATGAAACTATTCTATTATTTAAAATTGAACTTCATAGTTTTTATTTTTGCTAGGAGTATTTTAATGAACATCCAACTGTTGTGCTATTTAAACCTGAATGTTTATTTTATTTTTTAGAAACAAATACTTTTATCCTTATTAATAAACTTCTGACTTCTCTTTTTTTTTAAATTTGAAATTCATGGATTTTTTGTATGTTCGCCACTTTATTTTTGGATACCAATGTGTGTGTTTTTGCCGTAAGCGAACATATTGAATTATCTACGGCAGAGAAGACTTCGAATCAACCTTTATTTTTGGTCTTCAAAAATGCTCGCTTGTTTTTTGCTATTAATTTTGAACATCTTGCTCTATTCTTTTGTGTAATGCAGTAATAGTAAAAATTAAACTGTGATTGCTGATCATGGACCGTAAACAGAATCACTTGATGAAACAAGATCAAATTTTTTTCAAAGACTATTGAACGTCTAAAACTGAATACTTGGAAATAAAAATCAAAGTGTGTGTAGAGGAGAGTTCAACTTGAACTTCTCATCCACCCAGACTGTTCCTTCCTTTTTTCATACAATTACACATGGATGCATCCCAGGCCTACATATGTGGGTGCACTTCATCTTTTTTTATTGAAGAAGAATACAAGTGGACAAACGAGATGTAGTTCTTTTTAAATCAAATGTCTTCAAAAGGAACACCATGTTTAGACTTACAAATGTCTTCCTGAAGAGAAGTGTAAATGTCTTACTCTTTTTTAATAAACATTGAGCCCTACTGGAAACACTCGTGGAAGAAGATGCGCAGGAGGCCGGCAGCGAGCGCGACCTCTTGCCGGAGCGCTGCCTGTATGTTCTGGCCTTCGTGATCATCATCGTGCTGCTCTCGCTGGCGCTGTCCCTCCTTCCGCACGGCGACCAGAGGAGGCGGCGGTCCATACCAGTAGCACTGCGGCAGGGAGCACCCGACGGCGGCCAAGGTGATCCGCTAGTATCCCAAAATTTGGAACGTGGGTATCCCCAATTCTGATCGCTAATTGCTCCATCGTTTTGTTTTTAGCTGGATTATTTGAGATAATTTCACTGTGACAAACAATTTATATATCGGTGCTTTCTATCTTGAACCTGTATGTTCTACCTTAGTAAACTTACCCAAAACATTTTTGGAACAACGATGTTTGTTGTGCACAAGGATGTAAATAAAACCATTGGGTTCAGAGATTGGGCATAGCCACTGCAAGTGTATCTACCACAACCACAAATGAAATTCCACTAAAATAAGCAGAATCGTGACCAACAATTGATATGCTGAATCGGTCTTGGACAACAACACAAACGGCGCTACAGTTCGCAATCGATGGTGATTGTTTTTGCTCACAGCTTCAGAAGTGTAAATATAATATCCATCACCATTTTCTGTGTGAAACAATGTCTGACAAGTCCCTTCAAGAAAATATGTACAATACAGTTAAACACAAACTGCCATGCTATACCAGTGTAGCCCACTACCCAAGGAGCCATCAATCACCCCCAGGTTCACAAAGACACCTCACAGTTCAAGCATTGGCAAAATAATATGCCTAGAGTTTATAGCTTCGTAGGTACAATTAAGGCTCTATCTCTCTGGAGCAAATGGCACATACAGTAAGTACTTCATGAGACCATTTATCTTACACAGCAACGGTAACCTCCAAATTTTCAGAACATGCCGTTCCCTATGAGTCACTCATATTCCATGTTGTCTGATAGAAGTTTGCATCCCATGCTCATATCAGAAGAGGAATCCCTGAAATTTCTTTGGCTCACCATATAATCTGGTAGGCTCCAATAGAAAGAGCGAGCAAGACCTAATAGCGACTGAACATATTATGTTCCTTACCAAGGGAATGACAATAACCAAGGTTCTTTTGAGTATTGTATACATGTTTTGTCGATAAAACCAGCAGTTCTCATGTACAACCCAATGTATCATGCGGATGAGCTTCAGGTAATTCCCAGTACATGATTCAACAAGCTAAGAATAACTAGTGCTCACCAAATATCTACCATCCAGTTTCATGCATTTCAGAAACTCCTCGAACCAGAAAAATTTGGTAAGCTGTAGCTTTTTAAGGAAAGGGCAAGAGATGATCTCTGGAACAGCAAAACAATCAATTTCTTTCCGGACTAATGTGAACATTTTAGCTCTGACACAATGATCAGCACATGCCACATGGTCCCAATGTAGTATTTATCTGGAAGAGAAGCACAAGGAATAAGCGACCACATCACTTGAACTGAATATCATCAAAATAAACATACTAGAGAAATAATATGATCAAAAGCCAGGATTATGGCCATGTGGTAATTACAAAGCATTGAATAATAGAGTTTATAACAATATTATTACTTGGACGGTGCTTGCACCCCAATCTGGACTGCAGCAGGAGGATGAGGATATGCATGCCTCTGCCGGCACAGCACGCGAGCGCGCGCGTGCACACACACACACACACACATACGAACAGACATAGCATGCACACAACTGGTCAAACTGAAGTTGTTCTAAAAAAGAAAGAGATATTCCAACCATCTTGTTTGACCTTCCATGAGAATTTTGTTTGGCCTGCCCGATAAGTATTATTCGAACGACCCAAGAAAATTGAGAGAAGTAGAGAGAACGAATGACCTTATCTGCTTATCTACAGCCGTCGAGGAGGAGACGAGAACATCACCCTTTTTGCTGACCTACAACTGCCGGACAGGAGGACAGAGGTGTCGCGGCCGCGGCCGCGAGCAGATGGAAGGCCGAACAAAGGGAGGGGAACGAGGGGT
The DNA here is from genome assembly GCF_002162155.2 of Triticum dicoccoides. Taxonomy (NCBI): domain Eukaryota; kingdom Viridiplantae; phylum Streptophyta; class Magnoliopsida; order Poales; family Poaceae; genus Triticum; species Triticum dicoccoides. The sequence goes on along the minus strand of NC_041381.1, from coordinate 522,005,877 downwards.
CCTGGGTTGCGGGAGGGGAGCGGGACGGGGCGGATGGCGTGCCGGTGTCCGGGGAGCGTGGGGCCATCATGGAGCGGGGTGTATGGCTCGCCGGCAGCCGGGGAGCGGAGCAGCGAGATGCAGGTGCGGGCCCGGTGATTCACACGCGTCGGGGTTGGAGGAGGGAGGCGCCTGGGGGATCCGGCCTGCCTGCTCCCTCCCCATGCTCCCATTCGTGCTCCCACTTCATCCTACGACTGTGTTTTTTTTCCTTTTTCCTTTCTAATCTAATCATCTCCCCCCTGATTTTAAGGGGGTGGGGCCGAGCCTTATTTTATTCCAATCAAATCAAGCCAGTACACGGGAGCACGGATGGGAGCACGTGCAGGGAGCAGGCAAGTCTCGTCCGCACCTGGGGAGGTAGCGCTCCGGCGGCGGGGGAGATGGCACTCAGGCGGCGGTGGAGGAGGTTGCCGCGGCGGCGTGGGATCTGGGGAAGTCGTGGTCCGGGTGGGAGCTAGCCAGGGATGTGGGCAGTTCGTGGGTGGGTTTTTTCCTTTTTCAGTTATCGGGAACAACTCGTCACGGCCTATATAGGGCGCATCGTGATCCAAATAACTATTCTAATCCTGGGATTAGAATAGTGTCGTCCTATATATGTGAACAGACATAGCATGCACACATCTGGTCATATGGCACAAATAATTCTTTATTTCCACTAAGTCACTTTCCGGCTCCATCATAACAGAAAACGGGGTTTTAGTCATCTTGCCCATGAAGCATGGTTCACATGTTTCAAATGATTCATATTCAAGTGATTCCAAAAGTCCATCAGCATGGAGTTTCTTCATGCGCTTTACACCAATATGACTAGTGGTAGTGCCAAAAGTATGTGGTACTATCATTATTAACTTTGCATCTTTTGGCATCAATATTATGAATATGTGTATCACTACGACCGAGATTCAAGAAGAATAAATCATTCACATGGGGTGCATGACTATAGAAGATATTACTCATATAAATAAAACAACCATTATTTGTTTAACTTAAATGAATAACCATCTCACGATAAACAAGATCGAGATATAATATTCATGATTAATGTAGGCATCAAATAACAATTATTCAGGTTTAAAACTTCATGAAGGTAGACGTAGGGGAAGCGTGCCGACGGCAATTACATCAACTTTGGAGCCATTTCCAACATGCATCATCACCTCGTCCTTAGCTAGTCTTTGTTTATTCCACAGCCCCTGTTTCGAGTTACAAATATTAGCAACCGAACCAGTATCAAATACCCAGGAGGTACTACAAACACTAGTAAGGTACACATCAGTAATATGTATATCAAATATATCTTTGTTGAAGTTGCCAGCCTCTTATCTGCCAACTACAGGGGGCAGTTCCGCTTCCAATGGCCATTCCCGTTGTAGTAGAAGCACTAGGTGTCACGTTTGAGTCTAGCCTTGGGTTCTTCACTGGAGCGACAACTGGTGTGCCATTCTTCTTGAAGTTCCCTTTCTTTCCTTTGCCTTTCTTCTTGAAAGTAGTGGTCTTGTTGACCATCAATACTTGATACTCTTTCTTGATTTTTTTCTTCCGCAGCCTTAAGCATTGTGAAGAGCTCTGGGATTGTTTTCTCCATCCCTTGCATATTATAGTTCATCACAAAGCCTTTGTAGCTTGGTGGTGTTCGGACCGAGAGTATATCGACCAAAGGGGGGTGAATGGGAGATTCCAAAATTCTTGCAAATGTTTTGAACAGATCCCAAACATAGTGGTGGAAATAAGGTTTGGTAGATATAACCTTCAAACAAGCACTTCATATAGGAACATATCTATCAAGGTATGAAGCAATAATGGTACGAGCATAGGATAGCACAGGTTTGACAATGATGATGGTAAAGCAACATGCTACCAGATGCAGTAGCATGAGAGCGAACAAGACATGAACTACGAAGAAAACGCATAACAAAGAGAAAGAAGGTAACGCAGAGAAGAACATGCCAGTCTAAATATGATCAGAGCAAAGATATATATATATATATATATATATATATATATAAACATTATTCTGATCACGGGATCAGAATAATATTCTGATCACAACATGAACTTCCCGAGTAACGCGCCTGACCTTCCCCGAGTACTAGGTTGAACTTCAGCTAAAAGATGTCCAAATGGGGCTTGCGATATAGCATTGGAAAGCTATGGACACCAGTATCATGACCCAAGTTAAATTTTAGGCAAAATGTAAGCGGTTTTGAGAACCATTTTTTCTTAGTACAAAAACGTGAATCGTATTTTCGATCGCATTTCTAAACCGTTTATCGAAATGAGGCATATAATATGGCGTTGGAAAGCTGCTGCAAAACCGTCCTTCCACATGTTGAAAGTTTTTTCTAATTCCCTATGGTTAAAGAGTAATTTGAAAAAACGTAAAATTTCATAAACCGAACAGCTGAGTTCGTTTTTTCGATGTCATTTCTAAACGGCTAATCCAATGGAGGCATATGATATGGCGTTGGAAAGCTTATGAAAATGCGCTACTTTTTCATCTTGAAAGTTTTTTTTTCTAATTTTGAATAGTTTAAGAGTAATTTAGAAAAATGGTCCGAGTCCTACCGAGTTCATATTTTCGAGCTAATTTTTTAACCATACGTCCGAATGCAGCAAATGATATGGCGTTGGAAAGCTTGAACAAATGCTAAACATTTTGGTATGTATTGCTTCTCCCAATTCTTTACGGTTTTAAGTCAGTTTCGAAAATGGTGAAAAACGTATTTTCACCATAATTTCTACAAACTTTATCGGAATTGGGAAAATAATGTACCGTTGAAAAGCTACGGAAAATGCAAAACTTTTTCATGTTGATGGTTTTCTCTGATTCCTAGCCGTTTTCAAGTAATTCCGAAAACGGCGGGATCATTTGTTCTGCCTCTATCGCGAAACAGATTCTTCGAAAATGCACCGCGTGAAGAACCTGAACTTCTCGGTGCATGTACCTGAACTTCACTCTATTTTTCACGTGATTTTTTTGCTCGTAGATCTTCATCCACTGCTCGTAGCTCTCCATCCCACTCACGGGAATTGAGCGGGTGATATACCGATGGAAAGCTGCTGTAAACACGCAACTTTCCCGTGTTGATCATTTTTTCATACTCGTGACTATTTTGAAAGTTTTTCATCTAAAATTCATTCAGTGTAGTAGGTGAACTTCCTGCTGTATTCACGTTGAACTTCTGTGACGTATTCTCGTTTGTAATTTTCTCATCCATTTCGTCAGTGTTACACAAATGATATTCTTTTTGTACAAACCTCTCTTACAATATTTTTTTTAACTTTCTCCGACCGAGGACTTGAATTTACACAAATAATATTCCTGCCGTTTTTAGGTAAGTTAGAAAATGGCAAGATCATGATTTCTGCGTTCATCGCGAACGGAAATGCACTGCGTGAAGTAGTAGAACTTCTGGGGCATATCTGTTTGAACTTCACTTTGTTTTTGACGTGCTGTTTTTTGCACTACATGAAGTAGTTGAACTTCTGGGGCATGTCTATTTGAACTTCACTCTGTTTCACTTTATTGTATTTTTCTTATATGAAACACACACCATGTAGTATGTGAACTTCCGGTTGTTATCACGTTGAACTTCTCTCTGCTTTGAGAGAGTTATTTTAAAACACAAAAAACAACATGTTTTTTTATGTATTTTCGCCATCTAAATACACGGTGAACCTCTCTCACAAGAATTTTTCGAACTTTTCCTCGTCGAGCACTTGAACTTCTAGCAACCATTTTTTCGTTTATGAGGTTGTTTTTAAAAGTGCAAAAAATGGCGTTGTGTTTTTTATTTTTTGAACGGGTAAATCCTAGGTTTTAATAAACTACGAACTTCTCTGTTATTTCATTTTGAACTTCAACTTTTTATATTTTGGAGTAAAGAATTGTATTCGAGTTTTATATGGAAAAAATTGAACATTGAAATACAAGGTGAACCTCTCTTGTAAGAATTTTTAAACTTCTCCGGACAGAGCACTTGAACTTCTTTCAACAAACCTTTTAAGCTTTTATTTTTCTATACTTTTATTCTCACCTGAAATGCATTCCTTGCAGTACTTGAACTTCTTGTTCTTTTCACTATGAACTTCTGTCACATTTTTTTGCATACATCGAATTACACGCAATTGTAGATCAGACGCCATTTTTTGCCATTTTAAAATATGAACTCTTGAACTTCTCTGTTATTTCAATTTGAACTTCTTTGTATTATTCTTAGAAAAAAATTGTTTTTAAATAAGCACCAAACATTTCTTTAGAAATTGAACTTCATATATTTATTTTTCCTATGAAGGGAAAGAATTTAAGTTTCCCACATATATCGTCTACTCCTTTTTTATTAGGTCTTCTTTATTTTTATTTAGTAGTAATGAAAGTCTGAGCTTTGTTTTGGTAAATATCGAACTTCTCTATTTTTGTAATTTGGACTTATTTATTATTTCTTTTAGTAACAGAAATATCCTAGTTTTGTAATAAATGTTGGACCGTCCGTTTATTTAAATTTGAACTTCTAGAGTTTTTTAATTTAGAAACGTTGAAAGTCCCTTTTTATGATTTTTTGAGCTTCTCTATTTTTAAAATTTGAACATACTGTTTTTTATTTTTAGAAATAGTGAAATATCCACTTTTCTAAGTGTTTCTTTTATTTTTTAACTGCTCTGTTTTTTGTTTGAACTTCCTATGTTCGTCTTGTCAGCGGATTTGGATTTTTCCCATTTTTGCACATCGAACACTTGTGTTATTTTTTTTTGAACTTCTTGTTTCCATTCTTTTAATAACGAGGAAATTTGAATTTTGTATAAACATCAAAATGCTCCTCTTTTTTTAATTTGGACTTCTTGGTTTTGTTTCTTTTAGTAATAGAAAAAAATCCTAGTTTCTAATACACATCAAGCCACTCCATTTTTTAATTTAAACTTCTAGTTTTTTTAAACCTTTTAAGTATCTTTTCACCATTTTAGGTACATTTTTATCATTGACGGGTTTGATTTTTTCCAACCTCCCAAAAAATTGGTTTATTTATATGCATCAACGTACCTAGAGGAGAATACTTGAACAATTTTTAAATTATCATTATGTTACATGTGGGCTCTGCGTTTTTACTCCTGGGGGACGACCATATAAGCATCAGGAATTCGGGAACATGTACTTCTCAGAACATCTCTTTCACAAATGCACTCTTTTACTCTATGCGAACTTCAGCTTTTTTTATACATGAACTTTGTTGTGGATTTCATTTTATTTCTGCATGCAAATTTCGTACACGGACTTTTTATCGTGTTACATATTTTGAACCTTGTCATTTCTTATTTTTGAACTTCCTTCTCTTTCTATTATATACACAAAAAGAAAATCTCAAAATCTGAAAAAGTGTCGAAAGTAATAACACATTGAATTATCTTTCAGATGTCAACCAATTCACTAATATCTACTCACGGAAGTTCAAAAAAAACTGATAGCTATTCACGGACATGCTTCATGCACCAACAGAAAAATGCATTTTTTATTAAAATCAATAAAAGCCTAAATGTCTATATATCTCTGCCACATAGCCCAACCAGGAGGTACTTTTCATCCTCAGCCCCCAGGGCACGAGCATACAAACAGAGGAACGCATTAGTTCTTGATTTTCCACGCATAAGAAATGTGAAAATCAATCAACCAAAAAACAACCTCTCCACCTCCACGGGTTGGTTCAGGATTGTGTTGAATGCTGCTTGCCGCACGAACGCAATGGCACCAACTAATGTTGTAGCATTTTTTGTTCGCCAACAAACTTCAGAATGTCTGTTGCCGGATGTAGCCAACAACACTCGTTTCTGACTTCAGTTTTCACCATCGCCGACGGCCGCGCTGGAGCTGCTATTGAAATTGAGCTGTCATTAGAAAATTACTCGTCTTACATGGATGCTCTGCAGCCACGCGATGGTGAACAACATAAGCTTCAGCAACAACTAAACTTCATCTGGGGGCGAAGCAGAACTTTTTTGAACCTGACGATGTAGAAAAATAAGTAGCATCAACCCTTTTTTATCTCTTTTGTCGTCTGCTGCAGTAGAGGCAGCAAGCAGGGATAGGGGGTAATAGAGTGGAGTATGGGGCAGCGATCGATTTCTCTTTTTGGTTCTTTGATGGTGTGAGCAGTTCTTGCAGTTTACGCGCACGCAAGGTAGAATGGAAGCAAAACACACTAGAGGGCCATGCCGCTGCGTACTGGGAGGCACGGGGCTGCAGCTGCAGCGGGTGGACTTCCCCATGCGCTCGAATTGATCTGCCGCGCAGCGAGAAGCCAGCACCAGTGCACTGGCGAAGAGCGCGCTGGAGCAGAGCGCAGAGAAGCAGGCGCGCTGGAGGAGGGCGTGCCGGAGGTAGGGCAGGCCGCACCGTAGGGGATAGAAGGTCATGCCGAAGCAGAGCGCAGAGAGCAGGCGCACCGGAGGAGGGCGCGCCGGAGGAAGGGCAGTCCGCGCCGTAGGGGAGAGAAGGTCGCGCTGGAGCACAAGGAAGGTCGCGACGGAGGGTAGGTGGTCGGAGCAAAGGACAACGATGGTGAAGGTGAATGGGGTAGGCGGGGGCAGAGGTGGCCGAGGTGCGAGGCGGAGGTGGTCGTGGCGGAGTGCAGAGGTGGTCTGGGCGGACGGCGGCGACGAAGATGGTCTTGGCGGAGGGCGGCGGCGGCTGCGGTGGTCTGGGCGGACGACGACGGCGGTGATGGTACAGGCGAAGGGCGGTGACGGTGGTAGTCCGGGCGGACGGTGGTGAGGGAGATGGTCCGGGCGGAGGGCGGCAGCGGCGGTGGTCCGGGCGGACGGTCGCCACAGAGATTGTCTGGGCGGAGGCCGGCGATGGCGTTGGTCCGGGCGGACGACGGTGATGGCAGTGGTCCGGCTGGAGGCCTGCGGTAGGAACACCCGATCCAGGCGGCGGGGCTGTTGGAGCCGTGGAGGTTTGGCATAAGGTTGGGACGTGGGATGGGTTTTTTCTTTTTTAGCATGTACAAATTCGGGAACAAGTCCATCTCGTCTTTATAAAGCTGATCGTGATCCAAATAACTATTCTAATCCCAGAATTAGAATAGCGTTGTTATATATATATATATATATATATATATATATATATATATATATATATATATATATATATATATAATATGACTGGAATAATTAAATTGAGTGATGATAGTGCAACAAGGTTAGCAACGAACAACAACGGATAGAGCTACAGATATTACAGAAACAAATGATATGCAACAAGCATAGATTGAACAGATAAACTATCATCAGAGAGCACGAACGTAAACTGCTGAAGGTAATGTAGTAAAGTAGAGTGAATCAGTGGTGCTTGATAGCGATAGATGGATTTGGTAGATCAGTTCACCCTTCTGCCAAAGGACTACGCCTGGTTGGAGCGGTTGTGATTTAACACAAAAGATAAACTCTCTTCGCCCAATTCTCCTTCAACATGGAGCTGATCAGACTCCAGTTGATTTCACTCATGGTAGATACTTGTCGTCGATCTCCAAACCTTCGATCAATCTTCGCGAACCACAATCACTCTTGGTTACTGAAGATCTTGCTCGGTGAAGACAACAACTCTTCAACACTCGAGCCGACACCTATCCGTCTAAAGAGTGTGCAGCTCTCAAGAGTAATAGGTACAAGAACTCTAACTCAGAACTACTGTGATGCTCAACCACTGTCTAAGTTTGGGCTCTTGAGTTTTCTCTCGATGGATCTTAAACTCAAATCACTCGGAGAGGGGATGCTTAATCAATCTTCTTAGAGATCTTAAGCGGAGAAGCCAACGGGCAACGTTGGAGTGGGGTGGCTATTTATAACCGCACCCTTCCCTGGAGGGAAATGACCAAATTGGACATGTGGAGAAGCCAATGGCCGAAACATGTCCAACAATCGGAAATCTGAGCACAACGGTAACATTACTTGCGGAGCAAGTAATTCTAACTCCTCAGTTTGAAAGATATCTCCTGCAACACGAAGAACAAGGTCTACTGCTGCCAGATAATCATTCGAAGCATAAAGAGATTTCTCTCGCATCTTTCATAGGTTTTGGGATAAGCATCACAGCAGACCCAAGCTTCGAGAACCTATACCCCTCTTAATAGTACGGAGGTTCTATGACTCAAATGAACGAAAGAATAACAACGAAATGAATACTACATATTCACTTTGTCTTCGACTTCCACTTGCTGCAGTCACTTTTCTTCGGACAATAGCTCCGAACCAATTGCTTCGCTTCAGCAATAAATTTTCAACGGGTTAACTCCTTCACATCAATCTTCTCGTCTACATGTCTTCAACAGATGTAGCTCAGTCTTCTCTGCAATGCAGATATTCTTCGATGTAGTTCCTCGAACTTAGCACTGGAGACATCATTCTCTTCGAATCTGCATGGATAAGTACTCTCTGTGTGCACTAGCAAACAAATCAGTACATGCCTATTTCTGTCAACAATCTCCAAAACATAAGAGAGCAAATATTGCACCGACAGGTGGCAGTGACTGAAGAACCCTGTCAATCGTTACTTCACCTGGAAGATTAACTCCCAACTGATTCAAGCGGTTGAAGTACCCAAACATTTTGAGTACGTGCTCACTAACGGAGCTATTCTCTTCCATACTGCAGCTAAAGAACTTGTCGGAGGCGTCATACCTCTCGACCCGGGCATGAGCCTGAAATACCAATTTCAGCTCCTGGAACATCTCATATGCTCTGTGGTGCTCAAAACGTCTTTGGAGCCCGGTTTTAAGCTGTAAAGCATGGCGCATTGAACTATCGATTAGTCATCATAACGTGCTTGCCAGACATTCACAACATCCACAGATGATGCTGGAGGGGGTCGCGCACCGAGCGATGCATCAAGGACATAAGCCTTTTTGTGCAGTAGTGAGGGTAATCCTCAAATTACGGACCCAATCTGCATAGTTGCTTCCATCATCTTTCAACTTAGCTTTCTCTAGGAACGCAATAAAATTCATGGGAGCTGTATCGCAAGCCATTGATCTACAACATTAATTTGCAAAGATAATTAGAATGTGTTCATGATAATTGGTTCAGCTAATGAAATTACTATTGAACTCCCACTTAAATCAACATCGCTCAAGTTGTCTAAGTGTTTACATGATCCAAATCAACTAACCCATGTCTGATCATCACGTGAGATGGGGTGGTCATCAATGGTGTACATCTCCATGTTGATCATATCTACTATATGACTCATGTTTGATGTTTCAGTCCTCTGTGTTCCGAGGCCATGTCTATACATGCTAGGCTCGTCAAGTTTAACCCAAGTACTCTCCATGTGCAAAACTGGCTTACACCCATTGTATGTGAACGAAGCGTCTATCACACTCGATCATCACGAGGTGCTTCAAAACGACAAACTTTTGCAATGGTGCATACTTAGGGAGAACATTTTTATCTTGAAATTAAGTGAAGGTATCATCTTATAATGCTATCGTCGTCTTAAGCAAAATAAGATGCATAAAAGGGATAAACATCACATGCAATCAATATATGTGACATGATATGGCCATTATCATCTCGTGCATTTGATCTCCATGTCCAAAGCACCAACATGGTCTCCATCATCACTAGCATGACACCATGATCTCCATCATCATGATCTCCATCATCGTGTCGTCATGTGGTTGTCTCCGCTAACTATTGCTTCTACAACTATTGCTAACGCATAGTGATAAACTAAAGCAATTACATGGTGTTTAATGATTGGCACGCAAGTCATACAATAAATTAAAGACAATCCTATGGCTCCTGCCGGTTTCCATACTCATCGACATGCAAGTCGTGAACTTATTACAAAACATGATCATCTCATACATCAACATATATCACATCATGTTTTGGCCATACCATATCACAACATGCCCTGCAAAAACAAGTTAGACGTCCTCTACTTTGTTGTTGCAATTTTTACGTGGCTGCTAGGGCAAACTATAATAACCATATTATCTACACAAAACCACAACGGTGATATACAAGTTTCCTTTTAACCTTCTAAAAGGATCGCCGTTGTCAAATAAGATTCAACTAAAGTAGGAGAGACAGACAGGTGCAAAGCCATTTTTATGCAATACAAGTTGCATGTTAGTCGGTGGAACTGGTCTCTTGTGCAAGGACAAGAAAGGTTGGTCCGAGAAACTTCATCCCACATTACCACCGAACCCAAATAAGACAAGGGAGGTAAGTAATCTGAACATTAACGCCCGCAAATTATTTGTGTTCTACTCGTGCAAATACATCCACGCATAGACCTAGTTCATGATGCCACTAATGGGAATGAAGCATGAAAGTCAAAAACATTCCAAGGCAGTGAGAGAGGACTATGTATACATACCTTGTAGACCGAAAGCGGAAGTGTATATAACGCGGTTGATTTAGTCATACTCTTGACGATCCAGCCTAATCTAGTGGCGAACGGACGACACCTCTGAGATTATCACACGTTCAGCTCGATGGTGTCCTCTCCTTCTTGATCTAGAAAGAGAGGGAGAGGAGGTAGATGGGATCTAAAGTTCGGAACCAGCACGATGGTATGGTGGTGGTGGTGGCAGTAGAATTCCGGGAGGGCTTCGCCAAGCGCATACCGGAGAAACGTGGGAGGAGTTGGGAAAGGCAATGGGAAAGGGCGAAGGGGTGGCTGCTCCCATCCGCCTTCCCCTCTATATATAGTCTAGGGGCAGGGGAGGGCGTCCAAAACCCTCCTAGGGCCGGCCACATGGGACAAATCCCTTTAAACTTGGAGATAACATCGTATCTCTAGATTCAACCCTTTAAATTTAGAGATAAGACCTTATCTCTAGATATAAACGACATGTGCCTTGGGAAATGCTGCAGCCAGCCCATGTGGGTTGTAGCCCCACCCCTCGGTCCATGTGGGCCCTTCCTAGGTCATTGGTCCCCACGGTGGCACCCCAGGAACCTTCTAGAACCTTCCTGGTACTCTATCAAAAATTCCCGAACTTTTCTGGAACCCTAAATATGACTTCCCATATATAAATCTTTACCTCCGGACCTTTTCGAAGCTCCTCGTGATGTCCTGGATCCAATCACACTCCATACTATGTTCGTACTTTCCATTATTAATATCTCAACATTACCCTAGCGCTACCGAATGTTAAGCGTGCGACCCTATGGGTTCGGGAATCATGTAGACTGCGGGACCTGCATACTCATATTGATTCCTAAATACTCCACAAAGATCTATATCGGTTGAACCACAATGTCGAGGATTCAGATAATCCCGTATGCAATTCCCTTTGTCCGGCGATATGTTACTTGCCCAAGATTTGCTCGTCAATATCTCCATACCTAGTTCAATCTCGTTACCGGAAGTCTCTTTACTCCTTCCATAATACAAGATCACATGACTAAACTCATTAGTCACATAAAGTTTCTTCTGATGTTGTATTACCGAGAGGGCACAGAGATATCTCTCCATCACACGGAACTACAAATCCCAGTCTCGATCCATGCAACCCAACAGACACCTTCGGAGATACCTGTAGAGGACCTTTATGATCACCCAGTTACAAAGTGATGTTTGATAGCACACAAGATATTCCTCTGGTATCTGGGAGTGGCATGACCTCATGGTCTATGGAACTGATACTTGACATTAAGAAAGTTGTAGCAAATAACTAAGTGATGCAATCTGATGCTAAGCTTACAGTTGGGTCAGTCCATCAAATCATTCTCCTAATGATGTGATCCCGTTATCAAATGACAACTCATGTCTATGGTTAGGAAATCTTAACCATCTTTGACCAACAAGCTAGTCCTTTAGAGGCCCACTAGGGACACAACGTTGTTTATGTATTCACACATGTACCTAAGTTTTAGGTCAATACAATCTAGCATGAATAAAAAAATCATGAACAAGGAAATTTGATAATATACAATTTACTACTGCCTCTACGGCATATTAATTTCCAACAGTCCACTGTTCATAGTCTTCGCGACCGCATCAGTGTTGTGCCCTCCATCCTGGTCAACGACAGCATGCTGCGGTGGCACTCGCATTCACATTCATTGTGCTTGCTCACTCCACGCTATTGCTAGGGTCCAGCATCGGCTGCTCCTAGGGTCCCATGCATTTTCAACAAACTACGATGGGAGATCGGGTTAATAAATTTATTTCTTAATGATAAGATTATTTTGTTGCTAATGGTTTGTTTTTTGCGCAGAATTTGTCCATAATGATTAAAATTGGTTTTTTTCATGGAGAAGCCTTCACAACGCACCGCGTCCATAATATTATAAGGTACGAGTTGCTACATCACTCCATATTGCTTCCAAATACCAATCATATTTCTGAGAACATGAGGATCTTTGGTTGGAATATTATTGTTCATTTGAAATATAGTCAAGTGGGTTATTGTTGTTGATATGGAAGAAAGATATAATTCAGTTTAGCTCTCATCTTCACTCTTTATTTGGGCAAACATGAAACAAAAACATTCATATACATGGGAAAAACATGGGAGTATAATAAAAATAAATCAGTTATGTGCTTCCAGGAAGGTGCTCACATGTGCTGCCCCACAAGTAAGATTGGCATGTGTCTCAAAAGCAGTAAAACATGAAGCATTACATAATTTTAAGAGGCACACTAATAGGTTCATGTTCCTGGAACTTCCTTTAATCCATAGAATCTCAATTCTATAACTCAAACTTTGAATATGAGTATGTCTAAACATGATTTTAGAATTAGGATGGTTTGGTTTAGCTCTTACATGTACATCCTAGATCAATTAAACATCCAAAAATGGAATTTATAGATAGGGTATCACCTCAACAGTCCTAATTAAATGCACATGCATAAACTCGAGCTTAGTTGTATAGATCTGAAATCGATTAGTCGAGACTATAAATGTGTGTGTGTATCTATGTGCTTGCCATTGGTTCTATTCATTTCACTCTTGTTCTTTAACCAAATATGCAAAGTTATGGATCTACCTCATTAAGCTGAAGGTCTTGTCTACAGACTTGATTAAATGACAACATTTCTGGAACCTTTTCAGGTAGTAGTCTATTCTTAAATGTGGTGGACAACATTTCTACAACATTTCTACACCCAGCTATAGACAAGGTTTAGTAATAGATAGCTGGGTCCAACAAGTTATCATGTTCTTTTATTACACAATCAAGACTACTACTTGTTGTAATTATTTTTCCTCCATAAAATAAAAGTTGCAAACTTGACCATCTTAATTTCTTTCATCCACGTTTTCCAGTTTCTTCCAATTATTCCACAAAACTTAGCAGTGCCAACAAAAACTGTCATGTAAACTTTTTCTCCGTGTATACCACATATATGCCTTGTCTGCTCATATTTCATGAATGTCTAAAGGAAAAGAAACTATGATCATTGGTTTTAGAAAGAGAACAACAACAAAGCATGGAGGTTTGAAGATAATCATCCAATCATGCAGGGAAATAGCAACAACAAGAGGCAAAGAACCATGCACACAAAGGATTCTATGATGAAGAGAACAACGACATGACATGATGGTTCGAAGAAAGCCATGCAAGCATGACGACCAAGATAAAATTATCCAGAGTGCTAACAAGCAACAAGCTATTCTACCAACCTTTTCTCTTTATCTACATGTGTAAACCATTTAGCTAGACAATGTACAATCTTAAAGCAGTGCTTACGCATTGTACTTTTTCACAACAAATTAAACTATAAAAGTGTGAACCAACGGGCTCATACACGGGCGCGGCGTGCCGCCATGCCTCTGCCTGCTAGTATAAAAATGTGCACAACGATGGAGCACGTATCATTACCTTTAAGCTTTGATAAAGTGAAATCTACACTTTTCCACAGAAAAAGGTGCAATTTACACATTTCAAAGTCCAAAAAAAGGAAAATTCAAAATTTTCTTGTATTTGGCAATCTTACTAAGGATATACTTGAGTAAAAATAAATTGGCAAGGCCAGTTTTTATAAGAGAGACACACTTGTCGCCCGTTTTTGTTGATTATCAATTTGCTCGTATGCATCACAATCGACATACTTAGCTTTTAATCTTGCAATACCTCGTAGCATACCAATTTACCTACAAAATGACTAACTTAGATTTTGGGGCTCCTTGAACCCAAAATCTCAGTGGAATCAGAAATTATGTGTTAGTCAAAACCATATTATCAAAATGATGTGTCTGGAAAAATAAACTTATCCTTTCATTCTAAGTTATCGGTCAAGGAATACTATTCCAAGCAATGCTCTGGGCCAAGTGTAGTTATCTATCAATACCTGCTCAAGAATACGTCTGATTAACCAGTTAACTTGCCGATTAATCCTTACTCATGGGGTCCGCGAGTAGCCGGTAAACCGATAATGGACCGATTAGTTGATTGAATTGCCGATTAACTTGCCGATTAGCCTATTAATCCTCTACTGGCCAGCTAACCAAGTAGCTACCAGTTAACGATTTCCTCCACAATTGTATCAATGTTTGATAAGTTATATGTGATCAGTTCTTACAACCACAAATGTTCATTATATTTTCTATACTTGTTGTATGCGTTGGTTCATTCGATGCAACTACGTAGAGATCCCTATTCCATTGCGGCTGTGCTCCGCAAGCAGAAAATTCTCTAAAGCCATCTTTTTTTCTAGAATAAAATAATTTCTTGCCCCCATCCGATGGACCAAAGCAATACTTCTGGCTTTGTCGAGGACATTATTGAGGTTCATAATCATGCAAACTCTAGCATGAACCCTGAGGCCCTTAAGCATAAATGGGCAGGTAACAGGGGAAGCAAAGTCTTCCGAGTATTGTCAAGTAGGGGAAGCAAACTCTTTCGAGTATTGTCAAGTAGAACTTACCCCTTAAGGTCATCTAAGAGTATTTTCACGGTTGTTCATTTTAGATCAGTTGTAGATAAGTCACTTATTGATGTTGTACAAACTCCAACAAAAAGAGCCATGTAGAAGTCACCTGGTGACTCAGTGGACACTCTAGTAAGACCAACTACTAAAGAATAAAGAGGGATAGACGCACAAAGGTGGTACGGAGGATGAGTTATTGAAAATTCGTAAGCGAATTAGATACATTTTGAATCGTATGAACTATCAACAAAGTTTTCTTCAAGCATATGCTGGTGAAGCCTGGAAAAATCAAAGGTTCGCCACCTCTCTATTCATGTATTTGATTTGATTTGTTGGTGTCTTCTCATGAATTGTATAACAAATTACCTATCTTTTCCTCCTTTAGTGTATATGTTTGTGTTTTACTTTTTATTTTTATGTTTTCTTTTCTTTTCTTTTTGGCATATATGGAGCATTTTTAAGTATGAACGTGTATTTTCTAAACGCATGAGCAACTTTATATTATGATACGTTGTCATGTTCTTCTACTGTTTTGCTAGGTGAAACACACGCAGGGACATTCGTAGCGGGTTTTATTTTGGTGCGGGTGAGTTTGAAAAAGATTGGTCCTTTGCCCATTTCATGTTTTTATGGTTGTCTATTATGGGCTTGTGACACGGGTTATGGGCTTTGTTTTTCCTATTTATATGACAAGGCATGTGTTTCATTAGGTGATCGGTATCTCAGTCACCAATATGTCTCAATCAACAGTATAATTTTTGATTTTGTGTTGTCAATTTTGTGATCAGCGTGAAGTAGAATGCGTTTTTGGCATGTCTTTTTTCAAAAACAAACATGAAGTGTATCTATGTGTTTTGAAGTTTTCGTTGTTGGTCGAGCGAAAATAGAAGAACATGACAACAAATCACTGTTTTTTATAGACAACAAGAAGAATGCAGGCAAGTTGCATATGCACCACTACACGAAACTACACTGGCCACAACGTGGCTGCAATTGGGGGAGAGAGTTGTCGGGCCAGTTCCATGTCCACCACTAGACATGCAACTGCAAGTATTGTGACCGATTATAACTGCATGTACCACAATATGACTGCAACCGGGGTCGGGAGGGGGTTGTCGAATCAGTTGCATGTCCACCATTAGACATGCGATTGCAAATGTTGCAATCCGAATGCAACTTCAACGGGCCACAATGGAACTAGGGACGAGAGGGGATTGTCGGGCAAGTTGCATGTTCACCACTAGACATGTAACTGTAAAGTATTATAACCCAACTGCAACTGTATGGGCACCAAATTACTGCAGCTGCATGGGTACAAAATGACTGCAACTGGATTCGGGAGGGGATTGTCGGGCGAGTTGCATGTCATCCCTAGACATGCAACTGCATGTGTTGTAACCCAACTACAACTGCACATGGCATAAAGCAACTACAACTTGGATCAGCAAGGGAGTTTATCGGGGCCAGTTGCATGTCCACCATTAAACATGCAGCTGTAAGCGTTACCACCTGACTACAATTGCATGGGCACAACATGACTAAAACTGGGTTCGGACGGCGGTTGTTGGGCCAGTTGCATGTCCATCACTAGACATGCAACCATAAGTGTTGTAATCCGATTGCAAATGCACAGACACAAAGCGACTGCAACTGGGCCAGGAGGGGAGTTTGCAAGGGTTTGTCGCATGTCCACCATTAGACATGAAACAACAAGTGTTGCAACCCGACTGCAACTTCAAGTATTGTTTTCTTAGTTTCCACCGTTTCTTTTATATTTCCTTTCCTCTTGTTCATCTTTGTTTGTTTCTTTCTTTGGCTTTCATTGTTTTTCTTCGGTTTTCTTCATTTGTCTTTTTTTCACTCGTTCCATTCTGTTTTCTTTCGATTTTTCTTGCTTACTTTTATGTGTTTTTCTTTATGGTTTCCTTCGGTTTCTTCGGTTTTAGAACCTTTTTAATTGACTTTTTTTGTTTTCTACGAACTATTTGTATCAGTTTTCCTCGGTTTTGTACATACATTTTTTGAAGTACATGTGAAACATTATTTTAAATATGCTCAATAATTTAAAATACATAATTAATATTTTTAGAAATAAAAAATTTTATATATACTTTTTTCATATATATCAATAATTTTTTATACATGTAAATCTTTTTAATACATGCTTAGCATTTTTAATACAATGATTAACTTTTCTTTCAAATACAATTTTATACACGTTGTACATTTTTCATATATGTTTGAAACATTTATTTGATATATGGTTATCTTTTTCCATATACATGATTAAAGTTTTCTTAATAATGTCACATACATTTTTTTTAAATGCATGAATATTTTTTAAATTTGTATACTTTAACATTTATTAAAATACATGAACTTACCTGGAACCTACTTGGACAAACCCCTTCATGACGCACTAATTTAAGCACTCGCCCCAAGGCATAGGCATGCCCGTCGCTGTAGGTCCGCCCGCTCGCTCTCGTTTTCTTCCTTTTTTTGTTTCTTTTTTCTTTTTCTTTGTATTTTCATGTGTTTCTTTGTTTCCTTTTCCCTTCATTATACATTGTCTTTCTTTGTTTTTTCACTCGATTTCTTTGGTTCTTTATTTCTCCATTGTACTTTCGATTCTTATTGTTTCTTTCTTTGTTTTCTCGTATTCCTTGTTCTTCTTAGTTTCGATTTTTGTTTCTTTGTCGATTTTAATCAGATTTTAACACAAGTCTACTTGTTCTTTCCTATGAACACTTTTTAAATAGAAAGTTACATTTTTCAAAGTAAACAATGTACATTTTTTAGTGCTAATATTATTTTTTAAACTACACCAACATTTTATATATTATATAAGCATTTTAAAAAAATCACAGACATTTGTTGTAAACACATGAATAATTTGTTAAACTATCACGTACATTTTTTTCAATAGAAATACATATTTCTTAACCTACTGGAACATTTTTTTACATTGCATAAACTTTTACTAATGTCACAAACATTTTTTTGAGTAGCCAGAATTGTTTTTAAAAATGTCACGTGTATTTTTTAATGATATGAAACATGTGTTTACATTATGCAAATGTTTCTTTTTTACATTGTATTTTCTTTTGCAAATGTCCAGAAAAAATTCTTTTAAAATACAATATACATTTACTAAACATTCTTTTTAAATTACTCAAACATTTTCTACCCATTGCATAATTTTTTTGTTTAATGTCATGTACATTTTTTTAAACATGTGACACTATTAAAATGTCAATAACATCTTTGTTATGCATGATTAACATTTCTCTATACAAGTTAAAAAAATTCAAATACATGATTAACTTTTCTTTTCTTTTGTAAAGTATTTTTTAATTATATATATATATATATATATATATATATATATATATATATATATATATATATATATAAAGAAATTATTTTCACTAAGTCACTTTCCTGCTCCATCATAACAGAAAACGGGGTTTTAGTCATCTTGCCGGTGAAGTATGGTTCACATGTTTCAAATGATTCATATTCAAGTGAATACAAAAGTCCATCAGTATGGAGTTTCGTCATGCGCTTTACACCAATATGACATAACCTGTAGTGCCACAAGTACGTAGTACTATCATCATTAACTTTGCATCTTTTGGCATCAATATTATGAATATATATATATATAAATATCACTATGACCAGGATTCAAGAAGAATAAATCATTCATTGGGGGTGCATGACTATAAAAAATATTACTCATATAAATAAAACAACCATCATTTGTTTGACTTAAATGAATAACTGTCTCGCAATAAACAAGATCCAGATACAATGTTCATACTTAACGCAGGCACCAAATAACAATTATTCAGGTTTAATACTAATCCCGAAGGTAGACGTAGGGAAAGCGTGCTGGCGACGATCACATCAACTTTAGAGCAATTTCCAACGCGCATCGTCACCTCATCCTTAGCTAGTCTCTGTTTATTTCATAGCTCATGTTTCGAGTTACAAATATTAGCAACCGAACCAGTATCAAATACCCATGAGGTACTGCAAACACTAGTAAGGTACACATTGGTAACATGTATATCAAATATACCTTTGTTGATGTTGCCAGCAATCTTATCTGCCAAGTACAGGGGGCAGTTCCGCTTCCAATGGCCATTCCCCTTGTAGTAGAAGCACTCGGTCTCACGTTTGGGTCTAACCTTCGGTTCTTCACGGAAGCGACAACTGGCTTGCCATTCTTCTTAGAGTTTTCTTTCTTTCCTTTGTCTTTCTTCTTAAAACTGGTGGTCTTCTTGACCATCAACACTTAATACTCTTTCTTGATTTTTTACTTCCACGGCCTTGAGCATTGCGAAGAGCTCTGGGATTGCTTTCTCCATCCTTGCATATTATAGTTCATCACAAAGCCTTTATAGCTTGGTGGTGTTGGGACCGAGAGTATATCGACCAGAGGGGGTGAATGGTAGATTCAAAAATTCTTGCAAATGTTTTGAACAGATCCCAAACACAGCAGCGGAAATAAGGTTCAGTAGATATAACCTTCAAACAAGCACTTCATATAGGAACATATCTATCGAGGTACAAAGCAATAATGGTATAAGCATAGGATAGCACAGGTTTGACAATGACGATGATAAAGCAACATGCTACCAGATGCAGCAACATGAGAGCGAACAAGACCACCCTCCCGTCGCCGCCCTCGACCCCAAGGCGCCGCCGCCCCGGCCCGAGGTGTCGCCGCCCCGCCAATCCCGGGCGCCGCCACCCTGGAAACCCCGTTCGGAAATCACCGCCTCCTACCGTGACGCCGACGCCGGCCTCCTCCTGCAGCGCCACCGCCGGGCCCTCCTGCCGCAGCGCCGCCACCGAACCGACCACGCGCGCTGCCGCCTGCAGGACCGGATCCTCGTCACCACGCGCGTGGATCCCGGCCAGGGCCGGTGAGATCCCCTTGCCTGCCTTCTTCTTCTTCTTCTTCTTTATTCAATGATTTCACCGAGGTCCTAGTTCGCTGCCGCCCAGCCCCCAGCGACATCGTGCACCGCTGTCCTCCCTCCAGAGTGTTGCCACTATCCAGCCTCGAACTTCTACCAGCAGAGTGCCGCACCGAGCTTGGATGATGAGCTCCCGGATCCCGCTGTTGTAGCCGTCCCATTGCCCCTGCGCGGCATGAACGTTGTTCCCCAAGACAGCTTCGGCTTCCTCTCTCCAGAAGGTGACGCTGCAGCAACACACATTGATTTCTCACCTGTCAAAAGAAAAGAATAAGCAAGCACGGGAAGAAGGCAGAAAAATGTAATTCCGAGCTTCAGGAAAAAAAAGTTATTGAGTGCGGCACGGGAGTTAGCTAGTCTGTCTCTAATGGCAGTACGTAGAAGTATACAGATTCCAACTTTCTGTGAGCATCAAAGGATCTGCAGTGTTTATGTGATGGCTGATGCTTTCTCAGAACTACTCTTTCAGAAAGAAATGGCGCGTTGAGAGAAAAGCAAAGTGCAGAGAAGGCAAATGGTGTGTTGAGAGGAAAGAAAAGTGCAGAGAAGCCAAATGGTGTGTTGAGAGGAAAGCAAAGTGCAGAGAATGTTACAAGAATAGAGCTGCATGTTCTTCAGTTTCCATCTTTGTGCTCACATCACAAGAGCTCAGATAAAGAAAACAGAGAAAATCAACACTGCAGATCTTTGTATGTACAAAGAATCATTCCAGAAAGTACATGTTAAAAAAGCCTCGGCTGTAGTTATAAACAAACGTACACTTTACTAAATCCTGTCGGCAAAATCAATCACTGTGAAAAAAAGTAGTGCACCGATCCAAAAATATTTTAGTTATATATAATATAACCTAAATTCAAATTAAAAAACACAAGGATGATCTATCTTTGTACTAAAAAATATTTTTTGATTTACAAAAAACCAAAGAAGGTCAAATTGAAACAAGATTGAATAATTCACAATAGTTTTAAAAGAAAAAGGATTCTCCTCGTTTCTTAAATAAACTAGAAGTTTAAACTTAAATGACGGGGGTGGACGTTTATTACAACACAAGGATTTTCTCCGTTACTAGGGTTCAAATTTAAATATAGAGGACTTCAAAATTTATAAAGAAAGTGGATTTCCCCTTTTCTTGAAAAAAACTAGAGGTTCGAATTTAAAGAACAGAGAAGTTCAACGTTTATTACAAACCCAGGAAGGTCAAATTACAAATATAGAGTCGTTCAAAAAGTTCACAAAAAGGGATTTTCAGCATTTCTAAAAAAACTCTAGAAGTTCAAATTCAAATAACAGAGTGTTCAATCTTTAATAGAACCTAGTATTCTCCCTCATTACAAAAGAATAAACCAAGGGGTTCAAATTGAGAAAACAGAACAGTTCGAAATTTGTGAAAAAAGGATTTTGTCCCGTTTATAGAAAAACACAACTGTTCAAATTTATAAACATAGAAGTTCAAAGGTTTATTACGTAAGAAAGAACTTCAAATTTAAAAAAACATAGCAGTTCAAAAAAGTTTATAAAAATGGTCTCCTCGTTTATAATAAAAACTAGAAGTTCAAATTTTAAAAATGAAGAAGTTCAATATTTATTACAAAACCAAGAAGGTCAAAATTAAAAGATAGAATAGTTCAAAAAGTCTATCAAAAATGAGTTTCACTGTTACTAAATAAATAATTCTAGAAGTTCAAACTAAAAAAAGGCCGGTTCAATATCCATCACGAAACTAGGATTTTTGTATTCCTAAAAGAAATAAACCAAGATGTCCAAATTACAAGAATAAAGTACTTCGATATTTATAAAAAAACTCAGATTTTCCTTGTTAGGGAAGACTAAAATTGAGAAGTTGAAATAAAAATAACGAAGTAGTTTGATGTATACAGAAAACTCAAATTCCTTTCGTTTCTAGGGGAATTAAATGTATGAAGTTCAATTTAAAAAGAATGGTTTGATGCTTATTTAAAAACTATATTTTCTTCTAAGAAGTTCAAATTAAAATAAGAGGGAAGTTCGAATGTTATAAAAAAAATCAGATTTTTTCTTGTTACTAAAGAATAAAATATAGAAGTTCAAGTTCAAATAAAAGGGACAACTAAAAAAGTTTCAAAACTATTTACCATTTAAAAAACTAGAAGTTAAAACTAAAAATACGATGTTTTATTAAAAAATCTAGTATTTTCCTTTTAAATGAAAACTTAGGTATCCATTATTATTAAAGAATCGACCATGAAGTTCAAATTGAAAAAAGAGAGTCAAATTTGATGTTTATTTAAAAATAAATAACAACTCTTTACTTAATAATAATAAAAATCTTAAGTTGAAATTGCAATAACATAGAAGTTCCAAGTATATTAAAACCTAGGATTTACAAGTTCAAAAAAGAAAAACCTACGTCATTTTGGGTATTTTTAAAGACAACTCATAAAAGGCGATGAATTTAAAAAAACTCTCTACATGCCAAATTTTCTCCAATTCAAACTGCTTCCAATGGGATATCAAATGATCTATTCCGTTAAGTTGTTTAAAGTTTGTTCTATAACATTTGAAAGAATAAGTTTTAACGTACTGAAAAAATGTCACAAATTAAAAAAACTGCTCAACACGTAAAATTGCGCCTTTTCGATGGCTTTCTAACGATATAATTTTTGCTCAATTTCAATGAATGATGGGAGAAAAAGCAGAGAGAAGTTCAAAGTGAAACCAACTAGGTGTTCAACTACTACGTGGAATGTGTTTCATATAAGAAGAAAAAGAATAAAAAGACAAAGTCTAAGAGAATTTAGCTAGAAGTTCACGTGGTCGGCCCAGGAAGGAGGTTCACTATGTATTTACTTGTGCAAAAACACACACACAAAATTGTTTTTCATGTTTTAAAATAGTTTTCTTAATCCATTACAAATTTGGAACACAATGCTCGACAAGAAATATATTCTTTCTATTCAACAAATTTCAAGGGTATATCATATTTTTATTCCAAAATAAATGGTTAAAAACAAGTTGGTGTATGTTGTTCAAAAAAAGTTTAATTATATAAAAAAAGTTGGGTCTTTTCTACATGTTTCTCATGATTTATCATTTGTGGAACTCCGAGGAACGGGTGAGGAATTACAAATAAAAAATATGTGCTGGAAGTTCAATATGAAAACACCGAGCAATTCAACTACTATACGAAATGTGTTCCAGATGAGAATAAAAGAATACAAAAGTAAAAGCCTTAAAGGTTTGTTGTAAGAAGTTCACGTGCTCCACCCTGCACCGTTCAAAAATTATATTACGAGACTCCGACCTTCAATTACATGTTAAAAAAGAGAGGCAAAATCAACATCGTGTTTGCCATTTTTAAAACTACTCTTAAACGGCAACGAATTTGCAACACCTGTCTACATGAAAAAGTTGCTCCTATTCATAAGCTTTTCACCCGTATAGTCTGCATGAAAAAGTTGCTCCTATTCATAAGCTTTTCACCCGTATATTATATGCTACATTCCAATGTTTTCATGTATACCGTTTAAAACATGTTTTTATATATTCAAAAAATTCTTTTGAACCGTCGCGAGCATGAAAACTGATCAACACGGGAAAGTTGTGTGTTTTCAACAGCTTTCCACTGGTATATCATTTGCTCAATTCCGGTAAGTGGTTTGGGAGTTACGGAAGCACGCCAAAAACAGAGTGAAGTTCAAACAGACATGCCCAAGAAGTTCAACTACTTCATGCAGTGCATTTCCATTCGCGATAAAGGCAGAAATCATGATCTCATCATTTTCTAAGTTCCTTTTAAATGGCAGAAATATCATTTGTGTAAGTTCAAGTCCTTAGTCGGAGAAAGTTAAAAAAGTTATTGTGGGAGATGTTTGTACAAAAGGAATATCACTTATGTAAAACTGGTGAATGGATGAGAAAATTACAAACGGAAATATGTCACAGAAGTTCAACGAGAAAATACGGGAAAGTTGCGTGTTTACAACAGCTTTCCGTTGGTATATCACTTGCTCAATTTCGGTGAGTGGACGGAGAGCTACGAGCAAAAAGAACGTGAAAAAAAGAGTGAAGCTCAAGTAGACATGCCGAGAAGTTCAAGTTCTTCACGCGGTGCATTTTCGAAGAATCTGTTTCGCGATAAAGGCAGAACGAATGATCTCGCCGTTTTCAAAATTACTTGAAAACGGCTAGGAATCAGAGAAAACCATCAACATGAAAAAGTTCAGCATTTTCCGTAGCTTTTCAACGGTATATTATTTGCCTCATTTTGATAAAGTTTGTAGAAATTACAGTGAAAATACCTTTTTAGCCATTTTCAAAATTGACTTAAAACCATAAGAAATTGGGAGAAACAATATATCTTTCCCTAATAATAAAGAAAAATCATGGATTGACTCCGTGGGTTCACTGTCACAATACGCCTTTTCCTATGAATTTACGCTTTCAGTTTGTTTCACCTATATTATTTTCTACATCCGAGGTGGTACTATTTTACCTGCATATCTTTCCCTAATAATAAAGCCATGTAATAAACTAAAACGGTACGGGCGATTTAGAAAGAAAAGAACGCAGCCTCACAATCCCGTCTCCACCTCCGGTGCACCGCCAGCCCCTGCCCTGCCGTCGTGCACTGGACTAGCACGCGTGGACGTGGTGCCTGGCGGGGGAGAGGAGTGCCGCACCGCGAGGCTCACGCCGGCGGGCTGCGCGCTCCTCGAGCGGCTGGAGGCGGCGTGACTGCTCGATGCAGAACGAATGCGGCGGCCGGAGCTTGTAGGGGATGGATTCGTGTGCGGCAGGGGCTAGGGAGGCGGATCTGGAGGCGTTCGGCGAGGCGGGGTTCGTCGTTGACGAGGAGGAAGGCCGGAGCGCAGCTTCCAGGGAGGATCCATAGCATCCATGACTCGTGGACAGAAAGGAGACATAGAGGTCAGGGAGAAAATAAGGGAGAAAGGAGGGGCGGTGCGGCGACCTAGGCCAGAGCTCACCGGTGCCGGGAAATGGCGGACGGGCGCCACTGCTACTTCCTCCCTGGTATTCTGCTATGTCTTGAGCTTGCGTTGGTTTTCCTTGAAAAGGAAAGGGTGATGCAGCAGAGTAGCGTAAGTATTTCCCTCAGTTTTTGAGAACCAAGGTATCAATCTAGTAGGAGGCTCCTCAAAAGTCCCACGCACCTACACAAACAAACCAAGAACTTGCAACCAACACAATAAAGGGGTTGTCAATCCCTTCACGGCCACTTGCGAAAGTGAGATCTGATAGAGATAGTATGATAAGATAAATATATTTTTGGTATTTTATAATATAGATGCAAAAACTAAAGATGCAAATAAAAGTAGACTGGAAGCAAATATGATAAGAGATAGACCCGGGGGCCATAGGTTTCACTAGAGGCTTCTCTCAAGATAGCATAAGTATTACGGTGGGTGAACAAATTACTGTCGAGCAATTGATAGAAAAGCGAATAGTTATGAGATTATCTAGGCATGATCATGTATATAGGCATCATGTCCGCAACAAGTAGACCGACTCCTGCTTGCATCTACTACTATTACTCCACACATCGACCGACTCCTGCGTGCATCTAGAGTATTAAGTTCATAAAAATAGAGTAACGCCTTAAGCAAGATGACATGATGTAGAGGGATAAACTCATGCAATATGATATAAACCCCATCTTTCTATCCTCGATGGCAACAATACAATACGTGCCTTGCAACCCTTTCTGTCACTGGGTAAGGACACCGCAAGATTGAACCCAAAGCTAAGCACTTCTCCCATGGCAAGAAAGATCAATCTAGTAGGCCAAACCACATTGATAATTCGAAGAGACTTGCAAAGATAACTCAATCATACATAAAAGAATTCAGAGAAGATTCAAATATTATTCATAGATAAACTTGATCATAAACCCACAATTCATCGGATCTCGACAAACACACCGCAAAAAGAGATTACGTCGAATAGATCTCCACAAGAGAGGGGGAGAACATTGTATTGAGATCCAAAAAGAGAGAAGAAGCCATCTAGCTAATAACTATGGACCCGTAGGTCTGTGGTAAACTACTCACAACTCATCGGAAGGGCTATGGTGTTGATGCAGAAGCCCTCCATGGTCGATTCCCCCTCCGGCAGAACGCCGGTGAAGGCTCCAAGATGGGATCTCGCGGATACAGGAAGTTACGGTGGTGGAAATTGTGTTTCAGGTGCTCCCTGGATGTTTGCGGGGTATGTAGGCTTATATAGGAGGAAGAAGTACGTCGGTGGCCGCCCGAGGGGCCCACGAGACAGGGGGCGCGCCCTACAGGGGGGGCGCCCTCCTATCTCGTGGCCACCTCGGCTGCTTCTTGACTTGCACTCCAAGTCCTCTGGATCACGTTCGTTCCAAAAATCACACCTCCGAAGGTTTCATTCCGTTTGGACTCCGTTTGATATTCCTTTTTTTTGAAATACTGAAATAGGTAAGAAAACAGCAATACGGGCTAGGCCTCCGGTTAGTAGGTTAGTCCCAAAAATTATATAAATGTGTAAAATAAAGCCCATAAACATCCAAAAGGGGTAATATAATAGCATGGAACAATCAAAAATTATAGATATGTTGGAGACGTATCAAGCATCCCCAAGCTTAATTCCTGCTCGTCCTCGAGTAGGTAAATGATAAAAAGAGAATTTTTGATGTGGAATGCTACCTAGCATAATTCTCAATGTAATTTTCTTTAATGTGGCATGAATGTTCAGATCCAAAAGATTCAAGATAAAGCTTATAAAACATAAAAATAATAATATTTCAAAGCATACTAACAAATAATCATGTCCTATCAAAATAGCATAGCCAAAGAAAGCTTATCCCTACAAAATCATATAGTTAGGCCATGCTTCATTTTTATTACACAAAATACTCCCATCATGTACAACCCCGATGACGAGCCGAGCAATTGTTTCATACTTTTTAATGCGCTTCAGCTTTTTCAACTCTTACGCAATACATGAGCGCAAGCCATGGACATAGCACTATGGTAGTAAATGGTGGTGGTTGTAAGGACAAAAAAAGGAGGAGAAGATAATCTCACATCAACTAGGTGTATCAACGGGCTATGGAGATGCCCATCAATAGATATCAATGTGAGTGAGTAGGGATTGCCATGCAACGGATGCACTAGAGCTATAAATATATGAAAGCTCAACAAAAAGAAACTAAGTGGGTGTGCATCCAACTTGCTTGCTCACGAAGACCTAGGGCATTTTGAGGAAGCCCATCATTGGAATATACAAGCCAAGTTCTATAATGAAAAATTCCCACTAGTATATGAAAGTGACAATATATGAGACTCTCTATCATGAAGATTATGGTGCTACTTTAAAGCACAAGTGTGGAAAAAGAGATAGTAGCATTGTCCCTTCTCTCTTTTTCTCTCATTTTAATTTTCTTTTCTTTTCTTTTTTCTCTTTTTTTTCTTTTCTCTTTTTTTCTTTTTCTTTTTTTTCTTTGGCCTCTTTTTTTTCTTTTTGGCCTTTCTCTTTTTCTTTCTTTTTGTAAAGTCCGAAGTCTCATCCCGACTTGTGGGGGAATCATAGTCTTCATCATCCTTTCCTCACTGAGACAATGCTCTAATAATGAGGATCATCACACTTTTATGGATTTACAACTCAAGAATTACAACTCAAAGCTAGAACAAGATATAACTCTATATGAATGTCTCCGACGGTGTACCGGGATAGGCAATGAATCAAGAGCGACATGTATGAAAATTATGAGGGTGGCCTTGTTGGAAATATGCCCTAGAGGCAACAATAAATTAGTTATTATTACTATATTTCCTTGTTCATGATAATCGTTTATTATCCATGCTATAATTGTATTGATAGGGAACTCAGATACATGTGTGGGTACATAGACAACACCATGTCCCTAGTAAGCCTCTAGTTGACTAGCTCGTTGATCAATAGATGGTTACGGTTTCCTGACCATGGACATTGGATGTCGTTGATAACGGGATCACATCATTAGGAGAATGATGTGATGGAAAAGACCCAATCCTAAGCCTAGACAAAGATTGTGTAGTTCGTATGCTAAAGCTTTTCTAAATGTCAAGTATCTTTTCCTTAGACCATGAGATTGTGCAAATACCGGATACCGTAGGAATGCTTTGGGTGTACCAAACATCACAACGTAACTGGGTGTCTATAAAGGTGCATTACGGGTATCTCCAAAAGTGTCTGTTGGGTTGGCACGAATCGAGACTGGGATTTGTCACTCCGTGTGACGGAGAGGTATCTCTGGGCCCACTCGGTAGGACATCATCATAATGTGCACAATGTGACCAAGGGGTTGATCACGGGATGATGTGTTACGGAATGAGTAAAGAGCTTGCCGGTAACGAGATTGAACAAGGTATGGAGATACCGATGATCGAATCTCGGGCAAGTACTATACCGCTAGACAAAGGGAATTGAATACGGGATTGATTGAATCCTCAACATCGTGGTTCATCCGATGATATCATCGTGGAACATGTGGGAGCCAACATGGGTATCTAGATCCCGCTGTTGGTTATTGGCCGGAGAGTTGTCTCGGTCATGTCTACGTGTTTCCCGAACCCGTAGGGTCTACACACTTAAGGTTCGATGACGCTAGGGTTATAGGGAATAGATGTACGTGGTTACCGAATGTTGTTCGGAGTCCCGGATGAGATCCCGGACATCACGAGGATTTCCGGAATGATCCGGAGGTAAAGATTTATATATGGGAAGTCCTGTTTTGGTCACTGAAAAAGTTTCGGGTGCTATCGGTAACGTACCGGGACCACCGGGAGGGTCCCAGGGGTCCACCAAGTGGGGCCACCGGCCCCAGAGGGCAGCATGGGCCAAGTGTGGGAGGGGACCAGCCCCAGGTGGGCTGGTGCGCCCCCCCCCCACCAGGGCCCAAGGCGCTTAGGGTTTGGGGAGAGGGCGCCTCCACCTTACTTGGGGGGCAAGTTTCCCCCTCCCCCCCCCCTTGGCCGCACCCTAGATGGGATCTAGGGGCTGCCGCACCCCTTGGGGTGGGAACCCTAGAGGGGGCGCATCCCCCTCCCTCTCCCCTATATATAGTTGAGGTCTTTGGGGCTGCCAACACATGAGTTTCTCCTCTCCCTGGCGCAGCCCTACCTCTCTTCCTCCTCGTCTCTCGCAGTGCTTGGCGAAGCCTTGCTGGAGTGCCACGCTCCACCACCACCACACCGTCGTGCTGCTGCTGGATGGAGTCTTCCCCAATCTCTCCCTCTCTCCTTGGTGGATCAAGGCATGGGAGACGTCACCGGGCTGCATGTGTGTTGAACGCGGAGGTGCCGTCCGTTTGGCACTAGGATCATCGGTGATTTGGATCACTGCGAGTACGACTCCATCAACTCCGTTCACTTGAACGCTTCCGCTTAGCGATCTACAAGGGTATGTAGATGCACTCTCCTTCCCCTTGTTGCTAGATTACTCCATAGATTGATCTTGGTGAAGCGTAGAATTTTTTTGATTTCTGCTACGTTACCAACAGGCCTTGCCACAAATACGATGTCAACTACATGATCATGCAAAGAGCAATATGACAATGATGAAACGTGTCATAATAAATGGAACGGTGGAAAGTTGCATGGCAATATATCTCGGAATGGCTATGGAAATGCCATAATAGGTAGGTATGGTGGCTGTTTTGAGGAAGTTAATAATGGGTTCAATACCGGCGAAAGTTGCGCGGTAATAAGAAAAGCTAGCAAAGTGGAAGGATGAGTGTGCGTATATCCATGGACTCACATTAGTCATAAAGAACTCATATACTTATTGCAAAATTCTACTTAGCCCTCGAAGCAAAGTACTACTACGCATGCCCCAAGATGGATAGATTGGTAGGAAAAGACCATCGCTCGTCCCCGACTACCACTCATAAGGAAGACAATCAAAAGAGCACCTCATGAAACAAATTTGTCACACAACTTTTACCATACGTGCATGCTACGGGACTTGTCAACTTCAACAAAAGTATTTCTCAATTTCATAATTATCCACTAGCATGACCCTAACATTACTACCTTTATATCTCAAAACAATTATCAAGTAACAAATTGATCATAGCATCCAATTCAATTTCTATGATAGTTTTTATTATACCCAACTTGGATGCTCATCATTCTAGGACCAAATTTGTAACCAAAGCAAATACCATGCTGTTCTAAGATACTCTCAAAATAATATAAGTGAAGCATGAGAGACTAACAGTTTCTATAAAATCAAGCCACCGCCGTGCTCTAAAAGATATAAGTGAAGCACTAGAGCAAAAACTATCAAGCTCAAAAGATATAAGTGAAGCACATAGAGTATTCTAGCAAATTCTAATCAAATAGGCTTCTCCCAAAAGGTGTGTACAGCAAGGATGATTGTGGTAAACTAAAAAGCAAAGACTAATATAATACACGACGCTCCAAGCAAAACACATATCATGTGGCAAATAAAAATATAGCTCCAAGTAAAGTTACCAATGAACGAAGACGAAAGAGGGGATGCCTTCCCGGGGCATCCCCAAGCTTAGGCTTTTGGCCATCCTTGAATATCTTGGGGTGCCATGGGCATCCCCAATCTTAGGCTCTTGCCACTCCTTATTTCATAGTCCATAAAAGCTTTACCCAAAACTTGAAAACTTCACAACACAAAACTCAACAGGAAATCTTATAAGCTCCGTTAGTGAAAGAAAACAAAACCACCACATAAGGTACTGTAATGAACTCATTATTTATTTATTTTGGTGTTAAACCTACTGTATTCCAACTTCTCTATGGTTTATAAACTATTTTACTAGCCATAGATGCATCAAAATAAGCAAACAGGACACGAAAAACAGAATCTATCAAAAACAGAACAGTCTGTAGAAATCTGTAACTAACGCAAACTTGTGGAACTCTACAAATCCTACCAAAAAAGGAAGTACTGGAAAATTTGTTTATTTATCATCATAAAAAAGAATCAATGCAAAATCACGTTTCTGTTATTTATTGAATTTTTTTCTCGTGAGCACAAAGTTTCTGTTTTTCAGCAGAATCAAATCAACTATCATCATAGTTTATCCTATAGGTTCTACTTGGCACAAACACTGATTAAAAGATAAAAACACATCTAAACGTAAAGTAGATGCAAAATTTATTAAATAACAGAAAGGAAAAATATTGGATTGTCTCCCAACAAGTGCTTTTCTTTAAATCCTTTTAGCTAGGCATTGATAATTTTAATGATGCTCACATGAAAGACAAGAATTGAAGCACAAAGAGAGCATCATGAAACACGTGACAAACACATCTAAGTCTAACATACTTCCTTTGCATAGGCATATTATAATCAAACAAATTTGCAAGGCAAGCAAAAACTAGCATATGCAAGGAAGAAGAAAGAGACGATAGCAATCTCAACATGACGAGAGGTAATTTAATAAGATAAAAATTTCTACGACCATATTTTCCTCTCTCATAATAATTACATGTAGGATCATAGGCAAATTCAACAAAATAGCTATCATAAAACATATTCTCAACATGATCCACATGCATGCAAAGTTTACACTCTTCCAAGATAGTGGGATTAACATTAACTAAAGTCATGACCTTTCCGAACCCACTTTTATCAAAAATATCATAAGACTGAACATACTCCAAATATGTGGGATCTAAAGTTGACACTCTTCCAAACCCACTTTCAATATTATTGCAGACACTATTATCAATCTCATATTCATCATGGGGGTTAAATAAATTTTCAAGATCAAAAGAAGAATCACCCCAATCATGATTATTGAAACAAGTAGTAGACATAGCAAAACTAGCATCCCCAAGCTTAGGGTTTTGCATATTATTAGCACAATTGACATCAAGAGAATTTATAGGAAAATCATTACAATCATGCTTTTTATTCAAGGAGTTATCGTGAATCTCTTCATAAATTTCTTCATCATAATTTTCAGATTCACAAATCTTGAGCAAAGTTTCATAAAGATAATCTAGTGCACAAAACTCCCTAGCAATTGGTTCAACATAATTGGATCTCTTAGAAAGATTAGCAAGCGAATGAGGATCCATAGATCTTAGGTTCTCTGTTTAGCAATAAATAAGCATCTAATCCAACCAAACGAGCAAATGAAAGGGTAAGCAAAGAGAGAGAGAGAGAGAGAGAGAGAGAGAGAGAGAGAGAGAGAGAGAGATTGGGAATGAGAGGGCAAATAGAACTGCAAGGGTGAAGTGGAGGAGAGGAAAACGAGAGGCAAATGGCAAATAATGTAAATGCGAGGGAGATAGGTTTGTGATGGGTACTTTGTATGTCTTGACTTGAGCGAAGAACTCCCCGGCAACGGCGCCAGAAATCCTTCTTGCTACATCTTGAGCTTGCGTTGGTTTTCCTTGAAGAGGAAAGGGTGATGCAGCAGAGTAGCGCAAGTATTTCCCTCAGTTTTCAAGAACCAAGGTATCAATCCAGTAGGAGGCTCCTCAAAAGTCCCACGCACCTACACAAACAAACCAAGAACTCACAAACAACACAATAAAGGGGTTCTCAATCCCTTCACGGCCACTTGCGAAAGTGAGATCTAATAGAGATAGTTTGATAAGATAAATATATTTTTGGTATTTTATAATATAGATGCAAAAAGTAAAGATGCAAATAAAAGTAGATTGGAAGCAAATATGATAAGAGATAGACCCGGGGGCCATAGGTTTCACTAGAGGCTTCTCTCGAGATAGCATAAGTATTACAGTGGGTGAACAAATTACTTTCGAGCAATTGATAGAAAAGTGAATAGTTATGAGATTATCTAGGCATGATCATGTATATAGGCATCACGTCCGCAACAAGTAGACCGACTCCTGCATGCATCTACTACTATTACTCCACACATCGACCGACTCCTGCCTGCATCTAGAGTATTAAGTTCATAAGAACAGAGTAACGCTTTAAGCAAGATGACATGATGTAGAGGGATAAACTCATGCAATATGATATAAACCCCATCTTTTTATCCTCGATGGCAACAATACAATACGTGCCTTGCAACCCTTTCTATCACTGGGTAAGGACACCGCAAGATTGAACCCAAAGCTAAGCACTTCTCCCATGGCAAGAAAGATCAATCTAGTAGGCCAAACCAAACTGATAATTCGAAGAGACTTGCAAAGATAACTCAATCATACATAAAAGAATTCAGAGAAGATTCAAATATTATTGATAGATAAACTTGATCATAAACCCACAATTCATCGAATCTCGACAAACACACCGCAAAAAGAGATTACATCGAATAGATCTCCACAAGAGAGGGGGAGAACATTGTATTGAGATCCAAAAAGAGAGAAGAAGCCATCTAGCTAATAACTATGGACCTGTAGGTCTGTGGTAAACTACTCACAACTCATCGGAAGGGCTATGGTGTTTATGTAGAAGCCCTCCATGGTCGATTCCCCCTCTGGCAGAACGCCGGCGAAGCCTCCAACATGGGATCTCGTGGATACAGGAAGTTACGGCGGTGGAAGTTGTGTTTCGGGTGCTCCTTGGATGTTTTCGGGGTATGTAGGCTTATATAGGAGGAAGAAGTACATCGGTGGCCGCCAGAGGGGCCCACAAGACAGGGGGCGCGCCCTACGGGGGGGCGCCCTCCTATCTCGTGGCCGCCTCAGCTGCTTCTTGACTTGCACTCCAAGTCCTCTGGATCATGTTCGTTCCAAAAATCATGCCTCCGAAGGTTTCATCCGTTTGGACCCCGTTTGATATTCCTTTTCTTCGAAATACTGAAATAGGTAAAAAAACAGCAATACGGGCTAGGCCTCCGGTTAGTAGGTTAGTCCCAAAAATGATATAAATGTGTAAAATAAAGCCCATAAACATCCAAAAGGGGTAATATAATAGCATGGAACAATCAAAAATTATAGATACATTGGAGACATATCATATTCCTCCTCTCACCTCTCCCGACTTAACGACATCTACTGCGTCGCCAAAGCTTCGGCCACACATCACCAGCATCTTCGGCCTCGAGTATTCCTGCCACTGCACCCAGCCGCTCGTCGCCATGACTGGATCCAGTAAGGTACCTCCAATGTCCGCCCTCTCTCTCATGCCACTTGTGCTATTTTACTCGGAAAGGCCATTGCTCACGTTTTTAATTTTGGCATCAGCTTTGTCGTTTCTTCAGTTCTTTGCTGGAAGAACCTCAATTGTTTCTTTGCTTTGGTTTTTCTTCGATCTTAGCTCTCAGGTCTCGACATATGCATTACAATATGTTTGTTGTCTGTAGGGATGCAATGAAGAAATTGGATTGGGGTCATGGATAAATCAACTCGAGGATGCAACTCATGTTCTTGTAGGTAGTCATTCAGACATTTCTTAACTCTGTTGCAAAATAAGTTGCCAAAGCTCTGTGCTACCGACCATGGAAACCTCTCATGTATCCCCTCTTGTCGCTTCTCTCCAGAAGCGTCTCTATGCCGTGGCAGCGGCGCTCCCACCCCGATGATCGTAGCTCCTCCTCCCGATCTGTTGTGTCTGGGCAGTCCCAGCCGCTCCTCCCTAGCAAACTTGTGATCTTCCTTCGGCTTGCCTTCCAGAGGGTCTGCAACACCACAATTATAATATGCAAGACATACGCAAGTTGTAGACAAATCGATTGTAATAATATGCTAAGTGTTGTGGTGGGCGCACGACAGATGCCAAGGGATGGCTGAAGGGAGGAGGAGGCTCAAGGGCGCTGGTGGGCTCCATAGGCGAGGTTGGTATGAGCGGGCGCGGGACGCCGGACATACCCAGGTCCGGGGATCTCTGGAGAGATAACACACCTAGTCCTGCTGAGTGTAGTCTCATGCTTGATAGTACAATGTCGCTTCTAGAGCTGTGGGTGGGAGGAAGGAAGCTGGCCAAGGCTTAGGTTGCTCCTTCTCTCTGGTGTTGCTGTCTTGATGGCTAGTTCTATGCTTACTGGCTTTTCTCTCTCGTTCTGTTCTCTACACGTGAGGGCTCCTAGGGGGTTTTATAGACCAACCCCCCCAGGGGTACAATGGTAATGTTACAAGTCGGTGGGTTTGGGTTGTCGGCGTCCGGGGACCCGGGCTGGGACCCCCTGAGGGCTTGTGGTTCGCCGGGTTCCCCTAGGTGCGGGCCCCACGTGCCTAGGGGGACAGTGCGCCGTCTTGTCGATCGTCAGGGCGTGGCCGAGTTGAGTCATGTACAGTGGCTCTCCGTCAGGTCGCCGCTTGTTGTCGTCAGCGGTGAGGGCGGGGGCACTGTAGCCACGCCGACCCTGGTCAACGGGTAGGTGAGGGGCATTGTTGCCATGCTCTGGCTGACCAAAGGCATGGGCGGGGCACTGTTGCCTTGGTCATCGATGATTGAAGACTCGTCCCATCGTA
This sequence comes from Triticum dicoccoides, assembly GCF_002162155.2. Lineage (NCBI taxonomy): Eukaryota > Viridiplantae > Streptophyta > Magnoliopsida > Poales > Poaceae > Triticum > Triticum dicoccoides. Next base: position 521,970,592 of record NC_041381.1, on the reverse strand, counting down.
CGGCCTGGATGGGACGGGAGCTGACCTGTGGCTGGATTGCGGAGCACGCCACAGGTGGAGCTGGCTTGTCAAGGAAGCTTTGGTTGTGCCGGGTTCGGCTATCTTGCGCTAGTTGTTGAGGCTGAGTCGACGCGTCTTGCCGGGTCGGAGAGCTCGGCCGAGTTGCGGGGCTTGGCCGGGTCGAGCGACCCGGCCAAGCGCATGCTGGCTTGAGGGGCGATGCCGGCCCCGTTGTTTTTGAAAAGGATCCGGGTTCCGTTACCTGCCCGGGGTTCATCCCCCCGACAGTAGTCCCCGAAGCTGTGAAGGTCCGCTGTCTTCGGATGAGTGGGCCTTCGCAGTTTCCCCCTTAAGCAAGGCGGATTCTGCGAGCGCCGGGTCTGGCAACAACCACTGTGTGCCGGTTTTCTCGGAAACCGGATCGTGGCATCCCGGCCATGGCGGGAACCGAGGAGTCCGTCACATCTTGGGGCAATCCCTCGGGCTTTGCGCGGGAGCCACATGGTGCCCGAAAGTTGGGGGGCCTGAGAAGCCACGCACGTGACGGGACTGGGCGACAGGCTGGGGCCCGCAGCCGCGCGCCCTTGGCCCACGCGCGCAGATTTATTGCTGCGTCCCAGGGCCGGTTGCTCTTCCTCGGGCAGTTACTGCGTGTGTACGTGCACACTTATTGCGGGGTAGTGGAACGGGCGGATGCAGATGATCCCACTCCCCCACGTTCAAACCGAGGGTTATAAATTGAGGGGCAGGGGCGGCGGACATCATTCTCGCACGCGCCCTCCTGTCCCTTTGCTCTTGCTCTGCTCTTTGCAACCGACGCACTGCAGCGCCCGCTGCCCCGAGCAGAACTTCTCCATCATCCATCTTCTTTCTCCTTCTTTCGATCATGCCACTGTCGTTGGGCTCTTGGATGGGTTCGAATGTCACCACCGAGGACATCACCCATCTTCGGGCATCGCGGCGCCTGCCACGGGAGACGGATGTCGCCGTCCGTCTGCCGCGCGGCAACCAGAGGCCGCAGCCCAAGGAGTTGGAGCGCGTGGTCTTCCTCACGCACTTCGAACGCGGATTTGGGCTGCCGGCGAGCACCTTCTTCCACACCTTCCTGGAGTTCTTCGGGATCCAGCCGCATCATCTTGGCGCCGGCACCATCGTCCAGCTCTTTGGCTTCGTCACCCTCTGTGAGGGGTACCTAGGGGTCGAGCCCACGATCGACCTCTGGGCGCGCTTCTTCTCCCTAAAGCAGCAGGGCCCGTTGGCTGGAGAGTTCGCTGACTGCAGCGCCGCCGTCATCTCGAAGCGGTCGGGGGCGAACTTCCCCAAGATCCCGCTGGAGGATTCTGCCAAGAAATGGCAGAACTCCTTCTTCTACGTCTGCAACTTGGGTGCGGACCGCATCAATCTTTCGGCCTTCGCCATCGCGCTGCCACGGGCGAAGACGAACTGGGGCTCCTCGCCCAGGCGCCCGTCGCAGGAGATTCTCAATTTCTGCGAGCTGGTGACGGTGATGAGGACGCGGGAGGGGCTCACCGGCAACGACCTCATCGCCGCGTTCATCATGCACCGGGTCCTCCCGCTACAGAGGTGCTCCTGCCTCATTGGCGAGATGGTCGGCCTTCAAGACCCCAACCGCATGGGGTTGACGAGGCTGACAGTGGATCAGATCACGCGCCGCATGAATGACATCTCCAAGGCCAACCTTGGGGAGGAATGGCGGTTCGGCAAGGTGTCGTACAGCGAGTCGATCCCAGCGCCACAGGTGAGTGTCCGGTCGCCTTACTTTGCTGCTGCGCACCTTCTCGTCCGTCCTGACACGACGCTGAAGGTGCTTCTGAACGCGATCTGGCATCCTTACGCCCGGGCTCCGTCGCAGGTGGCACCGGTGGTGCCAGAGGAGCCCGCGGCCCACATCAGGGAGGAGGAGGCCGAGGCAGACACCGGCGCTGGGCATCGTGCGGGTAAGTCTTGTATTTTTCTTCGTGTATCTTGATTTGCTGATCGTGGCACGACACAGGCGATGCTGATGCCAGTTGTTGGTGTAGTGGCGTTGGGCGGGGGAGGCGGCGACGCGGGCGGAGCCGGGTCCTCGCGTGGGGCAGCGCCGAGCCGCCCACACAGGAAGGACAGCGTCGCGCCGCGGCCCCGGGTCCCGAAGCGCACGGCGGACCCGGCCGGGGCCGGGAGGCCGGCCAAGAGGAAGCGCGGCGCCGGGCATGGGAGGCCAACCTCGGTCCTGGTCTTGTCGGGGTAAGCTTCATCTCATGTACGCATTCGGATTGTCGAGCTAGCCTTGTTTCTTTTTGCTCATTCTCTCTTCTTCAGCTCGCCAATCGCGCTGGCGAGGGCGGCGGCGGCCGCCGCGGCCGCCGAAGGGACAGTGTTCCGCAGGAGCTGGTCTGACCTCGTCGACCAGGTCGAGGCGATGGGGCGGGCCGACTCGGACCTTGCCCTGGACCCGAACGACACCGAGGGCTTGGCCTGGCGGGATAGGAATAGGGCCGAGGCAGAGCTGGAGGCGGTGTCGGTCCGGGCTTGGACCGACGCGGCAGCAACATGGGCGCGAGCCGCCGTGGAGCCGGCCTGGCGTGATATGTCGGAGGGCACGGTGGTGGCGGCGACGTTCTTCGATTCGTCATCGGCGAGGGAGCGCGACCGTGAAGGCCGGGCTGAGGTGGTGATCCTCGATCGGGAGGTCATGGACGTGGAGGATGATACCCCGCCGCGGGTGGACGTTATCAACCGAGCGGGGGCAGATGGCGGTGGAGGCGGCACCGTCTTGGAGGAGGCGCTGCGGGCGGTGGCGCCTGAGGCGCCGCTGGTGTTGGAGGAGGCACCGCGGGTGGCGGTGCCGGAGGCCACCCCGGCAGTTGGGCTGGTGGAGGCGCAGCAGGCCGTCCCATCGTCCGGACCGGAGGCGGTGCCGCAGGGCGTCCCGGCGTCCGGGTCGTCGACAGTGCGGGAGAGGGCGTCGGAGGAGGTGCTGGCCACGTCGGGAGCGGCCAGCGGCAGGGAGGACGCCGGGCCACCGTGCCGCAGCCGGCGCGAAGCGGGGGCGTCGTGGTCTTCGGGCCTCACACCCAGGAGGAGGCGGCGATGTACGCCATCAGCCGCCGCCTGCGCGGTCGGACGGACCGGCTCGAGGCCTTCGCCCAGGCCGAGGTGGAGCAGACGCGTGACCTGGAGCGCCCCATTCTGGTAAGCCTTTTCTTTTTCGCAATTTCTTCTTTGTGGGGTGCTACGTCTTGAGCTTGCGTTGGTTTTCCTTGAAGAGGAAAGGATGATGCAGCAATAGTAGTGTAAGTATTTCCCTCAGTTTTTGAGAACCAAGGTATCAATCCAGTAGGAGGCTCCTCAAAAGTCCCACGCACCTACACAAACAAACAAAGAACTCGCAACCAACGCAATAAAGGGGTTGTCCATCCCTTCACGGCCACTTGCGAAAGTGAGATTTGATAGAGATAGTATGATAAGATAAATATATTTTTGGTATTTTATAATATAGATTGAAAAAGTAAATATGCAAATAAAAGTAGATTGAAAGCTTATATGATAAAGATAGACCCGGGGGCCATAGGTTTCACTAGTGGCTTCTCTCAAGATAGCATAAGTATTATGGTGGGTGAACAAATTACTATCGAGCAATTGATAGAAAAGCGAATAATTATGAGATTATCTGGGCATGATCATGAATATAAGCATCACGTCCGTGACAAGTAGACCGACTCCTGACTGCATCTACTACTATTACTCCACACATCGACCGCTGTCCAGCATGCATCTAGAGTATTAAGTTCATAAGAACAGAGTAACGCATTAAGAAAGATGACATGATGTAGAGGGATAAACTCATGCAATATGATATAAACCCCATCTTTTTATCCTCGATGACAACAATACAATACGTGCCTTGCAACTCCTATTGTCACTGGGTAAGAACACCACAAGATTGAACCCAAAGCTAAGCACTTCTTCCATTGCAAGAAAGATCAATCTAGTAGGCCAAACCAAACTGATAATTCAAAGAGACTTGCAAAGATAACTCAATCATACATAAAAGAATTCAGAGGAGATTCAAATATTTCTCATAGATAAACTTGATCATAAACCCACAATTCATCGGATCTCGACAAACACACTGCAAAAAGAGTTACATCGAATAGATCTCCACAAGAGAGGGAGAGAACATGGTATTGAGATCCAAAAAGAGAGAAGAAGCCATCTAGCTAATAACTATGGACCCGAAGGTCTGTGGTAAACTACTCACAACTCATCGGAGGGGCTATGGTGTTGATGTAGAAGCCCTCCATGGTCGATTCCCCCTCTGGCGGAGCGCCGGCGAAGGCTTCAAGATGGGATCTCGCGGATACAGAAGGTTACAACAATGGAAATTGTTTTTTGTTGGCTCCTGGATGTTTTCGGTTACATGGGTATATATAGGAGGAATAAGTAGGTCGGTGGCCGCCCGAGGGGCCCACGAGATAGGGGGGCATGCCCTCCACCCTCGTGGACGCCTCGGCTGCTTCTTGGCTTGCACTCCAAGTCCTCTGGATCACGTTTGTTCCAAAAATCACGCTCCCGAAGGTTTCATTCCGCTTGGACTCCGTTTGATATTCCTTTTCTTCGAAATACTAAAATAGGCAAAAAAAACAGCAATGCGGGCTGGGCCTCCGGTTAGTAGGTTAGCCCCAAAAATGATATAAATGTGTAAAATAAAGCCCATAAACATCCAAAACGGGTAATATAATAGCATGGAACAATAAAAAATTATAGATATGTTGGAGACGTATCAAGCATCCCCAAGCTTAATTCCTGCTCGTCCTCGAGTAGGTAAATGATAAAAACAGAATTTTTGATGTGGAATACTACCTAGCATATTTCTCAATGTAATTTTCTTTATTGTGGCATGAATGTTCTGATCCAAATGATTCGAAATAAAAGTTCATATTGACATAAGAAATAGTAATACTTCAAGCATACTAATAAAAGCAATCATGTCTTCTCAAAATAACATGGCTAAAGAAAGTTCATCCCTACAAAATCATATAGTTAGGCTATGCTTCATTTTCGTCACACAAAAATGTTCCCAAATTCTACACCCCCGATGACAAGCCAAGCAATTGTTTCGTACTTAAACAATCTCAAACTTTTTCAACTTTGACGCAATACATGAGCGTGAACCATGGATATAGCACTATGGGTGGAATAGAATATGATGATGGGGATTGTGTGGAGAAGACAAAAAAGGAGAAAGTCTCACATTGACGAGGATAATCAACGGGCTATGGAGATGCCCATCAATTGATGTCAACATGAGGAGTAGGGATTACCATGGAACTGATGCACTAGAGCTATAAATGAATGAAAGCTCAACAAAATAATACTAGTGGGTGTGCATCCAACTTGCTTGCTCACGAAGACCTAGGGAATTTTGAGGAAGCCCATCATAGGAATATACAAGCCAAGTTCTATAATAAAAATTCCCACTAGTATATGAAAGTGACAACATATGAGACTCGTTATATGAAGAACATGGTGCTACTTTGAAGCACAAGTGTGGAAAAGAGATAGTAACATTGCCCCTTTTTTTTCTTCTTTTTTCTTTTTTTTGGGCCTTTGTTTTTTTCTTTTGGCCTTTCTCCCCTTTTTTTTCTTTGGACTTTCTTTTTCTTTTTCTTTTGGCCTTTCTTTTTTTCTTTTTGGGGACAATGCTCTAATAATGATGATCATCACACTTCTATTGATTTACAACACATGAATTACAACTCGAAACTAGAACAAGATATGACTCCATATGAATGCCTCCGACGGTGTACCGGGATGGTGCAATGAATCAAGAGTGACATGTATGAAAAATTATGCATGGTGGCTTTGCCACAAATATGATGTCAACTACATGATCATGCAATGGCAATATGACAATAGTAATGCGTGTCATGATGATAAACGGAACGGTGGAAAGTTGCATGGCAATATATCTCGGAATGGCTATGGAAATGCCATAATAGGTAGCTATGGTGGCTGTTTTGAGGAAGATATAAGGAGGTTTATGTGTGATAGAGCGTATCATATCACGGGGTTTGGATGCACCGGCGAAGTTTGCACCAACTCTCAAGGTGAGAAAGGGCAATGCACGGTACCGAAGAGGCTAGCAATGATGGAAAGGTAAAAGTGCGTATAATCCATGGACTCAACATTAGTCAAAAGAACTCATATACTTATTGCAAAAATTTAGAAGTCATCAAAAACCAAGCACTATGTGCATGCTCCTAGAGGGATAGATTGGTAGGAAAAGACCATCGCTCATCCCCGACCGCCACTCATAAGGATGCACAATCCATGGACACTTCATGTTTCAAATTTGTTACACAACTTTAACCATACGTGCATGCTACGGGACTTGCTAACTTCAACACAAGCATTCTTTAAATTCATAATCACCCAACTAGCATGACTTTAATATCACTACCTCCATATCTCAAAACAATTATCAAGTATCAAATTGATCATAGCATCCAATTCACTTCCTATGATAGTTTTTATTATACCCAACTTGGATGCCTACCATTCTAGGACCAATTTTATAACCATAGCAAATACCATTCTGTTCTAAGAGACTCTCAAAATAATATAAGTGAAGCATGAGAGACTAGAAATTTCTACAAAATTAAGCCACCGCCTTGCTCTAAAAGATATAAGTGAAGCACTAGAGCAAAAAACTATCTAGCTCAAAAGATATAAGTGAAGCACATAGAGTATTCTAATAAATTTCAATCAAGTAGGCTTCTCCCAAAACGTGTGTATAGCAAGGATGATTGTGGTAAACTAAAAAGCAAATACTAATATCATACACGACTCTCCAAGCAAAACACATATCATGTGGCGAATAAAAATATAGCTTCAAGTAAAGTTACCAATGAACAAAGACGAAAGAGGGGATGCCTTCCGGGGGCATCCCCAAGCTTAGGCTTTTGGCTACTCTTGAATATCTTGGGGTGCCATGGGCATCCCCAAGCTTAGGCTTTTGCCACTCCTTATTCCATAGTCCATCAAATCTTTACCCAAAACTTGAAAACTTCACAACACAAAACTCAACAGGAAATCTCATAAGCTCCGCTAGTGAAAGAAAGCAAAACCACCACATAAGGTACTGTAATGAACTCATTCTTTATTTATATTGGTGTTAAACCTACTATATTTCAAGTCCTCTATTGTTCATACCACTTAATACTAGCCATAGATGCATCAAAATAAGCAAAGAACACACGAAAAACAGAATCTGTCAAAAACATAACAGTCTGCAGCAATCTGTAACTAACGCAGACTTATGAACTTTAAAAATCCTACAAAAATAGGAAATCCTGGAAAAAATTTCTATTGATATACATCAAAAAGAATCAACGCAAAAGCACGTTTCTATGATTTAACAAAACTAATTTCGTGCCTGCAAAGTTTCTGTTTTTCAGCAGAATCAAATTAACTATCACCATAGGTTATCCTATAGGTTCTACTTGGCACAAACACTAATTAAAACATAAAACACATCTAAACATAAGGTAGATGCTAAATTTATTACTAAACAGAAACAAAAACAAAAACACAAATAAAATTGGGTTGCCTCCCAACTAGCGCTATCGTTTAACGCCCCTAGCTAGGCATAAAAGCGAAGATAGATCTAAATAGTGCCATCTTTGGCACTCAATTCCTCAATAGAGCACTTATAATTTTTAGGGGTTTCTCCCTTTTTAGCAATGATTAAACCCTTAGGCAAGAAATCAAGAAATTCATTTGTAGCAAAAGGTTCGTTAATGATTGAGAGACAATTGGGATGAACACTTATTGATTTGAGATCCGCATTCCCCTTACTAGAAGATTCACCCTTATTTTTAGGAACATAAATAAATTTGGCAGTTTTTGTAGGAGGATTTGGAGTGTTTTTCACGGAAGAAAACATCGACCCTAAGTTGGTAATGATATCCTCAAGTTTACCGATTCTTGCAGAGTCTAGATCTATTTTTTCATGAACTATAGGTTCTTTCTCTTTAAAAAATTTCAAAGTAACTCCAACCCTAGATCCATATTGGGTACTGTGATTATGAATCTTTTTATCCAAATTTTCAATCAACTCAACAGTGGCAATTTTATTTTCAATAATTTCAAGTTGTTGCATCACATGTTCCAAAGTTAAAATAGTTCCATTAACCAAAAGAGGTGGTGGGCCAAACAAATCTAACATGGCATTATAAGCATCAAACGTATGGCTACTCAAGAAATACCCTCCGATAACGGTACCAAGAACGCATCTATTCCAAGGATTAATGCCTACATAAAAATTGCGAAGAAGTACGGAAGTAGAAAGCTTCCTAGTAGATTTATTTTGAGCATTGCAAATTCTATGCCAAGCATCTTTTAAATTTTCTCCCTCCCTTTGCTTAAAATTAAGAATTTCATGTTCGGGAGTTATAACAAGGATAGGAGGACTAGCCATTAAGACAAGGTAAACGATCTAACACACGAGCAAACGGAAAAAGGCAAGCGAAAAAGAGAGGAGAAGATTGGGAAAGAGAGGGCGAATAAAACGGCAAGGGTGAAGTGGGGGAGAGGAAAATGAGAGGCAGATGGCAAATAATGTAAATGCGAGGGAGATGAGTTTGTGATGGGTAGTTGGTATGTCTTTACTTGAGCGAAGACCTCTCTGGCAACGGCGCCAGAAATCGTTCTTGCTACGTCTTGAGCTTGCGTTGGTTTTCCTTGAAGAGGAAAGGGTGATGCAGCAATAGTAGCGTAAGTATTTCCCTCAGTTTTTGAGAACCAAGGTATCAATCCAGTAGGAGGCTCCTCAAAAGTCCCACGCACCTACAAAAACAAACAAAGAACTCGCAACCAACGCAATAAAGGGGTTGTCAATCCCTTTACGGCCACTTGCGAAAGTGAGATCTGATAGAGATAATATGATAAGATAAATATATTTTTGGTATTTTATAATATAGATTGAAAAAGTAAAGATGCAAATAAAAGCAGATTGAAAGCTTATATGATAAAAGATAGACCCGGGGGCCATGGGTTTCACTGGTGGCTTCTCTCAAGATAGCATAAGTATTACGATGGGTGAACAAATTACTATCGAGCAATTGATAGAAAATCGAATAATTATAAGATTATCTAGGCATGATCATGTATATAGGCATCATGTCCGTGACAAGTAGACCGACTCCTACCTGCATATACTACTATTACTCCACACATCGACCGCTATCCAGCATGCATCTAGAGTATTAAGTTCATAAGAACAGAGTAATGCATTAAGAAAGATGACATGATGTAGAGGGATAAACTCATGAAATATGATATAAACCCCATCATTTTATCCTCCATGGAAACAATACAATACGTGCCTTGCAACCCCTATTGTCAGTGGGTAAGGACACCACAAGATTGAACCCAAAGTTAAGCACTTCTCCCATTGCAAGAAAGATCAATCTAGTAGGCCAAACCAAACTGATAATTCGAAGAGACTTGCAAAGATAACTCAATCATACATAAAAGAATTCAGAGGAGATTCAAATATTTCTCATGGATAAACTTGATCATAAACCCACAATTCATCGGATCTCAACAAACACACCGCAAAAAGAGTTACGTAGAATAGATCTCCACAAGAGAGGGGGAGAAAATGGTATTGAGATCCAAAAAGAGAGAAGAAGCCATCTAGCTAATAACTATGGACCCGAAGGTCTGTGGTAAATTACTCACAACTCATTGGAGGGGCTATGGTGTTGATGTAGAGCCCTCCATGGTCGATTCCCCCTCAGGCGGAGCACCGACGAATGCTCCAAGATGGGATCTCGCGGATACAGAAGGTTACGGTGGTGGAAATTGTTTTTTGTTGGCTCCCTGGATGTTTTCGGGGTACGTGGGTATATATAGGAGGAAGAAGTAGGTCGGTGGCCGCCCGAGGGGCCCAAGAGATAGGGGGCGCGCCATGTAGGGGTGGGCGCACCCTCCACCCTCGTGGCCGCCTCGGATGCTTCTTGCCTTGCACTCCAAGTCATCTGGATCACGTTTGTTCCAAAAATCACGCTCCCGAAGGTTTCATTCCGTTTGGACTCCGTTTGATATATCTTTTCTTCGAAATACTGAACTAGGCAAAAAAATAGCAATACGGGCTGGGCCTCCGGTTAGTAGGTTAGTCCCAAAAATGATATAAATGTGTAAAGTAAAGCCCATAAACATCCAAAATGGGTAATATAATAGCATGGAACAATAAGAAATTATAGATACGTTGGAGACGTATCATGGGGGCGCGCCAGCGCACCCACTGGGTGTAGCCCCCGAGGTTCGGGTCAACTACGTAATAGTTTGGTCCAATCTTTAGAGCGTTGTTGAGGGAGTCCCGGACTAGGGGGTGTCCGGATAGCCGAACTATCATCATCGGCCGGACTCCAAGACTATGAAGATACAAGATTGAAGACTTCGTCCCGTGTCCGGATGGGACTTTCCTTGGCGTGGAAGGCAAGCTTGGCGATACGGATATGTAGATCTCCTACCATTGTAACCGAATCTGTGTAACCCTAGCCCTCTCCAGTGTCTATATAAACCGGATGGCTTTAGTCCGTAGGACGAACAACAATCATACCATAGACTAGCTTCTAGGGTTTAGCATCCTTGATCTCGTGGTAGATCTACTCTTGTAACATACATCACCAACATTAATCAAGCAGGACGTAGGGTTTTACCTCCATCAAGAGGGCCCGAACCTGGGTAAAACATCGTGTCCCTTGTCTCTTGTTTCCATCCGCCTAGATGCACAGTTCGGGACCCTACCCGAGATCCGCCGGTTTTGACACCGACATTGGTGCTTTCATTGAGAGTTCCTCTGTGTCGTCATTGATAGGCTTGATGGCTTCTTCGATCATCATCAACGATGCAGTCCAGGGTGAGACCTTCCTCCCCGGACAAATCTTCGTATTCGGCGGCTTAGCACTGCGGGCCAATTCGCTTGGCCATCTGGAGCAGATCGGAAGCTACGCCCCTGGCCGTTAGGTCAGATTTGGAAGTTTGAACTTCACGGCTGATATCCGCGGGGACTTGATCTTCGATGGATTCGAGCCACAGCCAAGCGCGCAGCACTGTCACGACGGGCATGATCTAGCTCTGCAGCCGGACAGTACCCTGGAGGCCGCACTCGAGCCCGCTCCGATCTTCAATTCGGAGCCGGCTGAGCAGATCGAGGACGGATGGCTGGACACCGCCTCGGGGGCTGCAACCTCTACGGCGATAGAGCCGAACACTGACCTTGTCCCTCATGAATCTCGTGACTCCGAGGTGCCGGACTCCTTGCCGGACTCCGAACCTCCCGCGCCCCCTCCAATCGAATCCGATTGGGCGCCGGTCATGGAGTTCACCGCTGCGGACATCTTTCAACACTCACCTTTCGGCGACATCTTGAGTTCGCTAAAGTATCTCTCGTTATCAGGAGAGCCCTGGTTGGACTGCGGTCAAGACGGTTGGGATGCGGACGACGAAGAAATTCAAAGCCCACCCACCACCCACTTAGTAGCCACTGTCGACGATCTAACCGACATGCTAGACTACGACTCCGAAGACATCGACAGTATGGACGACGATGCCGGAGACGACCAAGAACCAGCGCCTACCGGGCACTGGAAAGCCACCCCAACTCACGACGTATACATGGTGGATACACCAAAAGGAAGCGATAATGAGGAACAACGGGACAGGGCGAAGGACAACTCCCCCAACAAACAACCAAAACGGCGATGCAAGCGCCGCCCAAAGTCCCGCCTCGATAAAAACGGCACCCATACGGACCCGGCCTTAGAGCAGGGCAAAGTAGTGGACGGCGAACATGCCACCAAGCAACCATCCGAATATGACGAACTGGACAAGCAACCCATCCCCGGCGAAAACAAGAGCCTAGACGATCTCACGCTGAACACATCGCCGGAGCATAAGAACCTTCATAAAAGGCTCGTCGCCACTGCAAGAAGTTTGAAGGAGCAAAAGCGGAAGCTCAAAACAGTGGAGGACGCACTCAAAATGAGATGGCGCAAAGTACTCAATACCGCAGATAAATATGGCGCTAGTAACCAGGCAAAGAGCTACCCAAAGCGCAAGTTGTTGCCCGAATTTGACGAGGAGGCCTTAGAACCCCCGCAGTCAAAAAAGAAAGAGGCCGCCTGGCCGGATAGACGACTAGATGACAGGCTAAGAGCAGCAAGGGGCGCCGCACAAAAGCCGGCACACGATCAGCATAAAGATCCTCGGAGAAAGGATGACCCGGTCAGGTCCATCTATGGGCCAAAAAAGAAGGCTCCAAGAAGCAACACAACCCACCGAGCGTTTGAAGACAATGGCACACCCAAATACAGGGGGGCCGCACACCCACTATGTTTCACCGACGAGGTACTGGATCATGAATTTCCAGCGGGATTCAAACCCGTAAACATAGAGGCATGTGACGGGACAACAGACCGCGGAGTCTGGATTGAGGATTATATCCTGCATATACATATGGCCAGAGGAAATGATCTCCATGCCATAAAATACCTACTCCTCAAGCTCAAAGGGCCAGCTCGGAATTGGCTCAAAAGCCTCCCAGAAAATACCATTGGAAGTTGGGAAGAGCTCGAGGATGCGTTTCGAGCAAATTTTCAGGGGACTTATGTCCGCCCTCCGGATGCAGACGATTTAAGTCACATAACTCAACAGCCCGAAGAGTCAGCACGCAAATTCTGGAACAGGTTCCTCACCAAAAAGAACCAAATAGTCGACTGTCCGGACGCCGAAGCCTTAGCAGCCTTTAAGCACAACGTCCGAGACGAATGGCTTGCCAGACACCTCGGCCAGGAAAAACCAAGAACAATGGCCGCACTAACAAGCCGCATGACCCGCTTTTGCGCAGGGGAGGACAGCTGGCTGGCTAGATGCAGCACCAGCGACCCGAGTACATCCGAAGTCAGGGATGGAAATGGGAAATCACGACGCAGAAAAGATCAGCGCCGGAATAAGGAAAATGGCCCAAATAGCACGGCGGTCAACGCCGGATTCAAAAGCTCTCAGCCGAATAACAAAACACTGCCCCTCAAGGACAACAGTGACGAGCTATCCAACCTAAACAAAATTCTGGATAGGCTATGTCAAATACATAGTACCTCCGCGAAGCCTGCAAACCATACCCACAGAGATTGTTGGGTCTTCAAGCAGTCCGGACGACTTAACGCTGAACGCAAGGGGCTCGACGCACAAAGCGAAGACGACGAACCCCACAAGCAGCACGCCGGAAAACAGAAGACTTTCCCACTAGAAGTCAAAACAGTGAACTCACTTCATGTGATAACACGAAAACTCAGTGTGGCACCTGCCATACCAGGACACCATCCGCAGAATGGGGGTAGACCCTACCAAAATTTGCCGTAGCAGCACTTCTTTCAAAGGAGTGGCGCCAGGCCTTCAAGCCAATTGTACACGCTCTGTACCACTAGAGGTTGTGTTCGGTTCATCCGACAACCTCGGCCGCGAAAAGCTCACTCTCCATATCGCCCCATTTAATAGTAGCCCTTAAGCACTACTGGGACGTGAAGCTTTCGCCCGCTTTAATGCAATACCACATTACGCGTCTCTTACGCTTAAAATGCCCGGTCCACACGGCATAATCTCATTAAAGAGTAACTCTGAGTGTTCCTCGACCACGGAGAACGTGAGACTGCCTTGACAGCCACACACTAATCTGACCTTGCAGGTCAAAGCCCCTAAAAACAGGCCATTCAGACCTCGGACACGGTTAGGCGAGTCCGGCATAACTAAACAAGGGGCTTCCCAGCCGCATACCCCTTTACAAGGGGCCACGCGTATAAACGATGAGAGCCAATAAAGCTCAACTTTATTCATCTTCCAAATTATACTTTATTTTAAATACAACTTTTGCACGATATTTCTTCCGAACTAAGTCCTTCTCTTTTACAGATGAAGCACGTGCTACACCCGTCCAGGATACAGCATAACGGAGGCACAAGCGCAGACGTGCAGCAGGGACCCGTTGCAAGGATTCTTTTCAGATTAAGACCCTGCGTAAACCTTTCTTACTGTCTCTTGTTGATACACATCCCCCGGGTTTCTACCATAACCGAGGAGGAGGCTGGCGTTTTCGCATCGGCCGCGTCAGAAGTTCCCGCCTGTACCTGGACACTAGGGGCTTAGGGCATTGTTCTGCCCGGTATCATAAAGACCGAACACCTCAGGGAGTGTTCGGCGTCTCGAGTTGGGCCTTATATGCATCAGCTCCGAATCATGTCTTTGGTCAAATGTTGGGTTTGCCCGGCTCCTGTGTTTTGCTGCCTTACGTTCCGCTCCATCGGCTAACGCGGCACCAGGAGAACTACTGCGATTGTGCCCCGGTTCGGCCGGGCGAGCACCTCAGTAGAGAAAGCCGAAAACTGACTGTCATGATATAGCGAGAGACTAGTCAACCACTCGATCGACTATTGGAATGTTTAGAATTCCTCCGCTTTGACGAAGGACCGCTTCCCGGTCAGGCACATACGCGCCCCGAGTTCGGAGAGCGCGGTGCCTCTAGGGGCTATATAGTAGCCCCACCTTCGAGCTCCTATGGCTAAGTGAAAGTGATAAAGCATTATAGTCCGGTTGCCTAGTTAGCTACACTATCACCTCCTCAAAAAGGACCAAGACGTTAGATTAAGTGTGAAAAAGCACTTTTCTTTTTGCAAACACCCCCGCACCATGTGCGTGGGGGCTGAAGCCAAAGACTGCAATCTTTCAGGTTATACATACATATACGGCCGCACAGGAGATAGTTCAATACTTTAACGCACAAGTATAAAAAGCTATGGCATTATAAACATGATCTCACAAATCATACATGTCATTTGAACATGACATCTTTCGAGCACTGCGACTCTATTAAACGAGCGCCCTGCAGGACTTCCTCAAAATAGTGCTCGGCGGGTAATCGGCTTTTGTCTGAACCCCGGGATGCAACAGCGGTGGCATCCATGTCCGCCTAGTATGTCTTCACACGGGCGAGAGCCATCCGTGCACCTTCTATGCATGCCGACCGCTTCATCGCCTTGATATGCGGCACCGCCCTAAGGAATTGCTGCAACAAGCCAAAATAGCTCTTCGGCTTGGGCCTTTCCGGCCACAGATGAGTGACCACATCCGTCATGGCAAGTCCGGACAGTCTATTCAGCTCAGCCCACTCAGCCAGCCGATCAGTCAACAGAAGTGGACGCTCCGGACTATGGAATTGAGACCAGTAAACCTCTTCCATTTTGTGATCCTTCTGGCTTCGGAAGTGCACGACTGCGTCCGCCGCACTCGCCGCCAAATCCAGATAAGGATCCTCCGCACCACACAACTGGCCCAGCTGAGCATACTTCGGATCCGTGAACTTCCTACGCAGAAGAAAGGGCTTTCCAGCCGCAATGTCTCCGGCTTGACGCAGTTCCTCCTTCATAGCCTGCATCTCACTCCGGGCATCCCTGACTTCGGCGGCGGCCTTCTTCAGGCCCTCTTGCTCCACTCGGCGTTCTCCTTCAAGAACCTCACAACGGTCGGTAGCATCTTTTAATTTCAAGGCCATTCCGGCCATCTCTTCCCTGCTTCGGCAGTGAGCAGCCTTTTCGGCTTTTAGCTCTTCCGCTGCCTTCGAGGCAGCCGCATCACTTATCCTGGCTTGCTCCTTGGCTCGAGCAAGCTCTGCTCGAAGGTCTTCCACAGCAGCGGTGCCATCTGCATCAAGCATACAAAATGTAAGGAACGGGCATCAGCTCCCTTACTAGGCAACCGCGGAGCAACCACCTACCTTGCGACTCGTTAAGTCATTTATTGACCAGCGCGATGTCCGCATCCGCAACATCGAGTTGCCTCTTCAGTTCGGCAACTCCATCAGCCCGGCTAGCCACCGAACGTTCCGCCACCTGCATAGGAAAGGCGACATTCCATAACTGAGATTATGATCCTTGGCACGCTGTCGCTTTCGACAGCATACCACGTCTCAGGGGCTACTATCTATACAGGGCGCACTCCATGTGCAAAACTGTCCAAGGTATGTCATTCTTTGCGTACCTCAAACCCCGTCAGCAAACTTCCGACGGCCCCATACAACCCGCTTTCGGCGGATGAGATCCTCTCAATCACCATACTCATTAATGTGCGGTGATCTTCTGAGATAGACGCCCTCTTGAGCAAATCCTGTAGCTCCATCGGCCGTACTCCAATGCGTGCCGAACTCTCCGGCCCCGCCGTACTCGGGGAGACCCTCCGTGACGACACCTCAGGGTCGTCCGCCCTGCCCGATGGGGTGGCAGATGGAGGCGTCTCGCTCTCCATCATCTCCGGACAAAGGTCCCCCGAAGATGAGCTCTGCTGAGATGGGCCGAGATCCGAACTGCAAGGTGACGACTTCGGTTACCTTCGGAAATAATACAGGGGCATCCCCTATTACAAAAAATCCCCTTTTTACTTACGGCTCGCTGGAGGGCTGATTCCTCTGAGGAGACAGTACGGTCGGGGCTCTTCCCGGTGCAGGACCTTCCGGTATAGATTTCTTTCCCCGCTTTGAGGCCTTGTCCTCCGGGTCTTCGGAAGCAGTCTCTTCTCCCCCTGGAAGGAGGGACTCTCGATTCCCCCCTTACTGAAAGCCTCCTTGATAGAGGTGGTAGTCTCCCTGTGCCCCCCTTCGCCCTCCTCTGAAGGCGCAACCTCCAACATTTTGACTAACACGGGATCCGGCGTGATCTCAGGGAGGGGGGCCGGGCACCGTATCTATTTTGCTTGCGCTATCCACTCCTGTCCAAGGGATAGCTGGTTAAAAGGCAAACCCATGATAAATAAATGGACAATATGTCCGGACACAGGGCTACTTACTTGAGTATCTGGGCGATTGCAGCTTAGGCCAGTGTCCTCGGTCAAGTCCGGACGCATCTCTTGCGATCCGAAGAACAGTTTGTAAATATCCGCGGGTGTCAAACCCATGAAGTGTTGGAGATCTCGTGGCCCCTCCAGATTAAATTCCCACAGGTGGAGGGGGCGACGTTTGCAGGGCAGAAGGCGCCGGATCAGCATAACCTGTGCCACTACGACTAGATTAATCTCCCTTTCTTGGAGGCCTCGAATCCGGTCCTGCAACAGGGGTACGTCTTTGGACGGCCCCCAGTTAAGCCCCTTGTTGACCCATGACGTCAGCCGTTATGGAGGGCCCGAGTGGAAAACGGGCGGCGGCCTCTGCCTGCTGCTCCTGGGAGCGGTGATATAGAACCACTCCTGTTGCCACAAGCCGAGCTCCTCCTGAAAAGAGCCCTCGGGCCATGGAACATCGGCCCTCTTGCTTATAACCGCCCCTCCGCACTCTGCCTGACGCCCCTCAATCATCTTTGGCTCCATGTTGAAGGTTTTGAGCCACAAGCCGAAGTGAGGGGTAGTTCGGAGGAAGGCTTCGCAGACGACAATGAATGATGAGATGTGGAGGATGGACTCCGGAGCCAAGTCATGGAATTCTAGCCCATAGTAAAACATGAGCCCCCTCACGAAGGGATCCATCGGGAAGCCTAAACCCCGACGGAGGTGAGACACGAACACGACACTCTCGCCGGGCTCGGGAGTAGGAATAACTTGCCCTCGGGCAGGCAACCTATGCGAAATCTCGTAGGTCAAATACCTGGCGTCTCTCAGCTTTAGCACATCTTCTTCCGTGACGGAAGAGGGCATCCACCAGCCTCGTAGGTCAGAGCCGGACATTGTCAAAGGTCGAAGGTACCCGAATCTGGAGCCCTGGGTGTTGGAACTCAGGGCGAGGGGCGGATTCGATTGAGGATTGAAGAAAAAGAGCGGGCCTTGGTCTCATTATAAAGGGGAAGAATACCAAGAGCCGTCCCCGTGACCGTTTGGAACCCGCCTTCGATGGAGGGGGCGTGGCAACGGGCGCGGTTGGGTTACCCACGTCCGTATTTATGAGAATCCCGGAATAAGGGGAACACGATCTCTGCTTCGACAAGACGTGCCAAGGAAACCGCTTCGCTAAACGCGCTGAGGTGGTACAATAAAAACAATTCGAGTAAAGGCTTGGTAGTGGTGTGACGTCACACCACCAAATACATCAGCAGATTGAACTTGTGTAAATATTATTCTCTCTATGGTTGTACGTGGAACTTATTTTGCAGAGCCAGACACTATCCTGGTGTTTACAATCTTCTGTAGACTATTCGGAGGAGGAACCCGCCTTGCAATGCCGAAGACAATATGCGCGCCGGACTCATCGTCATTGAAGCCTGGTTCAGGGGCTACTGAGGGAGTCCCGGACTAGGGGGTGTCCGGATAGCCGAACTATCATCATCGGTCGGACTCCAAGACTATGAAGATACAAGATTGAAGACTTTGTCCCGTGTCCGGATAGGACTTTCCTTGGCGTGGAAGGCAAGCTTGGCTATACGGATATGCAGATCTCCTACCATTGTAACCGACTCTGTGTAACCCTAGCCCTCTCTGGTGTCTATATAAACCGGATGGCTTTAGTCCGTAGGACGAACAACAATCATACCATAGGCTAGCTTCTAGGGTTTAGCCTCCTTGATCTCGTGGTAGATCTACTCTTGTAACATACATCATCAATATTAATCAAGCAGGACGTAGGGTTTTACCTCCATCAAGAGGGCCCGAACCTGGGTAAAACATCGTGTCCCTTGTCTCCTGTTTCCATCCGCCTAGACGCACAGTTCGGGACCCCCTACCCGAGATCCACCGGTTTTGACACCGACAGTTGTCCTTGTTCTGATTTCTACCTTCTTCAGCAACTCGACGCCTACCGGGTTGGCGCCTTTAACCATCTCCTGGGCAAGTACCGGGAGCTCAAGGACCAGCTCGCCACCAAGGAGGAGGAGCTTCGCGTTGCCGCAGGTATCTTCGTGCTCTTTTCTAGTGGGGACGTGCTAGCACACCCACTGGGTGTAGCCCCCGAGATTCGGGCCAACTATGTAACAGTTGGGCCAAATCTTTAGTCTTGCTTTCTCATTCGTTGAATCTTTCTTTTTCGCAGCCGAGGTGCTATCCTGGCGGACTTGTCTGCTCTGGGCTGGTCATCACTATGATCGACTCATTGCCAAACACCGGCCGTCTTGGCGTCGAGGCGGCGTAGGCGAGGGCGGAGGCGGCCGCGGCCCGGCGGTCTCTCGACGAGGCCAACCAGCTACATGAGCAGCTGGCAGGTCACAAGAGCCGCCTCGAGGCTGAGGTGGAGCTTCTTAAGGTGGGAGCCGCCAAGGTGGTGGAGGCGCAGCAGGCCCTGGTCGAGGCGGACCAGCAGTGCGGCCAGCTGGCCGACGACAAGGGCCGGCTCCAGGCCGAGGTGGATCGCCTGCGGGGGTAGGTAACCACGGCTGAGGAGGGCCGTCAGGATGAGGCCCGTCGCCGCGAGGCGGCCGAGAAGGCGGTCGACGACAAGGACGCCAAGCTGAAGGCGGCCCTTGCCAAGGCGGACGATCTGGAGAGGGCGCTCCAGGAGCGCGACCGCGCCATTAAACGGGAGTGGCGTGGTACGTTGCTCGAAGTGCAGCACCTGGAAGAGTCCTTCTCCAGTAAGTGCTTTTCTTTTATTTTGCCGGGTCGGGATCCGGCCTTTCGTCCTTGTTGTCCTTCTTCTGATATGCTTCGCCTTTTGTGGCGGGAGCCTTTCCGGAGATGCAACGGCTGGCGGAGGAAGCCGTCCGCTTTCAGCGCGACTCGACCGGAGTCGTTGGATCCGGAATGGACCCGCGGGTGGCGTGGACCTTCCTGTAAATCATCGCCGCCGCTGAGGCCCGCCTGCGGGTCTTGGGGACACAGATGGGGTGGCTGTCCCAGGCCGGCACTGTGATGATGGCGACCCTTTGGCCGGACTCCGTCGAGCCGAGCAGCTTCACGTGCCTGGCGCGTTGGTTGGAGATGGGGCCGGACCGGCTTCACGAGTGGCACATCTCCGCCGCTCGTGCCGGTGCTGAGATGGTGTAGGACCTTGAGAAGTGGTGTCTATAGGGGGGTGATTAGACACTAAGTACCAAAGTTGCAGTTTTTAACCTCTTCAAGTTAAGGTGGAGTTTAGGCACAAGTTTAACATTCACAACACATAGCAAGCAAGCATGCAAAGAGTATATGAGCAGCGGAAAGTAAAGCATGCAACTTGCAAGAATGTAAAGGGAAGGGTTTTGGAGGATTCAAACGCAATTGGAGACATGGATGTTTTTGGCGTGGTTCCGATAGGTGGTGCTATCGTACATCCACGTTGATGGAGACTTCAACCCACGAAGGGTAACGGTTGCGTGAGTCCACGGAGGGCTCCACCCACAAAGGGTCCACGAAGAAGCAACCTTGTCTATCCCACCATGGTCGTCGCCCACGAAGGACTTGCCTCACTAGCGGTAGATCTTCACGAAGTAGGCGGTCTCCTTGCCCTTACAAACTCCTTGGTTCAACTCCACAATCTTGTCGGAGGCTCCCAAGTGACACCTAGCCAATCTAGGAGACACCACTCTCCAAGAAGTAACAAATGGTGCATTGATGATGAACTCCTTGCTCTTGTGCTTCAAATGATAGTCTCCCCAACACTCAACTCTCTCTCTCATAGGATTTGGATCTGGTGGAAAGAAGATTTGAGTGGAAAGCAACTTGGGAAGGCTAGAGATCAAGATTCATATGGTAGGAATGGAATATCTTGGCCTCAACACATGAGTAGGTAGTTCTCTCTCAGAAATAGGATGCTGGAAGTTTAGTTTTGTTCTGATGGCTCTCTCCACGAATGAAGAGGAGGTGGAGGGGTATATATAGCCTCCACAAAATCTAACCGTTACACACAATTTACTAAACGCGGTGCGACCGAATCAACAAACTCGGTCAGACCGATTTAGTAAACCTAGTGAGCGTTAGGGTTTTCGGTGGGACCGACATGCAACTCGGTAGGACCGATATGGTTAGGGTTAGGGCATAACGTAATCTCGGTGAGACCGATTACACAAACTCGGTGAGACCGATTTTGGTAATTAGCTAACCAGAGAGTTGGTCAGGCAAACTTGGTTGGACCGATTACTCAAATTCGGTGAGACCGATTTTGATAATGAGTCAACCAGGAAGTTTGCATTGTAATCTCGGTAGTACCGATTGTTCAAACTCGGTGAGACCGATTTTGATAATTGGACATACACAGAGAGATTACAATCCCATCTCGGTGAGACCGAGATCCCTATCGGTGAAACCAATTTGCCTAGGGTTTGTGGTAGTGGCTATGACATCTGAACTCGGTGGCGCCGGATAGAAAGAATCAGTGTGGCCGAGTTTGACTTTAGGTTTAGGACATATGTGTGGAAATGGGAAAGTAGTTGAAGGTTTTTGGAGCATATCACTAAGCACTGTGGAGCAAGAAACTCATTAAGCAACACCTCATCCCTCCTTGATAGTATTGGCTTTTCCTATAGACTCAATGTGATCTTGGATCACTAAAATATAAAATGAAGAGTCTTGAGCTTGAAGCTTTAGCCAATCCTTTGTCCTTAGCATCTTGAAGGAGTTCCCACATCCTTTAGTCCATGCCACTCCAATGTTGAACTTGTCTGAAATATACTAGATAAAAGTGTTAGTCCAACAAGAGATATGTTGACATTAATTAGCAAAACCACCTAGGGAGCACTTGTGCTTTCAATCCCCCCTTTTTGGTAATTGATGACAACATACATCAAAGCTTTAGGTAAAGGTATAAAGAATAGCAAGTAAAGCTTTGGAAAGACATGTAACAAGCATGGGCTCCCCGTACATGTATGCAATCATGTGAATATGGAATATAGAAGCATGTGAGAGCATAACCATGATAGAGCAGGCAATGTGTTACATGTATCTTGGCCATATGCATCAGAGCAAAAAGTATTAAAGGAAATACCTTCATGCCCATGAGTCCTTCTTGCAAACAGTATGTACATCAGCAAGAATTCCTCATACACATGATTGTGATGCATATACTTACCTTGTAGTCTTGAGTTGGCTTAGGATGGAATGAACCTGTGTAAACAAGGTTAGATAACACAGATACATCTACTAGCCAGAGCAAACAGAAGAAACCACAAGAATACCAAGACTGGGATGACATGTAAAGAGTGAGTACTAAGTACCACATTGGATTAGACATGTCCCCAAGAGTAAACATATGCAATGAAATTAAATGATTTCTTTCCCTTAGATGTCTTACTCCCCCTGAATCTAGCATGGGATATTGGGAGAAGATAGGGAACAGAAAATCGGAGCTGAAAGATATAAATGAACAGAGCTAATGCAAACTAATGCAGATAAGCACATATGAACATGTATTTCCCCTCAAGAAGACATGTGGCATCTCTCCTCTTGAACACCAAGCATCTGGGATCCTTGAGAAATACTTTCTACTTGAGTATTCTCTCCCCCTGGAGATCTCTTCCTCCTCCTGAGGAGGTGATATATTTTTTGATGTGATCTCTCTCTAAATGATAATCTTTGATGTGATCTCTCTCTCCCCCTTTGACATCTATTTCCAAGAAGGGTTTTCTAGAATCTGTCGAATGGGTTTAGTCCTTGAGTCACAGTACAACACAAAGATAAAAATGTGATGCTTGTAGAGGACAAGATTCATTGAGTGGAGCTGGATCAGAAGAAACACAGAATAAGTGGCAAACTGTTTTTCCTGTGGTGAAATCGGTGGCACCGAGTGGGATGCTTCGGTTGTACCGAAAGGGTTCGTTTGGACCGAAAATAACAAATCGGTGGAACCGAGTTCATCACAGAGAAAACAATTGTCACCTCAGCTCACTAGATTAAAAATATCTCACAAAGATTTGCAAGGAATTAACTGAATGATATGCAATGAATTGGATGCAGAAAATGCAGAGCAAACAGAAAGAAATCTAGATGAAGTTTTTTTTTTGAAAGGGGAAACAAATATGCATGAGACAAATGCAAAAACTCAGAAAAGAACACAAGAGAACTTCATCTAGAGATGGTCGGCGACAAAGTCACCTATGTTAGAGTATATTGACTTAGGAGTCAAGTGAGATCACTTGATCATAGGTCATACTCATAGTTTGAGCTCAAAATGGGGTTGCCATTTTTCGTTTAAGCATCTTGATGTATTCTCATCTTGTCGAGTTGCTTTAGCTCATGACTTGGAGTAAAGCTTCTCTAAGATGGAATAACATACCTTGGTTGGTGGTGATGTCCATGTAGTTGAACTTGTGTGGCTTGCTCAAGGTTGATGTGGCTCATCAAGAGTTGGGAGCACCACTTGGAATTTGAGTCCATCTACCTACATGGGTTAGTTCTTGCAAGGAAGAGAACTTGTGTATCCAAAAATGACAATCATGAAGCTCAACATAGAATTTGTCAAAGGATATGTTTGAATGGTTTCGTGCTTCCTTGTCTTCAACCACCTTTGTGTAGAGACTTGGTGATGTAGAGATTGCTCAAGATATGAGTAGGTTACAACCTCATGGAATTAGATTCAACCAAGTACCTACATGGGTTAGATAACATGCAAGATACAAATATATCCAAGACACATGATTTTCATCATAAGAGAGATATCAAGGATTAGTCATAAGCTCATGTCTTGCAAGTATCCAATGGAGTTTCTACTCCAAGTTTGAAGCATCAATGATGTTCAATTCTCCTCTTAACCTGCAAAACACTTTCTCATCAAGAGGTTTAGTGAATATATCCGCTAATTGCTTTTCGGTGCGGACATGCTTAAGATCAATGTCACCCTTAGCAACATGATCTCGAATGAAATGATGACGAACTTCAATATGCTTAGTTCGAGAATGTTGCACAGGATTATGACCAATTTTGATAGCACTTTCATTGTCACAAAGCAATGGAACATGTTTCACATATATCCCATAATCTTTAAGAGTTTGGGTCATCCAAAGTAATTGAGCACAACATGAACCAGCGGCAATGTATTCCGCTTCGGCAGTGGATAAGGATACCGAGTTTTGTTTCTTGGAGGACCAAGACACAAGAGATCTACCAAGAAATTGACAAGTACCCGAAGTGGACTTTCTATCAACCTTGTCTCTGGCATAGTCCGAGTCGGAGTAGCCAACAAGATCGAAAGAGGCCCTCTTAGGATACCAAATGCCAAAATTTGGTGTATGAATTAAGTATCTCTCTATCCTTTCCACGTCCTTAAGATGACATTCTTTAGGAGCAGCTTGATATCGTGCACACATGCACACACTTAGCATAATATCAGGACATGAAGCACATAGATATAACAATGAACCAATCATAGAGCGATAAACCTTTTGATCAACCGGTTCATCATCTTTGGTTAAGTCAAGATGTCCACTAGTAGGCATGGGTGTAGTCATACCTTTGCATTCTTGCATATTGAACTTCTTGAATAAGTCCTTGGTGTACTTCGTTTGAGAAACAAAAGTACCTTCCTTAGTTTGCTTGATTTGCAACCCAAGAAAGAATTTGAGTTCACTCATCATAGACATCTCAAACTTCTCCGACATTAGCTTCCCAAACTTTTCACTAACATGAGGGTTAGTTGAGCCAAATATAATATTTAACATAAATTTGGCACACAAAGAGTTCTCCATTAACCCTTTTAGTAAAAAGAGTAGAATCAATTTTCCCAATTTCAAAGCATTTTTCAATAAGGAACCTGGTCAAGCATTTATACCATGCTCTAGGAGCTTGTTTAAGACCATAAAGAGCTTTATGAAGTTTGTAAACATGATTTGGTTTCTTAGGATTGACGAAGCCGGGAGGTTGCTTAACATAAACTTCCTCCTCTATTTCACCGTTGAGAAAAGCACTTTTAATGTCCATTTGGTACAAGGTGATATCATGATGATTAGCGTAGGCAAGTAAGATGCGAATGGACTCAAGTCTAGCAATGGGAGCATAAGTCTCACCATAGTCCATACCTTCGACTTGTGTGTAGCCTTGGGCGACGAGACGTGCTTTGTTGCGAACTACTTGTCCATCTTCATATTGCTTGTTGCGAAACACCCATTTGGTACCGATGATGTTGTGGTTGTTGTCGGGCTTCTCAACCAATGTCCAGACTTGGTTCCTCTCAAAGTTGTGTAGCTCTTCATGCATAGCATTTATCCAATCCGGATCTTCCAATGCTTCTTCGACCTTCATAGGTTCAATGCTAGAGATGAAAGAATAGTTTTCACAAAAGTTAGCTAAATGAGTTTTAGAGCGAGTGATTCTCCTGGTTTGAATATCATTGTAGATTTGCTCGACGGGATGATCTTTAGCAATTCTTGCTCGAACTCGTGAAAGCTTTTGTTTGGATCTTGGTTGAACTTCTTCTTCATCGTGTTCTTCTTCTTGGCCTTCTTCATTGTTGGCGTTGTCGTTCTCTTGTCGTGGTGGAGAAGGAGGTTGTTGACGTTCATCTTGATGCACTTCCTCATTTTCTTCATCTCTGTGTGTCCCACTTGTGGATGCTTCCGTATCAACTCTTGGTTCACCTTGTCGTGAAGTAGAAGCTTCCACTTGGACGGACGAGGTACTCTCCTTCACCTCCATTGGACGGACCTTGCCAATAGACAAGTCTTGGATTGCTTCTGAAGAATCTTTGTCTCCTACATCAATTGGCAATTTCTCTACTTGTGAGCGGTTAGATTCATCAAATTTCACATCTACCGTCTCTTCAACCTTTCAGGTGAAATTGTTGTAGACACGGTAAGTGTGAGAGTTTGAGCCATAACCTAGTAGGAAACCTTCATGAGACTTAGGAGCAGATTTAGAACGACGATGCTTATCAAGAATGTAGCACTTTGAGCCGAATACTCAAAAGTATCCAACTTGGGGTTTGTTACCTATGAGGAGCTCGTATACCGTCTTGCCGAGTAGCTTGTGAAGATACAAGCGATTTGTTGCATGACAAGCTGTCTCAACTGCTTCTGCCCAAAAGTGCTTCGGTGTCTTGTACTCATCAAGCATCGTTCTCGCCATTTCGATGAGCGTTCGGTTCTTCCTCTCAACAACTCCATTTTGTTGAGGTGTGTACGTAGCCGAGAACTCGGGTGAAATCCCTTCTTCATCAAGAAAGGTGTCCACATTTGCGTTCTTGAACATCGTTCCGTTGTCGCTGCGAACCTTCTTGATCTTCACTTCAAATTGGTTTTGGGCCTTCCTAGCGAAGTTTTTGAAGATCTTTTGAACCTGCGATTTATCATCGAGAAAGAACACCCACGTAAATCTTGAAAAATCATCAACTATAACTAGACCAAAAGAATTTCCACCGAGACTCTTGTAAGAGTTGGGACCAAAAAGATCCATGTGAAGTAGCTCAAGTGGCCTTTTTGTGGTCATGATGTTCTTCGCGGGATGCCTTCCTCCAACCTATTTACCTGCTTGACAAGCACTGCAAAGTCTATCCTTATCAAATATGACATCGTTTACACCAAGGATATGATTCCCTTTAATAAGCTTGTCAAGGTTTCTCATGCCAATGTGACCTAGTCGTCTATGCCACAACCAACCTTTTGAGGATTTCGCAATGAAGCAAGTTTTAGGTTGAGCCTTTTTAGTGAAATCAACAATGTATAGATCACCTCTACGTATACCAGTAAATACCATTTTATGATTGTCTCGACGAAACACTTGGCAATCTACTTCAGTAAATAGAACATTGAAACCGAAATTAGCAAGACTAGATACTGAAAGTAAGTTGTAACCAAGAGATTCAACGAGCATAACATTTTGTATGGAGCTATCATGTGATATGGACACCTTACCGAGGCCAACCACCTTACCCTTTGAGTTGTCACCAAAAGTGACATACTTTCGAGGACCATCGTTCTCAGCAAGCTCACAAAACATGTCTTTATCTCCGGTCATGTGATCGGTACATCCACTATCAAGAACCCATTCCTTTCCTCCTGACATATATCCCCGGAGATTTGCCATAAGACCAAAATGTCTCATTGCATCATCAAGATCGAAGTCACTATCATCATCCTCATCATAGTATCCATGTTCAACATCATCATGTGGTGGATCAAATCCTAGAGAGGGTGATTCGTTAGAGTGAGTTTGACAATGATCTTGTCTACGAATTTTTATAGCTTCAGAAATAGTATCACTAATAATTCCAACATCTCCTTTGGCACGCATAAGGTTTGTAAGTTCAAATAGACGATCACCAAACATAGGATCACTAGTATTCATCTTACTCAAAGCAATAGACTTATGGAGAATTTCATCTAGATTTTTCAAGGAGTAATTTGGAAATCGTTCCTCAAGAAATTTCCATATAGTGTAGGCACACTCAAGAGTAGGCAAACATCCAATCAAGTTTCTAGGCAATCCTCTAATAATAAGTTCGGCAGATCTAAGATTCCTAACCATGTCAATTGACTCATCAAGAGTACGATGCATAGGATAAACATGAGGTGCACAAGGGCTAAGAATATACTTGTTCAAATGATATTGATTGAAAATTACAAGCATCTCATTTTTCCACTCATTAAAATACTCTCCATCAAGAATAGGCACTCTATGTCTAAGACTCCCCAAAGTAGACTCATCCATCTCCCTCCAATGGTGATTAAACCAAGGCAATGGAGACTAATGCTCTGATACCACTTGTAGGACCTTGAGAAGAGGTGTCTAGAAGGGGGGTGATTAGACACTAAGTACCAAAGTTGCAGTTTTTAACCTCTTTAAGTTTAAGTGGAGTTTAGGCACAAGTTTAACATTCACAACACATAGCAAGCAAGCATGCAAAGAGTATATGAGTAGCAGAAAGTAAAGCATGCAACTTGCAAGAATGTAAAGGGAAGGGTTTTGGAGGATTCAAACGCAATTGGAGACACGGATGTTTTTGGCATGGTTCCGATAGGTGGTGTTATCGTACATCCATGTTGATGGAGACTTCAACCCACGAAGGGTAACAGTTGCGCGAGTCCACGGAGGGCTCCATCCACGAAGGGTCCACGAAGAAGCAACCTTGTCTATCCCACCATGGCCGTCGCCCATGAAGGACTTGTCTCACTAGCGATAGATCTTCACGAAGTAGGCGATCTCCTTGCCCTTACAAACTCCTTGGTTCAACTCCACAATCTTGTCGGAGGCTCCCAAGTGACACCTAGCCAATCTAGGAGACACCACTCTCCAAGAAGTAACAAATGGTGCGTTCATGATGAACTCCTTGCTCTTGTGCTTCAAATGATAGTCTCCCCAACACTCAACTCTCTCTCATAGGATTTGGATCTGGTGGAAAGAAGATTTGAGTGGAAAGCAACTTGAGAAGGCTAGAGATCAAGATTCATATGGTAGGAATGGAATATCTTGGCCTCAACACATGAGTAGGTAGTTCTCTCTCAGAAATAGGATGCTGGAAGTGTAGGTTTGTTCTGATGGCTCTCTCCACGAATGAAGAGGAGGTGGAGGTGTATTTATAGCCTCCACACAAAATCTAACCATTACACACAATTTACCAAACGCGATGGGACCGAATCAACAAACTCGGTCACACCGATTTAGTAAACCTAGTGACCGTTAGGGTTTTCGGTGGGACCGACATGCAACTCGGTAGGACCGATATGGTTAGGGTTAGAGCATAACGTAATCTTAGTGAGACTGATTACACAAACTCGGTGAGACCAATTTTGGTAATTAGCTAACCAGAGAGTTGGTCAGGCAAACTCGGTTGGACCGATTACTCAAACTCGGTGAGACCGATTTTGATAATGAGTCAACCAGGAAGTTTGCATTGTAATCTCGGTAGTACTGATTGCTCAAACTCGGTGAGACCGATTTTGATAATTGGACATACACAGAGAGATTACAATCCCATCTCGGTGAGACCGAGATCCCTATCGGTGAGACTGATTTTCCTAGGGTTTGTGGTAGTGTCTATGACATCTGAACTCGGTGGCGCCGAATAGAAAGAATCGGTGTGGCCGAGTTTGACTTTAGGTTTAGGACATATGTGTGGAAATGGGAAAGTAGTTGAGGGTTTTTGGAGCATATCACTAAGCACTGTGGAGCAAGAAACTCATTAAGCAACACCTCATCCCTCCTTGATAGTATTGGCTTTTCCTATAGACTCAATGTGATCTTGGATCAGTAAAATATAAAATGAAGAGTCTTGAGCTTGAAGCTTTAGCCAATCCTTTGTCCTTAGCATCTTGAAGGAGTTCCCACATCCTTCAGTCCATGCCACTCCAATGTTGAACTTGTCTGAAATATACTAGATAAAAGTGTTAGTCCAACAAGAGATATGTTGACATTAATTACCAAAACCACCTAGGGAGCACTTGTGCTTTCAGATGGCGCTCCGGTTCGTGCTGTCTTGGCATCCAGGCCTACAGCTGGACGCGCTGATGGGCCAGCAAGCCGGCTTGGAGCAGCTGTTGCAGGAGCAAGCCGGCCGGATTGCCTCCCGGGCCAGCTACATCGCCGAGTTCGCCTTCCACGACGAGTTCCACCCGAAGCGGACAGAAGACGGCAGGGTCGTGGATGGCGACGACTACGGCTTGCTTCTCCACGATCTAGAGGGGAGCTCCGAGTAGACGAGCATCTACCGTGATGGGGGTGCCGAGGAGGACACCGGTGCCTCACTGGACCCGGAGGCCGCCAGGGGAGAGCCATCAACGTCGCGACACGGCGCTAGAGATGCCTGAGACATTCTTAGTAAAATTTGTTAAGTAGCAAGTCCACCCACACACTGGGGGTTTTTAGGGTGTAATGAACTCAGGCCGTGGGCCTTTTAAATATTTGTGTGTAGATGTCGTGAGTGTTTTTGCTTTTGCCTTCCGTTTTTTGGACCGATTTCCTGCGCTTTTCCTTTCTCAAACCTCCCCCCGCGAGTCAGACGACCGAGGCTCTGGTCCGTGACAAGGAGTTTGGTTCTTCGAGAGGAGAACGCAGGACTTGGGCCCTTCGAAACATTGAGCGCGGGCGAAACACCCACTGGGCCGGCTAGCGGCAATTGGGCGAAGCCGGTTGGCGAGCAGCCGGTCGTGCGGCTGTTTATTTTCTAAGTGGCGGGCCGGGTTGATTGATCTGGCAGCCTTTGACTTAGTGTATGAAGCGTAAAGGAGCTCTGGCCCATTGTGCTTGCCAGCCGACAGCCAAAGCCGGTTCTGTGGCTTTAGGGCGAAGTGGGGGACCGCGGCATCCTAACTGTATCAGGAATCACCAAGTAAGGCGGCTGGGTGGCGATCGAGCCGGCCAGCCCCCGAGCCCCCGGGTCGAGCGGGTCGGACCGGTGGTTGGGTTCAGTGGCATAGTGATGCAAGAAAGTAGGGACACAATAAATTGGTTAACAAAAGGCAGCCCCCGAGTCTCGTTCGAGAACCCCATAGTTTCATGCATTCACAAAAGGCGACGATACATACACTCGTGCGGCTAACTGTAAAACAGACGGAGGAGTTCCGTGTTCCACGGTCGGGTCGTTTCTTTGTCGGTGGTGTCTTTCTTGCGCTTCCTTGACTTGCGTGCATCGATCAGGTAGTAGGCGTTGCGATCGGCAGGGCCCTTCTCACGATGAATGGGCCCTCCCATGGAGGGGACAGCTTGTGCTGGCCTGCTTGCTCATGGATGAGTCGGAGGACGAGGTCGCCCTCGCGGAATGCAAGGGGCTTGATCTTCTTGATGTGGTAGTGCCTCAGGCCTTGCTGGTAGATGGCCGAACGGCTGAGCGCCAGGAGGCGTGCTTCTTCGAGCAGGTCAACGCCATCTTTGCGGGCTTCTCTGGCTTCGGCTTTGATGTACATCGTGACGCGCAGCGAGTCGAACTCGACGTCGGTCGGGATGACGGCTTCGGCTCCATAGATGAGGAAGAACGGGGTGAAGCCGGTCAACCGATTCGGCGTGGTGCGGAGACTCCAGAGAACGGCCGGCAACTCATCAAGCCAGCTGCCGGGTGAGCGAATGAGTGGCTCGACGAGTCGTGGCTTGACGCCGGACAGGATGAGTCCGTTGGCCCGCCCGACCTGCCCGTCGGACTGTGGATGTGCAACGGAGGCCAGGTCGAGGCGGATGCCAGAGACGGAGCAGTATTGCTCGAGCGCGCCCTTGGCGAAGTTGGTGCCGTTGTCCATGATGATGATGTTCGGCATGCCGTAGCACACCGCTATGTCCTTGATGAACCGAACGGCTGATGGCCCATCCAGTTTTCTTGATTGGTCGTGCCTCTATCCACTTGGTGAACTTGTCCACTGCCACCAGCAGGTGCGTTATGCCACCTCGAGCGGTTTTGAAGGGTCCCACCATGTCGAGTCCCCAGACCGCGAAGGCCCAGGTGATCGGAATGGTGCGGAGTGCTGACGCCGGCTGGTGGCTACGTTTGCTGAAGCGCTGGCACCCCTCACACTTGAGAATGAGCGACTCAGCATCTTGGAGGGCCGTGGGCCAGTAGAAACCATAGCAGAATGCCTTGGCCACCAGGGATCGCGACGTGGCGTGGTGCCCGCATTCGCCCTGGTGTATATCGAGGAGGATGTCGATGCCCTATTCCTGCTCGACGCAGCGCTGGAACACGCCGGTGGAGTTGCACTTGAAGAGCTCGTTGTTGATGATGCTGTAGGTGGACGCCCGACGCTGCACTTGCCGGGCTTCGGCCTCGTCCACGGGGAGAACCCCGTTCTCCAGGAATTCTGATATTGGGAGAGCCCAAGACGGAGCCGTAACCACGGCGAAGACGGCCACTAGGGTGGGTTCCGAGTCGGCAGACCCCGAGCCGGGTTGAGAAGCCCCCAGGTCGGGGATGGCGACGGCCGGGTCCGGGGAGGTGGTGGCCGGGTTGAACTGAGCAGCCCCCGGGCCGGGTTGAGGTGCGGCCAGGTCGTTTGGAACATGGATGGACTCGGAGTCTGGTGACGGCTTGACGGAGGCTTGCACAGGTGCTCGAGGGAGACGCCGGATGGGATGGACTGTCGGGTCGAGGCGATCTTGGCGAGCGTGTCGGCCGCTTCGTTCTCCGCGCGTGGGACATGGAGGAACTCGCAGCCCTTAAAGGATCCAGATTGCTTCTAGACGAGGAAACGGTAGCTTTCCATGTCGGAGTCGCGGGCGTCCCACTCGCCAGAGCACTGCTGCACCACCAGGTCCGAGTCGCCGTAGCACAGGATCCGCAGGATGCCGAGTTCCTTGGCAAGCCGGAGGCCGTGCACAAGGGCTTCGTACTCGGCAACGTTGTTGGAGGCTGCAAAGTGGATCTGGAGCGCGTAGCGGAGCCGGTCACCCTTCGGGGACGACAGTACGATGCCGGCCCCCAGGCCGAGTCGCATCTTGGATCCGTGAAAATGCATGCGCCAATGCATCGAGTCGGGGGGCGATGGCAAGTACTGGGTCTCGGTCCAGTCGACGAGGAAGTCAGCCAGGGCTTGAGACTTGATCGTGGTGCAGGGTTCGTAGAGGATGGTGTGGCCGGCTAGCTGGATCGCCCACTTGGTGACCTGGCCAGAGGCATCCCGGCACCCGATGATTTCTCCGATAGGCGCCGTGCTGACCACGGTGACGACGTGCTCTTGGAAATACTGCTTCAACTTCTTTGCGGTAAAGTACACGCCGTAACACATCTTCTGGTAGTGCGGGTAGTTCTGCTTGGAGATGGAGAGCACCTTGCTCAGGTAGTAGACTGGGTGCTAGACGGCTTGGATCTTGCCCTTCTCTGGTCGCTCGACCACCAGCACCATGCTGACCGCCCGCGAGGTCGCGGCTATGTAGAGCAACAGTGGCTCATTGCCGGTCGGCGCGGCCAGGACTGGTGCAGTGGAGAGCATGCGCTTGAGGTCTTGGAAGGCCTTGTCTGCCTTGTCGTTCCATTCGAACAGGTTCGTCTTCTTCATCAGCTGGTACAGGGGTAGCGCCCTCTCGCCCAGCCGGCTTAGAAACCGGCTGACCGAGGCCAAGAATCCGGTGAACTTCTGGACATCGTGCAGCCGAGCCAGCTTGCGCATGTGCTCGATGGCCTTGATCTTGTCCGGGTTTGCCTCAATGCCGCATTCCGAGACGAGGAAGCCGAGTAGCTTTCCGGTCGGGATGCCGAAGACGCACTTTTCTGGGTTAAGCTTGACCTTGTATTCGCGGAGGTTGGCGAATGTTTCCTTCAAGTCGTCGAGGAGCATGAGGTCCTGCTTGGTCTTTACCACGATGTCGTCCATGTAAACGTGCATATTGCGGCCGATTTGCGGCAGCAGGCATTTCTGCATGCAGCACTGGAAGGTGGCGTCGGCATTCTTCAAGCCGAATGACATGGTGATGTAGCAATATGCCCCAAAGGGCGTGATGAAGGACGTCTTCAGGGCGTCGGCCGGGTCCAGCTTGATCTGGTGGTAGCCGGAGTAAGCGTCCAAGAAGGATAGGAGCTCGCACCCGGCGGTCGAGTCAATGACTTGGTCGATCCGCGGGAGAGCAAACGGATCCTTGGGACAGGCCTTGTTGAGGCTGGTGTAGTCGATACACATGCGCCAGGTCTTGTTCTTCTTCAGGATGAGGACTGGATTGGCCAGCCACTCGGGGTGAAACACTTCCATTATGAAGCCGGCCGCCAAAAGCTTGGAGACCTCTTCACCAATGGTTCTTCTCTTCTCTTCGGAAAAACATCGTAGGGGCTGACGGACAGGATTGGCATCCTTGCAGACGTGAAGTTTGTGCTCGGCGTACTTCCTCGAGATACCCGGCATGTCCTTGGGAGTCCATGCAAAGAAATCCCGATTCTCACGGAGGAAGTCGACGAGCTCGCCTTCCTATTTGCTGTCGAGGCGGGCACCTACGACAACGTACTTGATGCAGCTCGGGTCTTCCGGGTTCAGCTTCACTTTCTTGGTCTCCTTGGAGGGTTTGAAGGCGGCCTCTGTCACATCCCAGCTAGTCCATGCTTTAGAGTGTGTGCGTCATGTTTAAATTCAAATGAAACTTGAATTGAGGATTGTTGAAACCTCAGAAATCTAATTAAAAGAAGGGCAAGCACCCTTTAAATTGCATTCTGTGAATCCAAAATGCCCTAAAAATAGTTTTGTGAATTTTGGCAAGAGTTATATATCAAACCAAAATTTTGGAACATTTTTAAGGAATTATTTGGTCTCTGAATTTAAATCAATAATCTATTTGAATTTGGGGATATATTCATAATATATAATGAATATATTTTCAAATGCTTTGAAATGTTTTGTGTACTTTTGGAATAGTCCAGAGAGGTAACATAAAATATTTCAGAATGTTTTTGACACTGTTAGAAATTATTTTGAATTTGAAAACAGTGGCAAAATAAAATAAAAAGGGTAACAGAACAGAAAAATTAAAAAGAACAGTACTCACCTGGTCCACTTACTTGGTGGCCCAACAGGACCGGCCCAGCGCGGCCCAGCCCACCCCGTCGCGCGTCGTCTTCCTCGCACCTACTGGCGTTGCGCGTGGCGCGCGCACAGCCGAGCCGCGGCCACCTCCTGCTTCCACCTCCTGCTTCCTCCCCGCCCCATTCAAGCGCCTGGAGACGCCCCATGGCCCCTCTATCCTCTCCCTCACTATCTGCTCTCTCCCTCGCTCTCTGCTCCCTCTCCCAAGCACACCCGAGCGGAGCTCATCGTCGCCGACGCAATTTACAGCGGCCACCGTCCATCACGTGCCTCTCCGATGAGTCCAGAGGAACCGCCATCGCCTTCTGCATCTTCTACACCAACCCATTCGACCGCGGGAGCCCTGTAGCGTCTTCCCGGAGCTCATCCCCAACCTCCGGCCGCCGGCGAACTTTCGGGGATTCGCGAGCTCCAGCCCTTCCCCGGCCTCGCCGTTGCCTCTACCGGATCCGCTGTGAGCTCCTCTTCCTCTTCCCCTTCTCCCCTGGTCGCGCCCGCCCTCTAGGCCGTAGCCCTGCCGTGGCCGAGCTTCCCCTGCCGCCGGCCATGTCGCCGCCGCCCCTGCAGCCGCTTGAGCTCGATTAGGAGCGCGTCACCGCGCTCAGGAAGCCACCAGGAGCATAACACACACGCTAACTTGCCCTCCCGTGCACCACAGCGCCAACCCCTCACTCACCCGACCTCCGGCGCCGCCGCGAGCTCACTTCCGGCGAGCTCCAACCACCCCGCGCCTCCCGCGTGCCTCCTTTGGATGCGCGCGAGCAAGGGCAACCCTCTGGTGCCCTTGGCTTGGCCCAAAACTGCTCGCAGCGCCACTCTGGCGAGCTTCCGCCGCAGTTTTGCTCGTCGCCGGCCGAACTCCGGTGAGGTGACGTGGCGTCATTAGCCTGAGGCTAATTACCGCGTTAACCTCGCCCTGTGTCACTGATAGACCGGCCCCACCACTCTAATTAACCACGTGTAACCCCTATTTAATTTTAACCTAACCACCATGGGCCCACGCGTCAGCTTTGATCAAGCTGACATGGCTGTTGACTGGGCCCACATGTCTGTGAGCACCATGGGCCCAGAGAGCACTGTATCACTGACACGCGGGACCCACTGGTCAGGTTTGACCTGGACCACACCCCGTTTACTCGCTTACGTCATGCTGACGTAGTACTGACGCAGTAATGCATTTTCTGGAATTATTTTAATTCTAAATATTCAGGAAATACCAGAAAATGTTTAAAACTTGTAAAATTCATAGAAATTCAACCGTAACTCCAAATGAAATAAATTATATATGAAAAATGATCAGAAAAATCCAATCTATCCATTTGTACTAGTTTCATGCAGGTTAGAGCAACCTAACCTTGCTGTTTAGATGAAACAAGATAATGCACTTATATGAGTTCATATTTTGGGTTTGCATTTGAATCCTTGATTCAAATGAACTCAAACCACCCTGCTTGTAGTTGCATTAGCCCAACACACTCATTTTCCCATGTCATGATGATGCATAATATTGTGCATTGCATTGATTGTGTTTCCTTCTGTGTTGCCGGTATTTGTCCCCTCTCGATAGACGTGATACCGATGATGAGATCGATGACACCGATGAAGAACTATACTATCTTCAGAAGTGCCAGGCAAGCAAAACCCCCTTGTTCATTCCGATACAATCCCACTCTCTCGCTCCTGCTCTCTTTTACTGCATTAGGACAACAACGATTCAACTGTTACTTGTTGCGGTAGCTGAACCCCTTTATCCTTTGCATGACCTGTCATTGCCACAGTAAATAGATGAAACCCACTAGCATGAGTAGGAGTTGTTTGAGCCCTGTTGTGCCTACTCATTCATGCTTGTTTGTCATGCCTGCTATTGCTTAGAGTTGTGTCAGGTCTGATTCATCCGGGATGAATCAGAGGTGTGTGAAGATGTCCTACGGTGTGTGAGCTAAGCGTGTGAACATGATTTGGTAAAGGTAGCGGTGAGAGGCCATGTAGGAGTACATGGTGGGTTGTCTCATTGCAGCCGGAACACTTAGGCTGGCCGGCATGTGTCCTTCTTTGTTCCTGTGTCTGTCCCCTCGGGGAAATGTCACGCGATGAATACCGGAGTCCTGTTAGCCCGCTACAGCCCGGTTCACCCGAGTCCTGCTAGTCCAGTGCTACAGCCTGGATTCACTCGCTGATGACCGATATGTTCGATGCTGGGTCATGGATGCCTGTCCCTGTAAGGTTGTGCGACTGTGGGTTTACGACTAGCCATGTCAGCCCGGGCTCCTTATCATATGGATGCTAGCGACACTATCATATACGTGTGCCAAAAGGCGCAAACGGTCCCGGGCAAAGGTAAGGCGGCACCTGTGGGAATACCGTGCGTGAGGCCGCAAAGTGATATGATG
This sequence comes from Triticum dicoccoides, assembly GCF_002162155.2. Taxonomy (NCBI): domain Eukaryota; kingdom Viridiplantae; phylum Streptophyta; class Magnoliopsida; order Poales; family Poaceae; genus Triticum; species Triticum dicoccoides. Next base: position 521,933,841 of record NC_041381.1, on the reverse strand, counting down.
TGTTACATGCTAGACCGATGTGGCATTGAGTCGGGGTCCTGACAGCCTCATCGGCCGGGTCCTTGGTCGGGATCGACACAGCGGAGGCCTCGTCTGCCAGGGCGACGATTCGGTCGAGCTGGCGCCGCTCCTCGGCAATGACCAGCGACTCGGCTAACTTGGCGCCGTCTCGGGCGCACTCCAGGGACTTGCGGTAATCGCCGGTGATGGTGATGAGGCCCTTGGGACCCAGTATCTTCATCTTCGGATACGCGTAATGGGGAACCACCATGAACTTGGCGAGCGCGGGCCGGCCCAGCAATGCGTGGTACGCACTGGACAGGTCCACCGCCTCGAACTAGATTGGTTTGCGTCGGAAGTGGATGCTGTCACCAAACAGGACATCGAGCCGGACCCGGCCAATGGGAGAGCAGGAGAGGCCGGGCATGATGCCGTGGAAGATCGTCTGGGTCGGCTCCAAGTCCTCGGCCTTGAGGCCGAGCTTGGTCATGGTGTCGCGATAGAGGATGTTGATGCTGCTGCCGCCGTCGATGAGGACTCGGGAGAACTTGCACGTGCGCCGCGCGATGATGGTGGGGTTGAGGACGAGGGTGTAACCACCCGGACTCGGCATGACCACCGTGTGATCCTGCTGGGTCCAGGTGATCGGGCGATCCGACCAGTGCATGAACTCTGGCTGGCCGGGACGACGGTGTTCACCTCCTGCCGAAGGAGGCGCTCGCTGCACTTGTCATCACTGAGGCTGGTGAAGACGACATAGACTGCGTTTTGGTCCGGGTAGGCGTTGTCACGCATCGCACCGCCAGCTGGAGGCAGCGTTGGAGGTGGAGGCGGCTGCCCCGCGCCTGGAGCCGGAGCCGAAGGAGGCGGGACGTCGCCCCTCATGATGCGCTTGGTGATGGCGCACTGCCTAAGCGTGTGCATGGAGGGTCTTGTGCCGCTGTGGTGCTTGCAGGGGGCGTCGTGTATCTCTTCGAAACTCATGGAAGGTTGCCACGCCGTCTTACCAGTCTGCCGGCGCTTTGCCGCCGGGTCCGCCGCGGGCTCGGTGGCCGCGATGAGTCGGTTGTCGTGGCGCTACGCCGGCTGGTCGGCCTTGCGCTTGTTGTTCTGGTGATGCTACTGTCGGCTGCTTTCGCCGGCCGGCTTCGGAGGGGGAACCGGCTTTGCCTTGCCGGCTTCATCCAGCGCCACCTGGATCTTCATGGCGGAGTCGGCGTTGGCGTATTTGTCCACCGTCACCATGAGCGCAGCCATGGTGGCCAGCTCAGGAGCGTAAGAGCTTGTGCTTGAGGAGGGTGTTGTCTCGGCACCCGCTGACAAAGTACTGGATCGTCTGGACTTCATGGATGCCCTCGCAGCTGTTCCGGAGCTCGGTCCAGCGTGTGAGGTACTCACGACTGGTCTCCGCGGGCCCTTGCACGCACATGGCGAGTTGGCTGGGGCGGCCGGGTCGCTTGTAGGTCCCGGTGAAGTTGCGTACGAAGGCTTGCTCGAAGTCGACCCATGTGTTGATGCTGCCCATCGGCAGACTGTTCGGCCACGTGCGGGCCGACCCCTGGAGCATGAGCGGTGCGTAGCGCATGGCGAGAAGATGATTGGCACCGATGATGCCAATGGCCGTGGTGTAATCGGTGAGCCAGTCTTCTGGCTTCACGGTCCCGTTGTACTTGGGGGTGTCGCGAGGAAGCATGAACCCTTTGGGAAAGGGCTCTTCCCGGATGCGTGGGCCGAAGCATGCCGGCTCGATAGCGCCGCTCTCCTCCACCTCCAGGGAGCGAGCGAGCTGATCGAGGCGGTGGCGAGCGTCGGCGTCGTCGATGGCGCACGAGCCAAGTCGATTGGCGGCCAGGCCACAGGGGGTCGGGTCTGTTGGAGCCGGACGCTGGCCATGTTGGCCGGGTCCACGCTGGATCTCTGGGACAGGCTCGTCACCCAATCCTCCGACGGCTGTGGCGGCCGGGTCGCGCCGAGTCCGGGCTCGGACGGAGTGTGCCTCACCGGGTGGCGAGGAAGCTGTGTGCAAAAGTTCCCCGGGTCCGCCAAGACGGGCGGAGCCGGATCCCGCTGGCTTGGCGAGCTGGTTGAGGCGGTCCTGCTGGGCGTTGGCCGCGTTGAGGAGTTCGCGCATCCGCCCGATGCGCTCCTTCAGCTCCTCACCCGCGAACTGGTCCAGGCCGACTGCGGCTGCCTGGGTAGCGCGCATCTCCTTCACTGGGGTCTTGTAGACGGCCGGGGCGGTGCCAAGAGCCCGGCCGATCGCTCCTCCCCGGGCACGCACATCGGCGACCTAGCCTGGCTCAGCCGCGGCGGGCGTGAATCCGTAGGCGGCATTGCACTCTGATACGTCTCCAGTGTATATATAATTTATGATTGTTCCATGCTATTATATTACCCATTTTGGATATTTATGGGCTTACTTTACACATTTATATCATTTTTGGGACTAACCTACTAACCGGAGGCCCAGCCCGTATTGCTGTTTTTTTTGCCTATTTCAGTGTTCCGAAGAAAAGGAATATCAAACAGAGTCCAAACGGAATGAAACCTTTGGGAGCGTGATTTTTGGAACGAACGTGATCCAGAGGACTTGGAGTGCAAGCCAAGAAGCAGCCGAGGCGGCCACGAGGGTGGAGGGCACGCCCACCCCTACAGGGCGCCCCCTATCTCGTGGGCCCCTCGGGCGGCCACCGACCTACTTCTTCCTCCTATATATACCCACGTACCCCGAAAACATCTAGGGAGCCAACGAAAAACAATTTCCACCACAGTAACCTTCTGTATCCGCGAGATCCCATCTTGGAGCCTTCACCGGTGCTCAGCCGGAGGGGGAATCGACCATGGAGGGCTTCTACATCAACACCATAACCCTTCGGATGAGTTGTGAGTCGTTTACCACAGACCTTCGGGTCCATAGTTATTAGTTAGATGGCTTCTTCTCTCTTTTTGGATCTCAATACCATGTTCTCCCCCTCTCTTGTGGAGGTCTATTCGATGTAACTCTTTTTGCGGTCTGTTTGTCGAGATCCGATGAATTGTGGGTTTATGATCAAGTTTATCTATGAGAAATATTTGAATATCCTCTGAATTCGTCTATGTATGATTGAGTTATCTTTGCAAGTCTCTTCGAATTATCAGTTTGGTTTGGCCTACTAGATTGATCTTTCTTGCAATGGGAGAAGTGCTTAGCTTTGGGTTCAATCTTGCGGTGTCCTTACCTAGTGACAATAGGGGTTGCAAGGCACGTATTGTATTGTTGCCATCGAGGATAAAAAGATGGGGTTTATCCCTCTACATCATGTCATCTTTCTTAATGCGTTACTCTGTTCTTATGAACTTAATACTCTAGATGCATGCTGGATAGCAGTCGATGTGTGGAGTAATAGTAGTAGATGCAGGCAGGAGTCGGTCTACTTGTCACGGACGTGATGCCTATATACATGATCATGCCTAGATAATCTCATAATTATTCGCTTTTCTATCAATTGCTCGACAGTAATTTGTTCACCCACTGTAATACTTATGCTATCTTGAGAGAAGCCACTAGGGAAACCTATGGTCCCCGGGTCTATCTTTTATCATATAAGCTTTCAATCTACTTTTATTTGCATCTTTACTTTTCCAATCTATATCATAAAATACCAAAAAAATTTATTTATCTTATCATACTATCTCTATCAGATCTCACTTTCGCAAGTGGTCGTGAAGGGATGGACAACCCCTTTATTGCGTTGGTTGCGAGTTCTTTGTTTGTTTGTGTAGGTGCGTGGGACTTTTGAGGAGCCTCCTACTGGATTGATACCTTGGTTCTCAAAAACTGAGGGAAATACTTACACTACTATTGCTGCATCACCCTTTCCTCTTCAAGGAAGACCAACGCAAGCTCAAGACGTAGCAAGAAGGATTTCTGGCGCCGTTGCCGGGGAGGTCTTTGCTCAAGTCAAGACATACCAAGTACCCATCACAAACTCATCTCCCTCGCATTTACATTGTTTGCCATTTGCCTCTCGTTTTCCTCTCCCCCACTTCACCCTTGTCGTTTTATTTGCCCTCTCTTTCCCTACCTCTCTCTCTTTCGCTTGCTTTCTTCTTCCTCGCTTTTATTTGCCGTTATGTCGGGGAGATTACGTTTGATATGGATAATAATGATAACATGGAAAATTCTGATGCTCCTGCTAAAGAACCCCCTATCATGCATACTAAAAAGTTTCGAATCGGTAGTGGTAACATTATTGGAAAAGGTGTTATTCAAGATTTCTTTACTTGTGCCGGTGCTTTACCTTCTGTGGGTGGTTCTATTCTTCATAGAACTAGTGGTCTTGCGGATGCTGTCGATATGCTTGTAGTTGAACTTGAAAGACAATTTATGCATATGAATCCTTGCATACAAAGAATTTTCCTAGAATTTTCTAATATTGAGCATTCTTCTGTTAAGTGCGCTGTTACTATCTTTTTGGCTCATGAGTTTAGATTTATAATAAGAGAGGCCAAAGAAATCTTTGCGCACTATAGGGTGGACGACGGTCGTCCTCCCATAGAGGCGATCCTCTTCGATCAAGAGGAAATTAGGCGTTTTCAATCTTTGGACCATGTTGCTTTCAATGAAAACGTTAGAAAAAAGGTTCCTACCAATGTCCTAGTTGATAGAATTTCCGAACTTAATAATGATTTTTCTCTTCAAAATAATGAGCTAGGATACTCTCTTGAGTATAGGCTCACGAAATTTTGCCAAAAGAATGCTTATAATGATGAATTAGTTGTGCATTGTGAAGGGCCAAAGGAGGAACCTGTTCCTCCTGTGATTGATCATGGGGACTTCTGTCCCGCTAAATTTAGCCCTTTTGATTACTTTTTCTTGCCTCAAAGAAAACTTGATGTTGAACATAGAGAATATGAGATGAGTTTTCAAGATCTATCCTATTATTATGGCACTACTTAGATCTATCTTCGCTTTTATGCCTAGCTAGGGGCGTTAAACAATAGCGCTAGTTGGGAGGCAACCCAATTTTATTTGTGTTTTTTGTTTTTGTTTCTGTTTAGTAATAAATTTTGCATCTACCTTCTGTTTAGATGTGTTTTTATGTTTTAATTAGTGTTTGTGCCAAGTAGAACCTATAGGGTAACCTATGGTGATAGTTAATTTGATTCTGCTGAAAAACAGAAACTTTGCGCGCACGAAATTAGTTTTGTTAAATCACATAAATGTGCTTTTGCGTTGATTCTTTTTTCTTCAGATCAATAAATAAATTTTCCAGGACTTTCTATTTTGGTAGGATTTTAGAGTTCCAGACGTTTGTGTTAGTTACAGATTGCTACAGACTGTTCTGTTTTTGACAAATTCTATTTTTAGTGTGTTGTTTGCTTATTTTGATGCATCTATGGCTAGTATTAAGTGGTATGAACCATAGAGAACTTGAAATACAGTAGGTTTAACACCAGTATAAATAAAGAATGAGTTCATTACAGTACCTTACGTGGTGGTTTTGTTTTCTTTCACTAACGGAGCTTATGAGATTTCCTGTTGAGTTTTGTGTTGTTAAGTTTTCAAGTTTTGGGTAAAGATTTGATGGACTATGGAATAAGGAGTGGCAAAATCCTAAGCTTGGGGATGCCCATGGCACCCCAAGATATTCAAGAGTAGCCAAAAGCCTAAGCTTGGGGATGCCCCGGAAGGCATCCCCTCTTTCGTCTTCGTTCATTGGTAACTTTACTTGGAGCTATATTTTTATTCGCCACATGATATGTGTTTTGCTTGGAGCGTCGTGTATGATATTTGTATTTTATTTTTTGTTTTCCACAATCATCCTTGTTGTACACACCTTTTTGGAGAAGCCCACTTGATTGAAATTTATTAGAATACTCTATGTGCTTCACTTATATCTTTTGAGCTAGATAGTTTTTGCTCTAGTGCTTCTCTTATATCTTTTAGAGCACGGCGGTGGCTTAATTTTGTAGAAATTGCTAGTCTCTCATGCTTCACATATATTATTTTGAGAGTCTCTTAGAACAGCATGGTATTTGCTATGGTTATAAAATTGGTCCTAGAATGGTAGGCATCCAAGTTGGCTATAATAAAAACTATCATAGAAAGTGAATTGGATGCTATGATCAATTTGATACTTGATAATTGTTTTGAGATATGGAGGTAGTGATATTAAAGTCATGCTAGTTGGGTGATTATGAATTTAAAGAATGCTTGTGTTGAAGTTTGTGATTCCCGTAGCATGCACGTATGGTGAACCGCTTTGTGATGAAGTTGGAGCACAATTTTATTTATTTATTGTCTTCCTTATGAGTGGCGGTCGGGGACGAGCGATGGTCTTTTCCTACCTATCTATCCCCCTAGGAGCATGCGTGTAATACTTTGTTTTTGATGACTTGTAGATTTTTGCAATAAGTATATGAGTTCTTTTGACTAATGTTGAGTCCATGGATTATATGCACTCTCACCCTTCCACCATTGCTAGCCTCTCTTGTGCCGCGCAACTTTCGCCGATACCATACACCCACCATATACCTTCCTCAAAACAGCCACCATACCTACCTATTATGGCATTTTCATAGCCATTCCAAGATATATCGCCATGCAACTTTCCACCGTTCCATTTATTATGACACACTTCATCATTGTTATATTGCTCTTTGCATGATCATGTAGTTGACATCGTATTTGTGGCAAGGCCACCTTCATAATTTTCATACATGTTACTCTTGATTCATTGCATATCCCGGTACACCGCCGGAGGCATTCATATAGAGTCATATCTTGTTCAAGTTTCGAGCTGTAATCTTGAGTTGTAAGTAAATAAAAGTGTGATGATCTTCATTATTAGAGCATTGTCCCAGTGAGGAAAGGATGATGGAGACTATGATTCCCCCACAAGTCGGGATGAGACTTCGAACTTTACAAAAAAAAAAGAGAAAGGCCAAAAAAAGAGAAAGGCCAAAAAGAAAAAAGAAAAAGAAAGGCCAAAGAAAAAAAAGAGAAGAAAAAAAAGAAAAAAAAGAAAAAAAAGAAAAAAGAAAAAAAGAGAAATGAGAGAAAAAGAGAGAAGGAACAATGCTACTATCCTTTTACCACACTTGTGCTTCAAAATAGCACCATGATATTCATGATAGAGAGTCTCCTATGTTGTCACTTTCATATACTAGTGGGAATTTTTCATTATAGAACTTGGCTTGTATATTCCAATGATGGGCTTCCTCAAAATGCCCTAGGTCTTCGTGAGCAACCGAGTTGGATGCACACCCACTTAGTTTCTTTTGTTGAGCTTTCATACATTTATAACTCTAGTGCATTCGTTGCATGGCAATCCCTACTCACTCACATTGATATCTATTAATGGGCATCTCCATAGCCCGTTGATACGCCTAGTTGATGTGAGACTATCTTCTCCTTTTTTGTCTTCTCCACAACCACCATTCTATTCCACATATAGTGCTATGTCCATGGCTCACGCTCATGTATTGCTTGAAAGTTGAAAAAGTTTGAGATTACTAAAGTATGAAACAATTGCTTGGCTTGTCATCAGGGTTGTCCATGATTAAATACTTTGTGTGATGAAGATAGAGCAACAGCCAGACTATATGATTTTGTAGGGATAACTTTCTTTAGCCATGTTATTTTGAGAAGACATGATTGCTTTGATTAGTATGCTTGAAGTATTACTATTTCTTATGTCAATATGAACTTTTATTTGGAATCATTTGGATCTGAACATTCATGCCACAATAAAGAAAATTACATTAAGAAATATGCTAGGTAGCATTCCACATAAAAAATTCTGTTTTTATCATTTACCTACTCGAGGAAGAGCAGGAATTAAGCTTGGCGATGCTTGATACGTCTCCAACGTATCTATAATTTTTGATTGTTCCATGCTATTATATTACCCGTTTTGGATGTTTATGGGCTTACTTTACACATTTATTTCATTCTTGGGACTAACCTAGTAACCGGAGGCCCAGCTCGTATTGCTGTTTTTTGCCTATTTCAGTGTTTCGAAGAAAAGGAATGTCAAACGGAGTCCAAACGGAATGAAACCTTCGAGAGCATGATTTTTTGGAACGAACGTGATCCAGAGGACTTGGAGTGCAAGCCAAGAAGCAGCCGAGGCGGCCACGAGGGTGGAGGGCGCGCCCACCCCTACAGGGCACGCCCCCTATCTCGTGGGCCCCTCGGGCGCCCACCGACCTACTTATTCCTCTTATATATACCCACTTACCCCAAAAACATCCAGGGAGCCAACGAAAAACAATTTCCACCACCGTAACCTTCTGTATCCGCGAGATCCCATCTTGGAGCCTTCGCCTGCGCTCCGCCGGAGGGGGAATCGACCATGGAGGGCTTCTACATCAACACCATAGCCCCTCCGATGAGTTGTGAGTAGTTTACCATAGACCTTTGGGTCAATAGTTATTAGCTATATGGCTTCTTCTCTCCTTTTGGATCTCAATACCATGTTCCCCCCTCTCTTGTGGAGATCTATTCGATGTAACTCTTTTTGCAGTGTGTTTGTCGAGATCCGATGAATTGTGGGTTTATGATCAAGTTTATCTATGAGAAATATTTGAACCGCCTCTAAATTCTTTTATGTATGATTGAGTTATCTTTGCAAGTCTCTTAGAATTATCAGTTTGGTTTGGCCTACTAGATTGATCTTTCTTGCAATGGGAGAAGTGCTTAGCTTTGGGTTCAATCTTGTGGTGTCCTTACCCAGTGACAATAGGGGTTACAAGGCACGTATTTTATTGTTGCCATTGAGGATAAAAAGATGGGGTTTGTATCATATTGCATGAGTTTATCCCTCTACATCATGTCATCTTTCTTAATGCGTTACTCTGTTCTTATGAACTTAATACTCTAGATGCATGTTGGATGGCGGTCGATGTGTGGAGTAATAGTAGTAGATGCAGGCAGGAGTCGGTCTACTTGTCACGGATGTGATGCCTATATACATGATCATGCCTAGATAATCTCATAATTATTCGCTTTTCTATCAATTGCTCGACAGTAATTTGTTCACCCACCGGAATACTTATGCTATCTTGAGAGAAGCCACTAGTGAAACCTATGGTCCCCGGGTCTATCTTTTATCATATAAGCTTTCAATCTACTTTTATTTGCATCTTTACTTTTCCAATCTATATAATAAAATACCAAAAATATATTTATCTTATCATACTATATCTATCAGATCTCACTTTCGCAAGTGGCCGTGATGGGATTGACAACCCCTTTATTGCGTTGGTTGCGAGTTCTTTGTTTGTTTGTGTAGGTGCATGGGACTTTTGAGGAGCCTCCTACTGGATTGATACCTTGGTTGTCAAAAACTGAGGGAAATACTTACGCTACTATTGCTGCATCACCCTTTCCTCTTCAAGGAAAAACAACGCAAGCTCAAGATGTAGCACACTCCAGCTGAGCGGCGTCCAGGCGATGCTGGGTGGCGGCGAGCATCTCGGACAGGTCCAGCATCTGCTGGCGCCTTTCCTTGAACTGGGTTCGGGCCTCAGCGATGTTGGTGGCGTCGACGTTGGTGCCGATGGGTATGCGGAGGCTCTGCATCACAGCGCGCAACGGATCGGACGACTCGGTCCGTTCTGCTGCGGCCCTGGCTTTGGCAGCCTTCCTTGTCTTGCTCGAAGAGGAGGAGGCGCCATCGCCGGTGACGAAGACCTCCACATGGACGTCCATCGCCCCGGCAGAAATGCCGCCGCCAAGGGAGAGGGGGGAGTCGGAGTAGCTGAGCACCTCACTGGGGTACTCGTCGGCTGTGAACGCATCGAAGATGCGCAGCGCAGCGAAGGAGGCGGCGAGCGCATCGACGATATCGTCTGCCAGCATGACGGACTCGTCGGAGTAGGAGAAGGGCCCCGTTTGAAGCATGCTTCCGGCCAGCTCCTCGAGCTGCCCCACGGTGGGTGCCAACTGTCGTGGTGGGCGCAAGGGGATGCCAAGGGATCGCTGAAGAGAGGAGGAGGCTCGAAGGCGTTGGTGGGCTCCAGAGGCGAGGTTAGTATGAGCGGGCGCGGGACGCCGGACGTACCCGGGTTCGGGGCTCTCCGGAGAGATAACACCCCTAGTCCTGCCGAGTGTAGTTTGATGCTTGATAGTACAATGTCGCTCCTGGAGCTGTGTGGGGGAGGAAGGAAGCTGGCCAAGGCTTAGGCTGCTCCTTCTCTTTGGTGTTGCTGTCTCGGCGGCTAGTTCTACGCTTACTGGCTTTTCTCTCTCATTTTGTTCTCTACACGTGAGGGCTCCTTGGGGGTTTTATAGACCAACCCCCCAGGGGTACAATGGTAATGTTACAAGTTGGTGGGTCTGGGTTGTCGGCGTCCAGGGACCCGGGCTGGGACCCGCTGAGGGCCTGTGGTTCGCCAGGTTCCCCTAGGTGCGGGCCCCGCGTGCCTAGGGGTATTGTGCGTCATCTTGTCGATCGTCAGGGCGTGGCCGAGTCGAGTTGTGTACAGTGGCTCTCCGTCAGGTCGCCACTTGCTGTCGTCAGCGGTGAAGGCGGGGGCACTGTAGCCACGCCACCCCTGGTCAGTGGGTAGGTGAGGGGCACTGTTGCCACGCTCCGGCTGACCAGAGGCATGGGCGGGGCACTGTTGCCTTGGTCATCGATGATTGAAGACTCATCCCATCGTACGGCCTGGATGGGATGGGAGCTGACCCGTGGCTGGATTGCGGAGCACGCCACGGGTGGAGCTGGCTTGTCGAGGAAGCTTTGGTTGTGCCGGGTTCGGCTATCTTGCACTAGTTGTTGAGGCTGAGTCGACACGTCTTGCCGGGTCGAAGAGCTCGGCCGGGTTGTGGGGCTTGGCCGGGTCGAGCGACCCGGCCAAGCGCATGCTGGCTTGAGGGGCGATGTCGGCCCCATTGTTTTTGAAAAGGATCCTGCCCGGGGTTCATCCCCCCGACACTAAGCCTTGGGCTCCATTGCCACTTTGTCAGCTTGTTGATTTTATAAGGAGGATCAAAGGGGTGATTGGTACTTTCCCTTACAGCAGCTGGTGAAAAGAAACAATTTTTCTCAACTAACGAAGCTTTCTCTGTGGTGTCCAGGTTATGAACTCCTGCAATTTCAGGTGTACTGCAATCCAGGAATGCAGCAGGCCAAAAAATGGACAATGATGGTACTACGAGTGGCTAGGTATTGGCCTATTGTGGCAAGATGCCGGTGACTCTATGAGGCGTGTAAAATCTGGATTTGTAAATGTCCCAGGTTGCCTTGGGGGCCAAATGCTGCAAACAGGTCAAGGTTAGTTATATTTCTCCTTTGCCATTTCTCTGGATAATCCTCTCTAGCAAGATCACTTAGGACGGTATAATCTGCTATTTACTTTCTATATGGTTTCAATATGAGAAGATCACTTGAGGACAATATAATCAGCTACACATGTGATATTTACTTCCACTGCGTTTTAGCATGTTCAATCTCTGTACAAGCGCGCAAATGAACATATTTTGATTTGGCGACTTGGTTTTTTAATTGTTCTTACTGAATATTGGATCCTAGCCAGTTATCTACCTATACTATGTTTCTAGCTCGATGTCTACTGCTTCTCTTAAGGCCACAGTAGTTTCGATCGACACTATATATATCTAAATAACAATTTCATTTGGATCACATAACATTCTTTTTCCTGAAAAATCACATGGTTTATTAGACTTGAATTAGCAGTGCGGTTCATGTGCACATTGTGCTTAGTTATCTTTCTGTTATCACAAGTTGATGTGATAAACATGAAGTATGCACTTCCATCTATACTTCTGATAACATTGGTGTCAAGTGGCATTAAAAGTATGAAACTGCAATCGCATAGTTTAGGTTGTTCATACAAATTTGCATTTGGGTGTATTTGTAAAATTGTATGAGTAGTAACTTTGTAGAAGGAATGCAGTCCCTTAATTTAATAGCGATTTAACTTTTTAATTGTATGAGTAGTATCTGATATGTTGTATTAGAAGTAATAGTGTGAGGGAAGCAAAGCAAGTTTCTGTCAGGGAAGAAAACATTCTAAAACTTCTATTTTCCTTAAGTCAGTCAAAACACAAATATGTTTTCTGAGAATTATACTATTATTTATTCTGGTAGAAGGACGTGCTTCGTGATGTATGCATGCTAAATGTGAGTTGGATGTCGATGATTTCATTTTATTAGTTGTTCAGAAGAATAATGACAATAGTTGTCTTACTCGAATTCATGAAGTAGAGTTTGTCATATAGGATCTTCTTATATGACAAAAGCTAAGGTCCATTGTCATTCGACACAGTCTCCCTGAAAGACAAATTCCAGCTTTAGAGTGTGGCGATGACGCAAATTCCTTACTGCAATCAGATGAGATCCAGTCAGGCTACAAAATTTTCTGTGCCACCCTATGTACGACGCCAACGGCGAGATGGGCAGGAACTCTTTGGCATGCCAACACATAGGAAAGACACACGTTGTACACCCTGAAGGACACGTTCGTCAGGCTTGACCTGACCTCTCCGGCGTCACCTTGCCACCTCTGTTGCTGGAGATCAACCGAAGAGTTAGCTTGTTGCCGCTTTGCTTCAATGGTTGCTTCAATGCTCTTCGACTCTCCATAATGAGCAGCTGATGGTGCTTGGATGAAACAATTGATCGGAAAATGGGTAGTGCTGTACTGGTGGTCATGTGTCCGCCAACTAACTGTAAAACACCTAAGATGATTCTTCATGACTCGATACATTCCAATTACTCATTTGGGTCTTCTTATTACAGTTCTACTTGGTTTTACTTATTAATCTTAATATCAATTCTTTCGATTTATAACTATATGTAGAGCACAGGACCCGACCTTGCATGTGGCCGGTTTAATTTGTTTGCTGAAGAAATCAGTTAAAAAATGTTCACAGTTTTACACATGTTCACACTATTTTTGTTTCAAAAAAAATATGTTTGCACTTCTTCTAAAATCATAAAAATTCCCCCCAAATTTTCCATTTTTACTAAAAATAATCATTTAGAAATGTACAAAAAACCAAAACATTCTTTAAAGAAAAAACATCTGTTAAAAATGTGTTTTTTTAGAAATGTTCTAATTTTCATAAACGTTTAAGATTCTTAAAGAAGTGTTCCAATTATATATAAACCTTAACTTCTATTAAAAATAAGGAAATTTTCATGTTTTCCAAAAAAGCCAAAAAACGATTGACAAACTATTCCATGAAAAATTGCTCCTGCAACTGATGAAGAATGCTAAGTTGGCTTCTTCACGTACAAAATTGATTCTACAAAAAGGAATAATTAGTATTACCTTATTATCATTGTTTATTAAAATTGGATATATAAAATGGTGCATAATGGAACATGAAGTTGGTTTTGTCTTTTTTTCGCCTGGTGCAATGCACGGGCATTTGTGCTAGTAACAAAAAGTTTCGCATTTCCTCAAGGTTTCCAACGCCGTATCATTTGCTACATTCAGACGCACGGTTAAAAAATTAGCTTGAAAATACGAACTCAGTGGAACTTGTACCGTTTACTAAATTACTTTTAAACCATTCAAAATTAGAAAAACTTTCAATATGAGAAAGTAGCGCATTTTCATAAGCTTTCCAACGCCATATCGTTTTGCTCAATTGGATTGGCCGTTTAGAAATGACATCAAAAATACAAACTCGGTTGTTCGGTTTGTGAAATTCTATGATTTTTCAAATTACTCTTTAACCATAGGGAATTAGAGAAAACTTTCAACATGTGGACAGAGCGGTTTTGCAGCAACTTTCCAACACCATATTATTTGCCTCATTTCGATAACGGTTTAGAAATGCGATCAAAAATATGATTCGCATTTTTTGTGTGAAGAAAACACGGTTTTTAAAACTACTCTTAAACCACTTACATTTTGTCAAAACTTTAACTTGGGTCATGATACACGTGTCCATAGCTTTCCAACGGTATATCGCAAGCCCCATTTGGGCAATGTTTGCGGAAGTTCAACCTAGCAGTGAGGGAAGTTCAGGCCGAACAACTCTGGCAGTAAAATTGCAATAGACACATGTTCATCACGACCCGAGAGCAAAATCCGCCAACAAGAGAGATTCCTATTGAAAGGGGCATTTAGTTGCTAAACCGTTTGCAGATTACACTTACATCACATAGAACACGACTGACTAGAATAATTCATGCGGGGAGACACGGTTGCGGAGATAGCCCGAAGGTCGGGTTCTTACAGAAGTAAGTTCAGGCTATGTAACTCACGAAGTTCATGTTGTGATCAGAATAAAAATCTAATCCCGTAATCAGAATAGTGTTTATGTATGTGTGTGTGTGTATATATATATAAACTGAGTGATGATAATGCAATAGGGTAAGCAACGAACAACAACGGATAGAGCTACATATATGACAAAAACGAATGATATGCAACAAGCACAGGTTGAACAGATAAACTATCATCACATAGCACGAACGTAAACTGCTGAAGGTAATGCAGTAAAGTAGAGTGGACCAGTGGTGCTCGATGGCGACAGATGGATTTGGTAGACCAGTTCGCCCTTCTGCCAAAGGACTACGTCTGATTGGAGGGGTTGTGATTTAACACAAAAGATAAACTCTCTTTGCCCAATTCTTCTTCAACATGGAGCTGATCAAACTCCAGTTGATTTCACTCATGGTAGATACTTGTCGGCGATCTCCAAACCTTCGATCGACCTTCGCGAACCACAATCACTCTTGACTGCCGAAGATCTTGCTCGGTGAAGACAACAACTCTTCAACACTTGAGCCGACACCTATCCGTCTAGAGAGTGTGCATCTCTCAAGAGTAATAGGTACAAGAACTCTAACATGGAACTACTGTGATGCTCAACCACTGTCTAATTTTGGGCTCTTGAGTTTTCTCTCGGTGGATCTTAAACTCAAATAACTTGGAGAGGGGATGATAAATCAATCTTTTCAGAGATCTTAAGCGGAGAAGCCAATGGGCAACGTTGGAGCGGGGTGGCTATTTATAGCCGCACCCTTCCTTGGAGGGAAATGACCAAATTGGGCATGTGGAGAAGCCAATGGCCGAACGACACGAGTCCAACGGTCAGAAATTTGAGCAGAACAGTAACATTACTTGCTTTGCGGAGCAAGTAATGCTAACTCCTCAATTTGGAAGATATCTCCTGCAGCACGAAGAACAACGTCTACTACTGCCAGGTAATCATTTGAAGCCTAAAGAGATTTCTCTCGCATCTTTCATAGGTTTTGGGATAAGCATCACGGCAGACCTAAGCTTCGAAAAACTATACCTCTCTTAATAGTACGGAGGTCCTATGACTCAAATGAACGAAAGAAGAACGATGAAATGAATACTACGTCTTCATTTTGTCTTCAACTTCCACTCGCTGGAGTCACTTTTCTTCGGACAACAGCTCCAAACCTATTGCTTCGCTTCAGCAATAAATTTTCGAGGGGTTAACTCCTTCACATCAATCTTATCGTCTACATGTCTTCAACAGATTAGCTCAGTCTTCTCTGCAACATAGATATTCTTCGATGTAGTTCCTCAAACTTAGCACCGGAGTCATCATTCTCTTCGGTTCTGCATGGACAAGTACTCTCTGTGTGCACTAGAAAACAAATCAGTACATGCCTATTTCTGTCAACAATCTCCAAAACAGAAGAGAACAAATATTGCACTGACAGGTGGCAAGGACTGAAGAACCCTGTCAATCGCTACTTCATCTAGAAGATTAACTCCCAACTGATTCAAACCGATGAAGTACCCAAACATTTTGAGTACATGCTCACTAACACAGCTATTCTCTTCCATCTTGAAGCTAAAGAACTTGTCGGAGGTGTCATACCTCTCGACCCGGGCATGAGCCTGAAATACCAATTTCCGCTCCTGGAACATCTCATATGCTCCATGGTGCTCAAAACTTCTTTGGAGCCCCGGTTATAAGCTTTAAATCATGGCACACTGAACTATCGAGTAGTTATCATAATGTGCCTGCCAGACATTCACAACATCCACAAACGATGCTGGAAGGGGTCGCGCACCGAGCGATGCATCAAGGACATAAGCCTTTTGTGCAGTAGTAACGGTAATCCTCAATTTATGGACCCAATCCGCATAGTTTCTTCCATCATCTTTAAACTTAGCTTTCTCTAGGAACGCGTTAAAATTCATGGGAGCTATAGCGCAAGCCATTGATCTACAACATTAATTTGCAAAGATAATTAGATCATGTTCATGATAATTGGTTCAACTAATCAAGTTACTATTGAACTCCCACTTAAAATAACATCGCTCAAGTTGTCTAAGTGTTTACATGATCCAAATCAACTAACTCGTGTCTGATCATCACATAGATGGGGTGGTCATCAATGTTAAACATCTCCATGTTGATCATATCTACTATATGACTCATGTTTGATGTTTCAGTCCTCCGTGTTCCGAGGCCATGTCTGTACATGCTAGGCTCGTCAAGTTTAACCCAAGTATTCTACATGTGCAAAACTGACTTACACCCGTCGTATGTGAACGAAGCGTCTATCACACTCGATCATCACGAGGTGCTTCAAAACGACAAACTTTCGCAATGGTGCATACTTAGGGAGAACATTTTTATCTTGAAATTAAGTGAAGGTATCATCTTATAATGCTATCGTCGTCCTAAGCAAAATAAGATGCATAAAAGGGATAAACATCACTTGCAATCAATATATGTGACATGATATGGCCATTATCATCTCGTGCATTTGATCTCCATGTCCAAAGCACCAGCATGGTCTCTATCGTCACTTGCATGACACCATGATCTCCATCATCATGATCTGCATAATCGTGTCGTCACGTGGTTGTCTCCGCCAACTATTGCTTCTACAACTATTGCTAATGCATAGTGATAATATAAAGCAATTACATGATGTTTAATGATTGGCACGCAGGTCATACAATAAATTAAAGACAACCCTATGGCTCCTGCCGATTGCTATACTCATCGACATGCAAGTCGTGAACTTATTACAAAACATGATCATCTCATACATCAACATATATCACATCACGTTTTGGCCATACCATATCATAACATGCCCCGCAAAAACAAGTTAGATGTCCTCTACTTTGGTGTTGCAATTTTTACGTGGCTGCTAGGGCAAACTATAATAACCTTCTTATCTACACAAAACCACAACAGTGATATACAAGTTTCCTTTTAACATTCTAAAAGAACCGCATTGTCAAATCAGATTCAACTAAAGTAGGAGAGACAGACACCCGCAAAGCCATTTTTATGCAATACAAATTACATTTTAGTCAGTGGAACCGGTCTCTTGTGTAAGGACAAGAAAGGTAGGTCCAAGCCGCTTCATCCCACAATACCGCCGAACCCAAATAAGAAAAGGGAGGTAAGCAATCTGAACATTAACACCCACAAATTATTTGTGTTCTACTCGTGCAAATACACCCACGCATAGACCTAGCTCATGATGCCACTAATGGCGAACGAAGCATGAAAAACTAAAAAATTCTTAACAACACCCAAGATCTAATCTAGGAGCTGCAAGGCAGCGAGAGAGGGGTGTGTCTACATACCCTTGTAGACTGAAAGTGGAAGCGTATATAATGCGGTTGATTTATTCATACTCTTGACGATCCAATCCAATCTAGTGCCGAGCGGACGACACCTCCGAGATTATCAGACGTTCAGCTCGATGACGTCCTCTCCTCTTGATCTAGAAAGCATGGGAGAAGAGGTAGATGGGATCAAAAGTTAGGAACCAGCGCAATGGATGGTGGTGGTGGTGGCAGCAGAATTCCGGCAGGGCTTCGCCAAGCACGTACCGGAGAAACATGGGAGGAGTTGGGAGAGGCAATGGGAAAGGGTGAAGGGGTGGCTGCCTCCATCTCCCTCCCCCTCTATATATAGGCTAGGGGCAGGGGAGGACATCCAAAACCCTCCTAGGGCCGGGCACATGGGAGAAATCCCTTTAAACTTGGAGATAACATCTTATCTCCAGATTCAACCCTTTAAATTTAGAGATAAGACCTTATCTCTAGATTTAAATGACACGTGCCTTGGGGAATGGTGCAGCCAGCCCATGTGGGATGTAGCCCCACCCTTGGTCCATGTGGGCCCTTCGTGGGTGGTTGGTCCCCACGGTGGCACCCCAGGAACCTTCTAGAACCTTCCTGGTACTCTATCAAAAATTCCCGAACTTTTTCGGAACCCTAAATATGACTTCCCATATATAAATCTTTACCTCCGTACCTTTTCGGAGCTCCTCATGATGTCCTAGATCCAATCAGAGACTTCGTACTATGTTCGTACTTTCCATTATTAATATCTCAACATTACCCTAGCGCTACCGAACGTTAAGCGTGTGACCCTATGGGTTCGGGAATCATGTAGACATGACCGAGACACCTCTCTAGTCAATAACCAATAGCGGAACCTGGATACTCATATTGATTCCTACATATTCCATGAAGATCTTTATCGGTTGAACCACAATGTCGAGGATTCAGATAATCCCGTATGCAATTCCCTTTGTCCGACGATATGTTACTTGCCCGAGATTTGATCGTAGATATCTCCATACCTAGTTCAATCTCGTTACCGGCAAGTCTCTTTACTCCTTCCATAATACAAGATCACGTGACTAAACTCATTAATCACATGAAGCTTATTATGATGTTGTATTACTAAGAGGGCCCAGAGATATCTCTCCATCACACGGAGCTACAAATCCCAGCCTCGATCCATGCAACCCAACAGACACCTTCGGACATACCTGTAGAGCACCTTTTTGATCACCCAGTTACAAAGTGATGTTTGATAGCACACAAGGTATTCCTTTGGTATCCGGGAGTGGCATGATCTCATGGTCTGAGGAATTGATACTTGACATGAAGAAAGTTGTAGCAAATAACTAAGTGATACGATCTGATGCTAAGCTTACAGTTGGGTCAGTCCATCACATCATTCTCCTAATGATGTGATCCCGTTATCAAATGACAACTCATGTCTATGGTTAGGAAACCTTAACCATCTTCAACCAACAAGCTAGTCCTTTAGAGGCCTACTAGGGACACAATGTTGTTTATGTATTCACACATGTACCTAAGTTTCGGGTCAATACAATCTAGCATGAATAAAAAAAATCATGAACAAGGAAATATGATAATAAACAATTTACTATTGCCTCTAGGGCATATTAATTTCCAACAATCCGTTGTTCGTAGTCTTTGCGATCGCATCGGCGTTGCGCCCTCCATCATGGTCAACGACAGCACGCGGCGATGGCACTCGCATTCACAATCATTGTGCTTGCTCATTCCACGCTATTGCTAGGGTCCAGCGTCGGCTGCTCCTAGGGTCCCATGCATTTTCAACAAACTACGATTGGAGATCAGGTTAATAAATTTATTTCTTAATGATAAGATTATTTTGTTGCTAATGGTTTGTTTTTTGCGAGGAATTTGTCCATAATGATTAAAATTGGGTTTTTTCATGGAGAAGCCTTCATAGCCCCACGCGTCCATAATATTATAAGGTACGAGTTGCTACATCACTCCGTATTGCTTCCAAATAGCAATCATATTTTCCTAGAACATGAGGATCTTTGGTTGGAATATTATTGTTTATTTCAAATATAGTCAAGTGGGTTATTGTTGTTGATATGGAAGAAAGATAATCAATTCAGTTTAGCTCTCATCTTCACCCTTTATTTGGGCAAACATGAAACGAAAAATATTCATATACATGGGGAAAACATGGGAGTATAACAAAAATAAATCAGTTATGTGCTTCCAGGAAGGTGCTCACATGTGCTGCCTCATAAGTAAGATTGGCATGTGTCTCAAAAGCAGTAAAACATGAAGCATTACATAATTTTAAGAGGCACACTAATAGGTTCATGTTCCTGGAACTTCCTTTAATCCATAGAATCTCAATTCTACAACTCAAACTTTGGATATGAGTATGTCTAAACATGATTTTAGAATTAGGATTGTTTGGTTTAGCTCTTACCTATACATCCTAGATCAAATAAACATCCAAAAGTGGAATTTACAGATAGGGTATCACCACAACAGTCCTAATTAAATGCACATGCATAAACTCAAGCTTAGTTGTATAGATCCGAAATCGATGAGTCGAGACTATAAATGTGTGTGTATCTATGTGCTTGCCATTGATTCTATTCATTTCACCATGGTTCTTTGACCAAATATGCAAAGTTATGGATCTACCACATTAAGTTGTAGGTGTTGTATACAGACTTGATTAAATGACAATATTTCTAGACCCTTTTTAGGTAGTAGTCTATTCTTAAATGTGGTGGACAACATTTCTACACCCACCTAGAGACAAGGTGTAGTAATAGATAGCTGGGTCCAACAAGTTATCATGTTCTTTTATTACACAATCAAGACTACTACTTGTTGTAATTATTTTTCCTTCATAAAATACAAGTTGCAAACTTGACCATCTTAATTTATTTCATCCATGTTTTCCGGTTTCTTCCAATTATACCACACAACTTAGCAGTGCCAACAAAAACTGTCATGTAAACTTCTTCTCCGTGTATACCACATATATGCCGTGTCTGCTCATCATCGGTTTTAGAAAGAGAACAACAACAAAGCATGGAGGTTTGAAGCAAATCATCCAATCATGCAGGGGAATAGCAACAACAAGAGGCGAAGAACCATGCACACAAAGGATTCTATGATGAAGAGAACGGCGACACGACATGATGGTTGGAAGCAAGCCATCCAAGCATGACGACCAAGATGAAATTATCCAGAGTGCTAACAAGCAACAAGCTATTCCACCAACCTTTTCTCTTTATCTACATGTGTAAACCATTTAGCTAGACAATGTACAATCTTAAACCAGTCCTTACGCATTGTACTTTTTTGCAACAAATTAAACTATAAAATTGTGAGCCGATGGGCTCATACACGGGCGCGGCGTGCCGCCATGCCTCTGCCTGCTAGTATAAAAATGTGCACAACGATGGAGCACGTATCATTACCTTTAAGCATTGATTGTAAAGTGAAATCTACACTTTTCCACACAAAAGGTGCAATTTACACATTTTAAAGTCCAAACAAAGGACAATTCAAAATTTTCTTGTATTTGGTAATCTTACTAAGGATATACTTGAGTAAGAATAAATTGGCAAGGCCAGTTTTTTATAAGAGAGACACACTTGTCGCCCGTTTTTGTTGATTGTCAATTTGCTCATTTGCATCACAATCAACATACTTAGCTTTTAATCTTGCAATACCTCATAGCATACCAAATTTACCTACAAAATGACTAACTAAGATTTTGGGGCTCCTTGAACCCAAAATCTCAGTGGAATCAGAAATTATGTGTTAGTCAAAACCATATTATCAAAATGATGTGTCTGAAAAAATAAACTTATCCTTTCATTCTAAGTTATCTTCATCGGTCAAGGAATACTATTCCCAGCAATGCTCTAGGCCGAGTCTAGTTATTTATCAATCCATATTCAAGAATACGTCTGATTAACTGGTTAACTTGCCGATTAATCCTTACTCATGGGGTCCACGAGTAGCCGATAAACCGATAAATGGGCTGATTAGTTGAATATATGGCTAGTTAACTTGCCAATCAGCCTATTAATCCTCTACTGGGCAGCTAACCGAGTAGCTACCAGTTAACGATTTTTTCAACAATTGTATCAATGTTTGATAAGTTATATGTGATAAGTTCTTACAACCACAAATGTTCATTATACTTTCTATACTTGTTGTATGTGTTGGTTCATTTGGTGCAACTACATAGAGATCCCTATTCCGTTGCGATTGTGCTCTGCAAGCAAAAAATTCTCTAAAGTCATCTTTTTTCTAGAATAAAATAATTTCTTGCCTCCATCCGATGGACCAAAGTAATACTTC
Organism: Triticum dicoccoides; assembly: GCF_002162155.2. Classification (NCBI taxonomy): domain Eukaryota; kingdom Viridiplantae; phylum Streptophyta; class Magnoliopsida; order Poales; family Poaceae; genus Triticum; species Triticum dicoccoides. The sequence goes on along the minus strand of NC_041381.1, from coordinate 521,911,941 downwards.
TGCCTTTGTCGAGGACATTATTGAGGCTTAGAATTATGCAAACTCTAGCATGAACCCTGAGGCCCTTAAGCATAAATGGGCAGCTAACAGGGGAAGCAAAGTCTTCCGAGTATTTCCAAGTAGAACTTACCCTTTGAGGTCATCTAAGAGTATTTTCAGGGTTGTTCGTTTTAGATCAGTTGTAGATAAGTCACTTATTGATGTTGTACAAACTCCAACAGAAAGAGCCATGTAGAAGTCACCTAGTGACTCTATGAACACTCTAGTAAGACGAGCTACTAAAAGAATAAAGAGGGATAGACGCACAAAGGTGGTCTGGACAATGAGTTATCAAAAATTCGTAAGCGAATTAGATACATTTTGAATCGGATGAACTATCAACAAAGTTTTCTCAAGCATATGCTAGTGAAGCCTGGAAAAATCAAAGGTTTGCCACCTCTCTAATCATGTATTTGATTTGATTTGTTGGCGTCTTCTCGTGAATTGTATAAAAAATTACTTATCTTTTCCTCCTTTAGTGTATATCTTTGTGTTTTACTTTTTATTTTTATGTTTATTTTTCTTTTCTTTTTTGGCATATATGGAGCATTTTTATGTATGAACGTGTATTTTCGAAGTGCACGAACAACTTTATATTATGATACATTGTCGCGTTCTTCTACTATTTTGCTAGCTAAAACACACGAAGGGACATTCGTAGCGGGTTTTCTTTAGGTGCGTGTGAGTTTCAAAAAAGATTGGTCCTTTGCCCATTTCATGTTTTTTATGGTCATCTATTATGGGCTTGTGTCATGGGTTATGGGCTTTGTTTTCCCTATTTCTATGACTAGGCATGTGTCTGATTAGGTGATCGGTATCTCATTCACCAATATGTCTCAATCAACATTATATTTTTTGATTTTGTGTTGTCAATTTTGTGATAAGCATGAAGTAGAATGTGTTTTTTGGCATGTCTTTTTTCAAAAACATACATGAAGTGTATCTATGTGTTTTGCAGTTTTCTTCGTTGGTCGAATGAAAATAGAGGAACATGACAACAAATCACTATTTTTCATAGACAACAAGAAGAATGCAGGCAAGTTGCATATGCACCACTAGACACGAAACAACACTAGCCACAACGTGGCTACAATTGGGGGAGAGGGTTGTTGGGCTAGTTCCATGTCCACGACTAGACACGCAACTGCAAGTATTGTGACCGACTATAACTGCATGTACCACAATACGACTGCAACCGGGGTCGGGAGGGGGTTGTCGAATCAGTTGCATGTCCACCACTAGATATGCAATTGCAAATGTTGCAACCTAAATGCAACTTCAACAGGCCACAATGGAACTAGGGACGAGAGTGGATTGTCGAGCCAGTTGCATGTTCACCACTAGACATGTAACTGCAAAGTATTGTAACCCAACTACAACTGTATGGGCACAAAATTACTGCAGCTGCATGGGTACAAAATGGATGCAATTGGATTCGGGAGGGGGTTGTCGGGCCAGTTACATGTCATCCCTAGACATGCAACTGCAGATGTTGTAACCCAACTACAACTGCACAGGGCATAAAGAAACTACAACTTGGATCGGCAAGGGAGTTTATCGGGGCTAGTTGCATGTCCACCATTAAACATGCAGTTGTAAGTGTTACCACCTGACTGCAACTACATGGGCACATCATGAATAAAACTGGGTTCGGAAGGGGGGTGTTGGGCCAGTTGCATGTCCATCACTAGACATGCAACCATAAGTGTTGTAACCCGATTGCAACTCAACATGGCAATGGGTACCCGCTACCCACAAACCCGGTGGGTAAAAACCCTATTAGGGTAAGGGTATGGGAAATAAAAATACCCATGGGTTTCTAAATGGGAAAATATCATACCCAACGGGTAAGGCGGGTACGGGTATGGGAAGGCAATACCCATACCCGCAAACCCTCGAACCCATATAAAAATAACCCTGTCAAGTAGGTCCATGTGTCATTGACTTATTAGATGAAAAAAAACCTAAGCTAGCACTGGACTGGACCAGCCGCACATGGCACGCCCGCACCCCAGAACCCACGCCCCCACCCCTTCCAATTCTAAACCGCGCCCCCACCCCATCCCTTCCGATTCTTCAGTCGCAGTCGCCGCCTCTTGTGCGCCCCGACCTGCTAACCCTAGGCCGCCGCCAGCCGCAGCCAGGCCGTGCCGTCGCCAGGCCGCCGCCGCCGCCAGCCGCAGCCAGGCCATGCTGCCAGCCGCTGTCGTTACCTGCTCCTTCTCTTGATCTCCTTGCCCCTGCTCCTCTGGCCTCCTTCTTCCATACACAGGCACGGTCGCACCACCGGGCCTTCCTTGCAATGACGCGGCCAGCGGCTGCCGTCGGCCTCGTGCACGCGTCCCTCGCCGGATGGCCGGAACTCGTCGACCAATCCACACACCATGGAGACCGACTTTGCAGACATCCAGGAGGCGCAGCAGTCCGACGCTGGCAAGCTTCCTCGCGCAGGTCCCGTGGATGGCATCGACGGGAATAGTTCTCACGGGACGACATGGTCGTCAAAGTGCACTTCTTCGCCTGGCTCCTCACGCCTCCAGCCACCATCAAAAGGGCAGATGCCTGGGCGCGGTTGTGGCCGTGGTGGCTACAAGGTCGGGCATGGTCGTGGCCGTGGCCGTGGCTCCACTACAGAACGTCCGCCTGCTCCTACAAGGAGGACATTTTCTTCGCCAATGAAGAAGGCGAAAATTTGGTGAATAATTTTGTCCATCACAATGACACTTTTTTTATATTGTAAATTGTATATTTGTGCTGAAATATTGTATATTTATGCTGAAATGCTGCATATATGTGCTGAAATATTGTATATTTGTGCTGAAATGTTGTATATATGTGCTGAAATGTGGTATATATGTGCTGAAATGTTGTCAATGCGTGTCAAAATGTCAAAATGTAAATTCCCAAGTATACATGCCTAGCTGGGTATTTTTACCCGCGGGTATTACCCGTACCCATCCGGGTATGGGTATGGGACGATTTGAATCCCGCGACGCGGGTATGGGTATGGGCGGAAAATTTTTGGGCGGGTGCGGGTATGGGCACGTAATACCCATACCCAAACCCTGCGGGTGCCATGCATAATTGCAACTGCACGGACACAAAGGGACTGCAACTGGGTCGGGAGAGGAGTTTGCAAGGGCTTGTTGCATGTCCACCATTAGACATGAAACTACAAGTGTTGCAACCCGGCTGCAATTTCAAGAATTGTTTTTCTCAGTTTTCACTGTTTCTTTTTTATTTCCTTTCCTTTTGCTCATCTTTCTTTGTTTCTTTCTTTGGTTTTCATTGTTTTTCTTTGGTTTCTTCATTTCTCTTTTTTTCACTTGTTTCATTCTGTTTTCTTTCGGTTTTTTCTTGCTTACTTTTTATGTGTTTTTCTTTATGGTTGCCATTGGTTTCTTTGGTTTTAGAACCTTTTTAATTGACTTTTTCGTTTTCTGTGAACTATTTGTATCATTGCTCCTCGGTTTTATAGTTTCAAGTACATGTGAAACATTGTTTTTAAATACGCTAAATAGTTTAAAATACATAATTAATATTTTTAGAAATAATTTTTTGTATATACATTTTTCGTACATATCAATAATTTTTTATACATGTTAATCTTTTTAATACATGGTTAGCATTTTAAGATACAATGATTAACTTTTCTTTCAAATACAATTTTATACACGTTGTACACTTTTCATATATGTCTGAAACATTTATTTGACATATGGTTATCTTTTTCAATATACATGATTAAAGTTTTCTTAATAATGTCACATACATTTTTTTAAATACGTGAACATTTTTTAAATTTGTACACACTAACATTTATTAAAATATATGAACTTACCTGGAACCTAGTTGGACAGGCGCCTTCATAACGCCCTGACTTAAGCACTCGCCCCAAGGCATAGGCACGCCCGTCGCTGTAGGTCCGCCCGCTCGCTCTCATTTTCTTCCTTTTTTGTTTCTTTATTGTTTTTCTTTGTATTTTCACCGCGTTTCTTTGTTTCTTTTTTCCTTCATTATATATTGTTTTTCTTTGTTTTTTCACTTGTTTTCTTTGGTTCTTTATTTCTCTGTTGTACTTTCGGTTCTTTTTGTTTCTTTCTTTGTTTTCTCGTATTCCTTGATCTTCTTAGCTTCGATTTTTATTTCTTTGTCGATTTTAATCAGATTTTTAACAAGTCTACTTGTTCTTTCCTATGAACACTTTTTTTAATACAAAGTTACATTTTCCAAAATACACAATGTACATTTTTCAATGCTAATACTTATTTTTTAACCTACACCAACATTATATTTATTATATAAGCATTTTAGAAAAAATCACAGACATTTGTTGTAAACACATGAATAATATGTTAAACTGTCACGTACATTTTTTTTCAATAGAAATAAGTATTTCTTAACCTACTGGAACATTTTTTTACATTGCATTATTAATGTCCAAAACATTTTTTTGAGTAGCCAGAATTGTTTTTACAAAATGTCACGTGTATTTTTTAATGATATGACACATGTGTATACATTATGCAAACCTTTCTTTTTTACATTGTATTTTCTTTTACAAATATCTAGAAAAAATTCTTTTAAAATACAAAACATTCTTTTTGAATACTCAAACATTTGCTGCACATGGCATAATTTTTTTCTTTAATGTCATGTACATTTTTCAAAACACATGACATTATTAAAATGTCAATAACATTTTTGTTATGCATGAGTAACATTTCGCTACAAGTTAAAAAAATTCAAATACATGATTAACATTTTTATAATTTATGTAAAGTATTTTTTAATATATATATATAGGTATAAAGAATTATTTTCACTAAGTTACTTCCCCGCTCCATCATAACAGAAAACGGGGTTTTAGTCATCTTGCCCATGAGGCATGGTTCACATGTTTTAAATGATTCATATTCAAGTGATTCCAAAAGTCCATCAGCATGGAGTTTCTTCATGCGCTTTACACCAATATAACATAAACAGTAGTGCCACAAGTATGTGATACTATCATTATTAACTTTGCATATTTTCGCATCAATATTATGAATATGTGTATCACTACAACCGAGATTCAAGAAGAATAAATCATTCATAGGGGTGCATGAGTATAAAAGATGTTACTCATATAAATAGAACAACCATTATTTCTTTGACTTAAATGAATAATCGTCTCGCAATAAACAAGATTCAGATATAATGTTCATGCTTAACGCGGGCACCAAATAACAATTATTTAGGTTTAAAACTAATCCCGAAGGTAGACGCAAGGGAAGTGTGCCGATGGCGATCACATCAACTTTGGATCCATTTCCAACGCGCATCGTCACCTCGTCCTTAGCTACTCTCTGTTTATTCCACAGCTCCTGTTTTGAGTTACAAAAATTAGCAACCAAACCAGTATCAAATACCCAGGAGGTACTACAAGCATTAGTAAGGTACACATCAGTAACATGTATATGAAATATACCTTTGTTGATGTTGCCATCCTTCTTATTTGCCAAGTACTGGGGGCAGTTCCGCTTCCAATGGCCATTTCCCTTGCAGTAGAAGCACTCGGTATCACGTTTGGGTCTAGCCTTGGGTTCTTCACGGGAGCGACAACCGGCTTGCCATTCTTCTTAAAGTTTCCTTTCTTTCCTTTGCCTTTCTTTTTGAAACTGGTGGTCTTGTTGACCATCAACACTTGATACTCTTTCTTGATTTTTTTACTTCAGCGTCCTTAAGCATTGCGAAGAGTTCTGGGATTGTTTTCTCCATCCCTTGCATATTATAGTTCATCACAAAGCCTTTGTAGCTTGGTGGTGTTGGGGTATATCGACCAGAGGGGGTGAATGGGAGATTCAAAAAATCTTGCAAATGTTTTAAACAGATCCCAAACACAGTAACGGAAATAATGTTCACAACAAACTAAGCTATAAAATTGTGAATCGACGGGCTCATACATGGGCGCGGTGTGCCGCCATGACTCTGCCTGCTAGCATAAAAATGCGCACAACAATGAAGCACGTATCATTACCTTCAAGCTTTGATTGTAAAGTGAAATCTACACTTTTCCACACAAAAGGTGCAATTTACACATTTCAAAGTCAAACAAAGGACAATTCAAAATTTTCTTGTATTTGGTAATCTTACTAAGGATATACTTGCGTAAAAATAAATTGGCAAGGCCAATTTTTATATAAGAGAGAGACACTTTTCGCCCCTCTTTGTTGATTGTCAATTTGCTCGTTTGCATCACAATTGAAATACTTAGCTTTTAATCTTGCAATACCTCGTAGCATATCGAATTTACCTACAAAATGACTAACTCAGATTTCGGGGCTCCTCAAAGCCAGAATCTTAGTGGAATTGGAAATTATGTGTTAGTCAAAACCATATTATCAAAATGATGTGTCTGGAAAAATAAACTTATCCTTCCATTCTAAGTTATCTTCATCGGTCAAGGAATACTGTTCCCAGCAATGCTCTAGGCCGATTCTAGTTATCTATCAATCCCTGTTCAAGAATTCGTCTGATTAACTAGTTAACTTGCTGACTAATCCTTACTCATGGGGTCCGCAAGTAGCCGATAAACTGATAAATGGGACGATTAGTTGATTAAATGGTTGACTAACTTGCCGATTAGCCTATTAATCCTCTACTGGCCAGCTAACCGAGTAGCTACCAGTTAACGATTTCCTCAACAATTGTATCTATGTTTGATAAGTTATATGTGATCAGTTCTTACAGCCACAAATGTTCATTAAACTATAACTGCAAGTATTGTGACCGACTATAACTGCATGTACCACAATACGACTGCAAGCGGGGTTGGGAGGGGGTTGTCGAATCAGTTGCATTTCCACCACTAGACATGCAGTTGCAAGTGTTCCAAACCGAGTGCAACTTTAACAGGCCACAATGGAACTAGGGATGAGAGGGGATTGTCGGGCCAGTTGCGTGTAACCCAACTACAACTGTATGGGCACAAATTTACTGCAGCTGCATGGGTACAAAATTACTGTAGCTGGATTCGGGAGGGGATTGTCGGGCCAATTGCATGTCATCCCTAGACATGCAACTACAGGTGTTGTAACCCAACTACAACTGCACAGGGCATAAAGCAACTACAAATTGGATCGGCAAGGGAGTTTATCGGGGCCAATTGCATGTCCACCATTAAACATGCAGTTCTAAGCATTGCCACCTAACTGCAACTACATGGGCATAGCATGACTAAAACTGGGTTCGAACGGGGTTGTTGGGCCAATTGCATGTCCATCACTAGACATGCAACCATAAGTGTTGTAACCCGATTGCTACTGCACGGACACAAAGCGACTGCAACTGGGTCGGGAGGGGAGTTTGCAAGGGCTTGTTCCATGTCCACCATTAGACATGAAACTACAAGTGTTGCAACCCGGCTGCAATTTCAAGTATTGTTTTTCTCAGTTTTCATCGTTTATTTTTTATTTCCTTTCCTTTTGCTCATCTTTCTTTGTTTCTTTCTTTGGTTTTCATTGTTTTTCTTTGGTTTCCTCATTTCTCTTTATTTTTCACTTGTTTCATTCTGTTTCTGTTTTCTTTCGGGTTTTTCTTGCTTACTTTTTATGTGTTTTTCTTTATGGTTGCAATCGGTTTCTTTGGTTTTAGAACCTTTTTAATTGACTTTTTTGTTTTCTATGAACTATTTGTATCGTTGTCCCTCTGTTTTATACATACATTTTTCAAGTACATGTGAAACATTATTTTTAAATATTCTAAATAATTTAAAATACATAATTAATATTTTTAGAAATAAATTTTTATATATAAATTTTTCTTATATATCAATAATTTTTTGTACATGTTAACTTTTTTAATACATGGTTAGCATTTTACAACGATTAACTTTTCTTTCCAATAAAAATTTTATACACGTTGTACTTTTTCATATATGTCTGAAACATTTATTTGATATATGGTTATCTTTTTCCCATATACATGATTAAAGTTTTCTTAATACTGTCACATACATTTTTTTTAAATGCATGAACATTTTTTACATTTGTATATGCTAACATTTATTAAAATATATGAACTTACCTGGAACCTACTTGGACAGGCCCCATCATGATGCCCTGATTTAAGCTCTCGCCTCAAGGCGTAGGCACGCCCGTCGCTGTAGGTCCGCCCGCTCGCTCTTATTTTCTTCCTTTTTTTTGTTTCTTTATTTTTTTTCTTTGTATTTTCACCGTGTTTCTTTGTTTCTTTTTTCCCTTCATTATACATTGTTTTCTTTGTTTTTTTACTTGATTTCTGTGATTCTTTATTTCTCCGTTGTACTTTCGGTTCTTTTTGTTTCTTTCTTTGTATTCTCATATTCGTTGATCTTCTTAGCTTCGATTTTTGTTTCTTTGTCGATTTTAATCAGATTTTTAACACAAGTCTACTTCTCCTTTCTTATGAACACTTCTTTCAATACAAAGTTACATTTTTCCAAAATACACCAAGTACATTTTTTAATGCTAATACATATTTTTTTAAACTACACCAACATTATATATATTATATTAGCATTTTAGAAAAAATCACAGCCATTTGTTGTAAACACATGAATAATTTGTTAAACTGTCACGTACATTTTCAATAGAAATAAGTGTTTCTTAACCTACTGGAACATTTTTTTACATTGCATTACAAATGTCCAAAACATCTTTTGAGTAGCCAGAATTGTTTTTAAAAAATGTCACGTGTATTTTTTAATGATATGAAACATGTGTTTACATTATGCAACCGTTTCTTTTTTACATTGTATTTTCTTTTGCAAATGTCTAGAAAAAAATTCTTTTAAAATACAACATACATTTACAAAACATTCTTTTTAAATTACTCAAATGTTTTCTGCACATTGCATAACTTTTTTCTTTAATGTTATGTACATTTTCCAAAACACGTGACATTATTAAAATGTCAATAAAATTTTTGTTATGCATGATTAACATTTCTCTATACAAGTTAAACAAATTCAAATACATAATTAACATTTTTATAATTTTATATAAAGTATTTTTTAATATATATAAAGAATTATTTTCACTAAGTCACTTCCCCGCTCCATCATAACATAAAATGGGGTTTTAGTCATCTTGCCAATGAGGCATGGTTCATATGTTTCAAATTATTCATATTCAAGTGATTCCAAAAGTTCATCAGCATAGAGTTTTTTCATGCGTACACCTATATGACATAATTGGTAGTGACACAAATATGTGGTACTATCACCATTAATTTTGCATCTTTTGGCATCAATATTAAAAATATGTTTATCACTGTGACCGAGATTCAAGAAGAATAAATCATTCACAGGGGGTGCATGACTATAAAAGATATTACTCAAATAAATACAACAACAATTATTTGTTTGACTTAAATAAATAACCGTCTCGCAATAAACAAGATGCAGATATAATGTTCATGCTTAACGCAGGCACCAAATAACAATTATTCAGGTTTAAAACTAATTCCGAAGGTAGACGCAGGGGAAGCATGCCGACGGCGATCACATCAACTTTGAAGCCATTTCCAATGCGCATCGTCACCGTGTCCTTAGCTGGTCTCTGTTTATTCCACAACTCCTGTTTCGAGTTACAAATGTTAGCAACCGAACCAGTATCAAATACCCAGGAGGTACTGCAAGCAGTAGTAAGGTACACATCGGTAACATGTATATGAAATATACATTTGTTGATGTTGCCAGCGTTCTTATCTGCCAAGTACTGGGGGCAGTTCCACTTCCAATGGCCATTCCCCTTGTAGTAGAAGCACTCAGTGTCATGTTTGGGTCTAGCTTTGGTCTCTTCATGGGAGCGACAACTGGCTTGCCATTCTTTTTGAAGTTTCTTTTTTTCCTTTGCCTTTTTTCTTGAAACTGGTGGTCTTGTTGACCATCAACACTTGATACTCTTTCTTGATTTTTTACTTAGGCGGCCTTAAGCATTGCAAAGAGTTCTGGGATTGTTTTCTCCATCCCTTGCATATTATAGTTCATCACAAAGCCTTTGTAGCTTGGTGGTGTTGGGACCGAGAGTATATCGACCAGAGGGGGTGAATGGGAGATTCAAAAATTCTTCCAATTGTTTGAACAGATCCCAAACACAGTAGCAGAAATAATGTTCACAACAAACTAAGCTATAAAATTGTGAACCGACGATCTCATACACGGGCGCGGCGTGCCACCATGCCTCTGCCTGCTAGTATAAAAATTTGCACAACGATGGAGCACGTATCATTATCTTTAAGCTTTGATTGTAAAGTGAAATCTATAATTTTCCACACAAAAGGTGCAATTTACACATTTCAAAGTCCAAACAAAGGACAATTCAAAATTTTCTTGTATTTGGTAATCTTACTAAGGATATACTTGAGTAAAAATAAATTGGCAAGGCCAGTTTTTATATGAGAGACACACTTTTTGCCCCTCTTTGTTGATTGTCAATTTGCTCGTTTGCATCACAATCGACATACTTAGCTTTTAATATTGCAATACCTCGTAGCATACCAAATTTACCTACAAAATGACTAACTTAGATTATGGGGCTCCTCAAGCCCAAAATCGTAGTGGAATTGGAAATTATGTGTTAGTCAAAACCATATTATCAAAATGATGTGTCTGGAAAAATAAACTTATCCTTCCATTCTAAGTTATCTTCATCGGTCAAGGAATACTATTCCCAGCAATGCTCTGGGCCAAGTCTAGTTATCTATCAATCCCTGTTCAAGAATTCATCTGATTAACTAGTTAACTTGCCGAGTAATCCTTACTCATGGGGTCCGCGAGTAGCCGATAAACTGATAAATGGGACGATTAGTTGATTAAATGGCTAACTAACTTGCCGATTAGCCTATTAATCCTCTACTGGCTAGCTAACCGAGTAGCTACCAGTTAACGATTTCCTCAAAATTGTATCAATGTTTGATAAGTTATATGTGATCGGTTCTTACAGCCACAAATGTTCAATAAACTATAACTGCAAGTATTGTGATTGACTATAACTGCATTTACCACAATACGACTGCAACCGGGGTTGGGAGGGGGTTGTCGAATCAGTTGCATGTCCACCACTAGACATGCAATTGCAAGTGTTGCAATCCGAATGCAACTTCAACGGGCCACAATGGAACTAGGGACGAGAGGGGATTGTCGGGCCAGTTGCGTGTTCACCACTAGACATGTAACTGCAAAGTATTGTAACCCAACTACAACTGTATGGGCACAAATTTACTGCAGTTGCATGGGTACAAAATGACTGCAGCTCGATTCGGGAGGGGATTGTCGGGCCAGTTGCATGTCATCCCTAGACATGCAACTGCAGGTGTTGTAACCCAACTACAACTGCACAGGGCATAAAGCAACTACAAATTGTATCGGCAAGGGAGTTTATCGGGGCTAGTTGCATGTCCACCATTAAACATGCAGCTGCAAGTGTTACCACCCGACTGCAACTGCATGGGCACAACATGACTAAAACTGGGTTCGGACGGGGGTTGTTGGGCCAGTTGCATGCCCATCACTAGACATGCAACCATAAGTGTTGTAACCCGATTGCAATTACACGGACACGAAGCGACTGCAACTGGGTCAGCAGGGGAGTTTGCAAGGGCTTGTTGCATGTCCACCATTAGACATGAAACTACAAGTGTTGCAACCCAGCTGCAACTTCAAGTATTGTTTTTCACAATTTTGTTCGTTTCTTTTTATTTTATTTCCTTTTGTTCATCTTTCTTTGTTTCTTTCATTGGTTTTCATTGTTTTTCTTCGATTTTCTTCATTTTTCTTTTTTTCATTTGTTTCATAACCACTAGGCCAACCAAGGACTTGTGCTTTCTAAGCGTTTTTCTTTATTTTTTTCCCTCTTTAAAATCAAGGATCCCCCGGTTTCGGAAAGCTTCTAGAAGCTTCCCAAACCGGGTTTACACTGATTCGCTGGTCATTTTCGTGGGTGGTTTTATTTGATTTTTCTTTTTTCCAAATTCGTGTTTTTTAGATGGTGAACATTTCTTAAATTTCATGAACTTTTTTCACAAAATGTTGAAGTTTTCTTGAAATCGACGAAAAAAAATCAAATTCTATGAGTTTTTTTTTGAAATTCGGTGAATTTTTTTGTTCAAATCTGATGAACTGTTTTCAATTTTGAATGATTTTCTAAATTGATGAACTTTTTGTTCAAATCGGTGATTTTTTTCAAATTCAATAAACTTTTCGCAAAATCGATGAACATTTTTTCAAAATCAATTAATATTTTTCAAATTTGATAAACTTTTTTCAAAGTTGATGAACTTTTTTGAAAAATATTGTGAACTTGTTTGAAAATTTTATGTACATTTTTTTAAATCACGGATTTTTTGTGATTTTTTTTCTAAATTCAATAATTGATTGGTCAATAGTTAACCAGTCAACCGCGACCAGTCAGTAGCCAAGGCAACATGTTCTCTGCTTCTGTTACGTTCGCTGCTGTTCTTTAGCTCACTGCTTTTTTAGCCAGCCAGAGTTGCCATCTCGACTGGCTACCAACGGTGCTTTTGTATCGTGAGGTCGGAAGTTTGACTTCACGTCTCCACTCCCCCCCCCCTGAAGTTTTACATTCGACGTTTGCGAATGGGCCGACCCGTTTGCACGCACTTCAGCGAAAGCTCAACTATTGGACGCACCCGAACATCCAATAGGAGCTTTCATCAGGCAGACCATCCTAGCATTGTGAGAGATGATTCTCGAAAACAAAACAGTGAAGCGTCGTGAGGGACAGGTAGCATCATGCGGCACAGAGAAAATCCTAGCTCTCTGTTTTTTCATTGAGAAAAATGTTAGATTTGTTGATTATAAACTAACAGTTTAGACACCTTTGAGAAATTTAGAAGTACTTATGTCAAGATTTTTGGGACGGAATATCTCCGGGACGATGGCACGCCAACATTGCGGCCTCATCATTGTCTAAGCCCGCCAGTTGTTATTGATGGGAGGAAAAGCCATCAAGATCATTGTCCTACTGGATCAGTGTCCTCGAGAAGAAATCGTTGAAGGTATCACTGTCGGATGATCCACATGTCCATGATCCCAATCTTAAAACAAGGACAAAAATGGTAAAAATCCGACGTCAGATTTATCAACATGGCAAATCAGAAGTTTCTTATGGCAAATTATGTTATCACGAGGATGAAAAATTCGGTCAAAAACCTAAACATGGCAAGGATGTTGCCATGCTTGCTAAATTGACAGCCTCACGATAACATAATTTGTCATCTCAAATGTTTGATTTGCCACGCTTCAAATTATGACGTTCAATTTTTGTAGCAAATTCAAGAAGAAGAAAACTAACAGACCTCACACAAGCACCAAACTTCAAAGTGCCGCCTCCAGTACCTCCATAGCTGCTTGTAGCATAAAACGGTTTAGCTATAGCCTGTAGCCGGTTTACCGCTCATCTTGAGCCTGTGAGGTACTCCTTGTGTACGTTTTTTCTAGATCAAGTCCTTGAAAGGTTTTATATTTATGTACAAAGGGAGTACTAAAATTTACTCTCCTAAATCAATGAAATGCAAGTTAACCCTCCCTGCAATTTTTTGTTTTGAAATGCAACCCGTCATCTTTCCTCGAAAAAAAAAGAGACGCGACTTTGGATGCGATCCGCACAGGTCACAAGTGCCCTCACATTCCGCCATGACGTGAACGGAGGTTTCCACGATTCAGCCGAGACATGGCCATGACCAATCCGTCATGTCAAATCTACAAGTCCGTATTTTGATATGAGACGGAGGGAGTACATGTATGTATGCATGCGTCCCGGCACGAAAGGGACACTCTTTTGAGACAAGGCAAGCAAGCAAGCGTATGCAGGTATGGGCCAACAACTTCGCACGCCACGGTCAACTTCGGCCAGGGCAAGGTTGGCGAATTCAAATAGTCATTCAACTTCGTCCCCTTCCCTCTCTCGGTGTGGCGTACGAGCAGCCGGTGTTTGAAGCAGCCGACAGTGGATTTCGTGATAAGCAACGTGCACCGGAGCACCGGTACGTACGAGTACATAAGAAGCGACGGCGCGGCCTGCAAGCGGCAACTGGTGGTCGACAAGGTCATCAGGGGCGTCGACGGACGAACTCGAGTACAAACAGGCGGGCCTGCTGTTATTCGTATGGACAATGGACTGACGAGCTTGGCGGTACGTCACAGCAAAGTAATTCCAGGCACGCAGTAATGGGATGTAAATCTTCAGTATCTGAAGTTTCAGAAGAGCACGTACACACTGTCCCCCGGCGTGGAGGCGGTACCGTCATAAGGCTGTAATTCTCGCTGCATCTATATCTATACTAATCTATACTAATATTAAACAAGCAAACATTTTCCTTCTTAAAGTCACCCCATGCAGTGTACACAATCTCAGCTGTACCGTCAGATTATCCCAACTAATTAGTCTATACTAATATTAAACAAGCAAACATTTTCCTTCTTAAAGTCACCCCATGCAGTGTACACAATCTCAGCTGTACCGTCAGATTATCCCAACTAATTAGATCTAACAGACTACATTGATCCAATCTGACGTCTCGGGTGCACTTAGCGATAATTTCTACCGCACCGCACTCTGCCAATATTTCGTCCGCCGATGCGTGTTCCAGGAAACGTATTCAATCTCCTGTCACCTCCATTCGCCCCTTCCATCTGCCCCGCCGCCACGATCTACGCCGCCACAACTACGCCGCTACATCCTCCGCACAAGGCCGTCCCATCCACGTAGGGCACGGGCTGCCACGACCTCTGTCCGCGGCTGCCCCATTCACTCCGGCAATGCAACACCAAGACCTCAGCCCCCCGACCGTGCCTGGCCCCCATCCACGCCAGCGAATCGGCGCGGCTCGCCGGCGGCGGATGCGCAAGATCGGTGCCGTGCCGGTGACCTCATGGTCGCGGGCGGCTATGGCAGCTCGGCCGTCGTGGTCCGCTCAACGGCGCCCTCCTCGTGGTCGAACTCCACCTTCGTCGGCGCCATCACTAACGACCCGTGCAACGTCAGCGTGCTCGTGGTGGGCGGCCTCATCGTCCCCTACGGCTTCGACATCGCCGCGACTGTCTCCAACAGCCACCGGTCCCCCGCAGGCAACATCACTCGCGTCCTCACCGAAGCCCGGGGGTTCAATGTGGCCGCCTCCTTGCTCGAGGCCTCCGGCGTCACGGATGACTTCGAGGCCGATGAGCGCGGCGCCCGCATCACCATCTTTGCCCTCCTCGCGCAAGGCACCTCCCTGCACGCAACCAGCAATGCGGGTTCGTCCATATCCTGATTTGCATATTCCTCATGCCAATTCATCTTTTCTCTACCATCCTTTGGCGAGATGTATCTTTCTCTGAACTGAAGTTGACTCGAAGCTATCGTACTGCAGGTGTATGCACCCTCGACCCGTTCGAAGAAATGCCGGACCACGACGGTCACAATGATGGCCCTGTACACTGGAATTAAAAAGGTGCGTGCTGGTGGATGCTTTTGATTTGTGGCTACCCTGCTTTGGATGTGCATACCTATGTCTTCAAAATCGTCTGGATCACCTGCTGTAACGTGGATCACTTGTTATCTGAAAGTTGTGAATTAGCGGTACTAATTGTGGAATGTGGAGGCCTGTACCAAATTACTGACGAAAAACGCGTTGGTGCTATGGTATAAGAGCATGGCTGAGGAAACATTCATGCTCGGAATCATAGGCACGGAGATGTTGTGGTCCAAGGTTCAAGTGAAGGAAGAGGATTATCGTACGAGAGAGAACAGTGGAACATGAGAAGTGCCTTGCGTGATCCATGTGCTTGGGTGAGCACATTGCATTTGATTGAATTTATGCCTTAGCTTTAGTGCATTAGTTGAGACTTGCATTTGCTGATACATACTCCCTCCGCCCGAAAATACTTGTCATCAAAATGGATAAAAAGAGACGTATCTAAAACTAAAATACATCTAGATACAATCCCTTTTATCCAGTTTGATGACAAGTATTTCGGGACGAAGGGAGTATTAGTTTGTTTTCTTATACTCTACAAAAATTATATCTGGATTTATGTGGTGGCATGTACTGCTGCATGTTTCCTACATAAGAGGCTCATATTTATCTTATAATTTCGCATCAGGAAGTTACTGCAGCAGAATCAAGCCAATGTTTAACAATCATGGACCAACTTTATCTTTCCTTAATTGCAGAATATGCATAACTATAGCTTGGCATTTGCCTATTGTTTAAAGAAGAAAATTTTATACTATTTGGTTTAACTCTCTTGATGCTAGATGCTTTTCCTCTCTGAAATACTCCCTCCGTTCCTAAATATTTGTCTTTCTAGCGATTTCAACAAGTGACTACATACGGAGCAAAATGAGTGAATCTACACTCTAAATTATGTCTATATACATCCGTATGTGGTAGTCCATTTGAAATATCTAAGAAGACAAATATTTAGGAACGGAGGGAGTAGAAGCCTGGGACTAATCTTTCATGTTAGCCTGCATGTTTTGATTCTTGGGATTCTTATGAACATAGAAGGATCTCCTGAATTTCCCATCCATTGAAGTCCTGTAAAACTCGCTAATTTGGTCCTAATTTTTGGGTTGCAGGTCATCCCGGTGCTCCTCTATTCCTCCTCTGCTCAGCGACGTGGTCACTGCTGTGCTGCTGGATGGTGGAAGCTGGTGCTTGACTGTGGGGGCACAGCAGAACCACTCCTCCAGCTGCCACTGCTGTTACCTCGTGCGACCGCTGCTATTGATAGGTACATTCTTTTATTCGTAAGTAAAGCCATTGTCAAAACCAACAATTTGCATCATCACTGAGCATGATTGCTACATAATTAGCATGAGATCTTTAGACATGTGAATGTCCAACTGCCATTGTCAACGTGACAGTGAGAAGAACATCGTTATAGAGTATCTTCCAAGTTAGAGATGGCATCCTGCAAGGTCAGGATTTACTCAAATGGTTTTTTATTTATTTAGAGGAGGCCTTACTTTTAACATCTCGAACAATTTCCCTTCTATAGGTGTGGGCGTTCGTCAAGCTGTCGCGGGAGTCCGTCGTCATGCTCTTCAATAAGATTTTGTACCTCTTCATGCTCATTGTCCTGACAAGCGACATCCAATATGGGTAGATTTTTGTTCATTCACTGAGTATCTGGTACTTACTGGCTACTCTTATTACTTGACTGCTGAGCTCACAATCAGAACGGCAATTTGATGAGAACATTCTGAAGTAACTAAATAAGCTTCCTTCCCTTTTATTCTACATGCTTTGAATACTAACTATAGCTGACAAAGCACTTTTTCAGCATGTTCATAGAGGCATCGAAAGGTATGCTCTCCATGTCCCTCGATGCTGCTATCAGGTTAGATTAGTTAAAGCTACACATAATAACTTTTGCTCTTTGCTCTAATTCTCATCTTGTTGAGGATTAATTTCTTGGCAAGCAGTTTGATCAGATAACTCTTTGTAGTGGTAGAATTTCCCAGTCAAATTTTTTTTCCTTTATCCCCAAGGATAAGTTGGAGTATAAAATTGAAATCTGAAATTGAAGTGGATATTGTTAGGCAGCGCATATTGTTGTAGATCTATGCCTGCATGCACTATGCACCATTTCATTCAGGCAGATTGGATGTAACATAAATTTATTGTAACATCCAGAAAAATTAGCAAGCTAGCTCAAAATACATGGATATGCTATTGAGTTATCGGTTGTGAAATATTTGAAGCTGCCCAAAAGAGAAATAGAGGTTCAGAGCCATCACCCACTCAACCTGCAGAGAGTTGCATGGGGAAAACTACCTTTAATATACAAGAGTTCCTTCTTGCACCTACACTATAAAAATAGGGATATGAAAGACATTAGATCATAGTTCACTGAACATTGTTTTACTCTTTGCTCCATGCTATTTAAATTACATATTATAGCAATTAAAATATTCCTACGTGTCTGGCTATGTCTTGCCTTGCTACTTGGGCGCCATCGATGTCCGTTTATCGGTTTCTATGCAGATAAACAGAGCAAAATACGTCAAGTGTCATAATATTTGTACCTACTACTGATACATGATTTTTTTTGCTGAAGCTCTCAAAGGTGTAGCATGCAAGCTTTATAATATAGGTTTGATTTCAGAGTTGATCTGTGGATTATGATTGTAACTTGGTTCATTTCTGCGACTGGAGTGACTGAACACATGCAGCCCTGCAGGTGGACACCTCGAAACAGATACCTCAATGTCCTGGCAAGTTCTACTCCTGAAATCAGCGTCTGTGGCTTGAGCAAATGTCATCGGCATCCGGTGGTAGATTTTTAATATATCTTGTATAATGTATGTAACCTGCTAATTTTGCAAGGCAGTTTCTGAAATGTAACTTCAAATGACTTCCTTTCATCACTTTTGAAATAAGGAAATCCGCGCATCTATGATTGATATTTTATCTTCAAGATGACTAAATTTAATAGAATTGTATTTTTGAAAGAACTTGCAACCTAAAGAAGTACAGAAATTTAGTGTGCAGAGTAATGTAATAGTAAAGAACAATTGCCTCTAATGACTCGGTTTTCTCTGTACCTCACATCACGTAGGGTGATAGGATCAAGCTTCCCAGTGCCTTATTTAGTTATTTGGAACATGCCTTGCACGTACATCTACTACCTCTATAAAAGCATGAAGGGCGAAGAATAAAATAGTCTTGACCATCCAACCATGCTTATCTGATGGTGGTGATGGTGGTGACGGTGGGAGGGAATGAGGATGCCCAAGATCTACCCGTTGATTTAAAATGAATTTTCGCATCTGATTGTAATATTATGTGAATTTTCGCATTTGACTGTAATATTACGTGCGTTGCACGTGCATATCTACTAATATGTGTTTAATTTGTAATCGTACCGGAGGACTGAAACGGGGCAGTAATAGGCTGCAAAAAAGGTCAAAATGAAGACAGAGAGGG